>NC_071087.1:2871705-3202196 GCF_027358695.1 Spea bombifrons | reverse complement strand
TCTCCCTAAGTTACCTGTATTCAGGGCACCAGCAACTGAAGTGCTGTGAGTACTTTATTAGTATATAACTCTATGTATCAGTATATAATTCTCTAATGTATATAACTCTATGTATCCGTATATAATTTTCTAATCTAGATATCAGTATATAATTATCTAATGTATATAACTCTAAATATTAGGAATATAAATATATAATGTATAGAACTATATATATATATATATATATATATATATATATATAAATATGTATATCAGTAAGCTTTAGCAGTATATAACTTTATATGTAAGTATATGAATCTCTTGTGTATATAACTCTATATAACAGTGATATAATTCTATATCAGTATATAAATCAATATCTGAATATTACTATCTCGGGTATATAAAACTCTGATGTATATAACTCTATACCTGTATATTACTGTGGGAAGCACTATAATGTATATAAATCTATATCTGTATGTAAAGTAAATTTAGTATAGGTGATATCTTTATTGGCCGATAGCTTATGAGGCTATCAGGGCCTCATATTATAGCTGATAATATATAAATGCTATAATATTCCTGAATGCATTTATAGGGTAATATGTGAAGTGGGGATATGACCCGTTTGAACGTATAAATACTGTATTTGTTTGATTATCAGAGCAAATGCTCTGAAAAAAAAGTATCCAGAGGATGCGATTTCTCTGGGTTCTGCCGGCGGTGCGGTGCTCCCCACCTACTTCACCTCCAACATTGGTGTCATCCTGCGATGTCAGTGGGACCTCCTGCCCCCATGCCTCAAGAGAGGCACCAGGTAGCCGGAACTAGGAAGTTCCCAGAAATTGACAGGAAGTGGTACACCTTGGGAAAACATTTAAGTTTTTTTGTTGTTGGGTCATAGTTACATATAGTTACATACATACAGTTAGGCTGAAAAAAGACATGCGTCCATCAAGTTCAGGCTTTCCTATATCTGAAATTTTTTTGCTGTTGATCCAAAAGAACCCAGTTTGGCTTCTTTCAATTTTGCACTAACCAGGGAAAAAAATCCTTCTTGACCCCAAAATGGGAGTCAGATTTCTCCTTGGATCAATACGCGGTTTCCCCATAATTAAAGATTTTATTCCCGAATATTATATTTTTCCAAGTATTCATCCAGTTGCTGTTTAAACGTCTGTACAGACTCCGATAAAACTACCTCTGCAGGCAGAGAATTCCACATCCTTACTGTCCTTACTGTAAAAAACCCTTTCCTCTGCTTTAGACTAAATCTCCTTTCTTCCAGTCTAAACACGTGACCCAGCGTCTTAAGCATAGTCCTGTTTATGAACAGATTTCCACACAATGGTTTGTATTGGCCCCGAATATATTATCATATATATTATATATTATCATAATGCTATCATATCCCCTCTGAGACGCTGTTTTTCTAAACTAAACAGATTTAAATTTTTTAACCTTTCTTCATAACTATAGTGCTCCATTCCTTTTATTAATTTTCTAGCCCGCCTCTGAACCCTTTCTAGTGCTATGATATCCTGCTTTAGAAAAGGTGCCCAAAATTGCACAGCATATTCAAGGTGTGGCCTTACCATTGATTTATAAAGGGGCAAAATTATATTTTTATCCCGCAAATTGATGCCCCTTTTTATACACGACAATACCTTACTGGCTTTAGCGGCTGCTGACTGACATCGCACATTGTTGCCTAGTTTGTTGTCTATAACAATTCCCAAATCTTTCTCATTTGTCTTTATCCCTAATTCACTACCGTTTAGTATGTAGGTTGCTTGTGCATTCCCTACCCCGAAGTGCATAACTTTACATTTATCTACATTAAATTTCATCTGCCATTTGTGTGCCCCCCCAGTCTATCTAAATCCCTCTGCAGCACAGTAATATTACTTTACCTAGTTCAGTGTCATCTGCAAACACAGAAACATGACTTTCAATGCCTATTGCCAGATCATTTATCATCACTGTCTGGAATAAGGAAAGTGTTTCTGCAGTGTGAGAGCAGCACTACCTTTACCTTACTGAGGCTTTTTAGTAGCGCACGTTCCATACAGCTTGTGACATTTCTACTATTTGTTAGTTTTATCAAGATTCCCATGTTAGACATTCCCACACAAACTATGCATCAGTTTTGTTCTGAAAAAATAGGGCTTTTGTTTGAAACCAAGGAAACATGCAAAAAATAATAATTTTGAGAACTTCGTCACAGTAGGTGCCTCAGCTAAACAATGACCGGATTAATGTTCGGGAACATTCCATTATTACACCCCACATAGATATTTTTTCATATTCTAGTGGGCTACATCCACCCTTAAATAGTACCCTGTAGGGTAGCATTTTAAAATATCTGAATTGAGGGGTTTGAGAGTAATGAAAACTCAAGTCTTACAGGTATTTCCTAATCTTGCTTCACCTTTTGTGTCTATACCTGTACATCTATAGGGTAACAAAACGGTCAATGTAGGAAAGAATGTGTATACAAAATGGTTACAGAAAGGAAAAAAGTAACCAGACCTACTGCAAGAAATTACAAAGCAGGGTTTCAAGTCATTCTCAGTAGGATATATAGGTGAGAGCTTCGCCTATCCAGGTAGGACAAGAAACCTCCCGTTTATCTTCAGTGTTTTTTTCTGCCCTAACCTGGGTAGGTGAAGCTTCATCCCTTGTTTGTTTTTCTGAGGACTGTGTCTTATCTCAGTAGCTTCATCTCGTTAGCCTGCCATTGTTTGTTTCTTGGGGACCATTCCTTTCTTCCACATCAGAGTAGGATAGGATTCATGGGCAGATCCGTATTTACCTAACTCTAGCAGTCAGAGGAAGGATCTATAACTTTGTTTCCGTGTAGCTCACTCGGCTGCCCTTAGACTGTGTTTTCCGTATATTGGAGATTCTGTAACACTATATGGCCATATTTTTCTTAGCGGAGCTTCACCCGGCAAACTTCCGGGCAGGTATGATTATACAGTAGGGTTGCCAATGTGGAAAAAATACACTTTCCCCAGCAAGCTTTTCTTCTAATTGAGGTAGAAGCTAAGTATCAAATGATGTGAATCTAAAAAAAAAAGTGTGTTTTTAATATTCTGGTTAAAAAATATGTTATACAGTTAAATGCATTGTTTCTTTGGTATTAGTTTGGGCTTTGGGAACAGGAGTAAAAAATCTCACACTCAATGAAATACCTTGCCACTTGTTAATGTAAATGATGGTATAATAAAATATGTGATGTCATATAACTTTGAGGACAAGTTAGTGTCTTCCCCTGTAGCTTTTCTTCTGAGATTTACTAGTCCGCAGAAGTTAATGTGTAATTTTTGTCCAGTAGTAATGAATGGATGAACCTTAGTGAGGACTTGTTCAATATGTCTGGCTGGTGAGGGTACACATAGGATAGGGATGGGCCATTGGGATGTAGGAAAGTGATTAAAACCTTCTGTGACCCTACATTCATGACACAACCTACCCACCGGTAATTTTCACAGATGCAAGTCACACAACCTTTTATTTCTTCCAAAGACAATGTGTCAGGATCTGGGTCCATAAAGACGACTGTAATGACCCAGAGCGCCCAAAGATGGTTTTCAGGAGTTATTGCGCAGCAGCTGAGATGCAGCGCTTTAGGCTCGTCAGCCGTTTCTGTCTGGACTTTGTTTTTCCGTTATTCTGGTTACGGTGTTTTGTCAGCTCTTCCTGCCTGTTATGGAGCATGCCTGTTTCTGGACCCGAGTCTGTAAACTGAGGCAAACATAATGGTGTCCCACACCTTATAAAGGAAGCAGAGCTGAAGCGAAGAGCAGAAATGGAATCAAGGAATTAGAAGCACAGCGAGACTGGGGGAACTCTAGTGAGACTGGAGGAACTCTAGCGAGACTGGGGGAACTCTAGCGAGACAGGGGGAACTAAAAGGAAGCCGCTCCACAGCCTGGTTGGAGCCTGACACAATGAATTAGTGTCAGGCTCCATCATAGAGGCCCCGGCGGAAGTGGAGTACAGTAGTGGAGGTTGTCTGTGTGCATTGAACAGCCGTTCACCGGCTGCCAGAGAGGAGGATTCAGGTCCCCTGCAGTGAAGGGTTTTTCATTGCAGGTGGGGTACTTCACTACTGGTAGGTAGTTGGGAAAAAGTTAAAATGTATATGCCAAGTGCATTATTCTTCTAATGTACTTTACTACCAGTGGTAGAGGCTGATACAGAGTAAACGAAGCATGCATACAAGGGACACAAAGCTATTGTTAAGCTAAGACAAGATCAAGAACTGATCAAGACCTAAATGATGCATCAGGAAAAAACAGGCCAAATAGGTTTTATCTGCTGTCAGATTCTATGTTTCTATGAATAGACCCAAGAGTGGCAGAGTTAAGACGTACAGTAAGCACCTCCCAACATTTCAAAATGTGAAAGAGGGACACTTTTTATGTTTTTAAATCTCGCGGAACTCACTGATGCAAGCAATTGCACTTTACAATGTTGCGCTTGCATCGTCACATCGTCACTGCCCTTACACACACACACACACACATACATACATGTACACTGCCCTTACACACACACATATACATGTACACTGCCTTTACACACATACACTCCCCTTACACACACACATAGGCACTGCCCTTACACACACATATATACACATACACTGGCTTTACACACCAGCTAACAAATACCAACACTGCTCTTACACACACTGGCCCATACACACACATACACAAACACATACATACACATACACTGCCATTACACCCCTTTCTCCCCATCTCTTACCTTTTCTTCCATCCGTCTTCCTTCATCCTTCTGCCTCCATCCTGTATCCTGCGGTGGGAGCGCGAGGTCTGCTCCCTCATCACTACGTGCCGGCTATTGCTGCCGAGTGTAGGGATGACGTCATATCCCCGCGTTCGGCATTATTTGCCGGCACGTAGTGATTAGGGAGCAGTAAAGCGAGGTCTGAAGTGTCCCTAATGTTGAACCGACTAGAGGGAGATTGCGATCTCCCAGCTAGTCTGCAGGCTGCAGTCGCTGATCAGGTGGCTGTGCGCCCCCCGCAGCTGCACCTGAGGTGAGTACTGATCTTGCCTCACCCTTCTTCTGCTCCTGCAAAGCGGGACAGAGGAAGGGATAGGCGGTACAGCGGGACAGGGACCCAAAATCGGGACTGTCCCGCGTAAATTGGGAGAGTTGGGGGCATGTTGTAAGTAATTTTGCCTATCCTAGTGCTTTATCAGTGAAGTTACCATAAGAATCTGGCGGTTGACTCAGCATTAATTTGAATGGAGTTCTAGGTCATCAATGTGAGTAGGCACGAATGTCATCCCAAGTTGGCTTGAGCTCTGGTCATACTAGCAAATAACTTCATATTAGTATAGATGAGTTTATCAGGCGACTATGTTTGGAAGTGTTACAACCTTTAATGTCACAGTATTTATTCCATGAAATAAAGTGTAGTATCAGACGGGATTCACTGCCCAACCAAGCAATAATTAGATATTATTGTCCTTTAAAATATTTTCAACTATTGGTGTCATGGAGCTGTGTGGTCCGATCAACTACCTCCCCTGAATTGTGCTTCCTTAGCCTGTGACAACCCAATTTCCCCGGGTTCCCAGTCACTAGCCAAGACTCAGTGTAGGGTATAAGCAAAATGAAGACTGCTTTATTTTTCACACACAGTACTGGAAATAGCCAGCAAACCACATATTAACATAAATCAAGATATTGCGATACAAACCGCCCCTTAATCTGCCTCCCAGAGACAACAGGGGCAGTAACGGGATTAACAATACAATAGGGTCCCAACCTCCACTATCTATTACTGGCCGAAATCAGTTTCAAGGTTTGACTGGGGCTACAACATAGTAGTGCACCATGGGGGTGGGGGCTGACATGAAACTAAAACAATGGCGGTCACTCCCTGGCTGCAGATCCTGGCTGTCTGCCAGAGATAATCCCCTCAGCAAGTGATGAGGTGATATACTTCTGGGGGTGACACAGAAGTCTTTACAAAGCCAGTCAGGCCTCTCCAGTGGCCCCAGTGATGGAGGGTTCCATCACAATCAGTATGCAAATGATCAAGTGCAGAAGGAAACAAAATAATTTAGGGATTTGTTTTCAGTTTACTTTAATGTCTGACATGAAGTCTGCATCATCTGAATTCCAATAAGGGAATCTTTTAATTGTTCTGAATGCAGTCATTAACTCATTTATACTGATACGATGGGCATAAACATTATATTTACACTATGTCTACAGAGGTTTATTTGGTTCCTGTCGTGTGTGTCTTGCTTTGTGTGCTGTTGAGTTTATCTCTGTGCTTTGCAACATGTGGACGCCTCACCTTTCTTGCAGGATAAAATAGTTGCCTGTTATAAATAAGATATATGCTTCTTAAAAGTATATAGGGTTTTGTGTGCAAAAATGTATTTTGATGTCCAGAAAACTAATTCAAGTTTCTAAAATTGACCATTGACAGTTATAAGATAATAATACATATAATTCAGAATATGGTTCTTATAACTATTTGGTTAAACCTTTAATTCTACTTCCAAGTAAATATGTTTTTGTATTCAATTCCTGTCTAAAAAGAATTACATAGCATTTTGGAATAAATATACATCCTAGAAGTCCTGCACTTGAAGCCACTATGGCAAAAATCTCTACGGCCACCATGTTCTTCCCTTTGGTGCTCAGATAGGCCGGGATCATCGCAATCCAAACGCTGCAGAACACCAGCATGCTGAAGGTGATGTACTTGGCCTCATTAAAACTGTCCGGTAATGTCCTGGCTAAAAAAGCTATAATAAAACTAAGAGCTGCCAGGAGCCCCATATAACCCAGGACACAGTAGAAGGCGATAACCGAGCCCTCATTACACTGAATGATGATCTTTCCCTGATAAGAGTGCATGTCCAGCTCCTGGAATGGGGGGGAAATGGCCAACCAGGAAATATTAATGATAACTTGAATGGATGAGCAGAGCAGTACTATAGAATTGGAGACTTTCACACTGACCCAGTTTGCCCAGGAGCTGCCGGGTTTCGCGGCTTTGAAAACAATATAGATCATGATTGTTTTGCTTAAAATACAAGACACGGCTAATGAGAAGAGGACTCCAAAAGCTGTTTGGCGCAGCATGCAGGTTACATCCTCAGGACGACCGAGGAACAGAAACACACAGAGAAAGCTCAGCATGATGGAGACCAAGAGGAGGAAGCTGAGGTTCTTGTTATTGGCCTTAACAATTGGGGTATCTCTGAAGACAATGAAGATCAGTAATATTACAACAGTTACGAGACAAAACAGAATTGATACAAAAGATAAAACAGCAGCAACTGCATCCAAATATGATAGAAACTCCACCGATTTTGGAATACACCGATCCCTTTTCTCATTAGACCATTTATCACTTGGGCAAACAATGCAGTTTTCACTGTCTGAAAAATAACGTAAAGTAACATTATGTCTCAATATGTAAATTAAACATAAAATTTAACATAGTATATAGTTCCCTCCCACTAAGTGTATCCATATTAACTAATGTTAAATTACTTCTTTTTGTTTACATTTCTTAGATTTGAACTGAAGATAACAAACAAAAATAGCCGCAAATCTAATCGCCCCAATTTTCCTTCGCCTTGTTTTAGTTTCAGGAATCATATGCCTATCCCATGCGTGTTTCAAGTCACTTGCTGCACTAACCTCTACCACTTTTGCCAAGAATCTGGTCCACTCATCTCACATGGAAGTAAATATAATGGAGGAGCTCAAAGACCAAACAAGGAACAAAAACAAAACCGCACTATAAGTAGATTTCTTGAGTAAATGTACAGTTCCTAAACCCATTGAAAACAATGCATTTTGAGCCCGTACATGTATGGGCTTTGTCATTAAGGGGTTAAACCGTTACTACTTTTTATGTTTTTAATGGGGGTTATTTAGTGCACTGAGGCGCATTTGTGAAAGTGAACCAGCTGTGTGCAGAAGCATGGAGGTTGGGGCTTGTGTAAAAAGGTCTTTCTCAGAATATCTGTAAGGTGCTTGGTATCACAGCTGGTTGTCGGCTGACAGGTAGTTTTTCTGCTCCTCCGGGGTGGGGGAGGTTATGCCCAGCTCTAGTCAACCCATGCCTGTCTTGTTTGTCTATTATTGTGATCACTTATAGCTACACCTTACCTCTCCTTGTGGCTCTCAATACCCCCCAACTCCACCCATGGGCATAAGAACCCCCAGTAACTCATGCTGCCCCCCAGATTTTTAGGGGTTCCTAGGCCCATGACTCCACCCTCTACCTTACCAGGAGCAGGCTTTCATTCCTACACACATACTATGAGTAAATTATGTGTATGATTCTATATAATCTATTATACCAGATCTGTTGGATATCTCTCCCTCTGAGCACCGGACACAGTCGTAGCAGCAGATTTGTGTTCCAGGTCTCAGAACTTTTCGATATCCAAGCAAACAGTTCTCTGAACACTGAGACCTTGGAATCTACAAACAGAAAAAAAAAAATAGTTCTTGTTTGAGCCACTCTTATAAATTAATAAAGAATGAGCAAATGGTTGGGGCGCAGGTACATGTTGCTTTTTTTAGGACTAACAGCTTGGATCCATGCAGGCTTTTCGAAGAGACTAGAGCTTTTGCAGGATCCAGTCTATGATTCCTATGTGGTCTGCATCAGGCATAGGTGCTGGGCATTAAAACCTGGAGCCTGGCGATCAGAGACTGTTGTGGAAAGAAGAATTTCCTCTATCCTCCCAGGGCAAGGAGATTCCCTAAAAAAGACCTGAGGTATCCCTGAGGTAAGGGAGGAAATACTTGCCTGGACATTTGTGTGTTGTCTGGGGAAGGTTTTCCAGAGCCTGGCTTAGCGAGGTCTGGCTGGGAGGTCTGGTTAGTGGGTGTTTAGGATGGTCAGTCTTAAGTGTGACGTTTATGGCTCTCGTGCTACAGGGTTTTTCACAAGTTAGAACCATTACACCGTCAAAGTGGTTTTGTTTTACCATCTTTAGGATGTATGGTGCTGGTGAGTTTATATTATTTCTGTTAAATTATTTTTAATATACTATATGCCTGTAAAGTTTATAGAAATGTAGCTTAATTTTAATGTTGGAAAACAAAAACAATAATCCCCCCCCTTACCTGGTTGTCTTTGTTCCTCCATATTGCTAAATGCGAGTCAATGATTAGCTGCTGACCATCTGGAGCCCACTCAGTGAAGTTACCCACAATGTTTCTAAATGCAGACTTATTTGATAAAAACACCCAGTTTGTAATTATGTAATGGTATGCAAATTCTCCATGTTCATCGTAAAATGTGCGGCCCAACTGAGATGCAGATGTTATCCTTTTTATATAGCGATGCAACTGTTAAAAATGATTTAGAACAAAACAAGAGGACATTCACAGTCACAATGTAGGAGAGTTTTCTTCTACGTCATTAATCAAGAAAATAAAAATACCTCCCATTTTACAACAGAACCCACCCAAACACTCAACTAAAATAGACCAATACCTGATCTCTATTATTCATCTACTAGAACTTCATATCATTAACCACCATCAACCCTTCATCAGTCTACAGCACATCGTTAGAACCAACAGCACCAGGGTCACCATGAAGGCACAATTTAGAAGAAAATATTGTTCTTTGGTAAATAACAACGTTGGATTTTGCATGTGAGCTGCAATTAGTGTTAGAATGGCGATAAAACTTAAGAGGTAGCAACAATTATATAAAATATACAACAATATACAACATAAAGGCTTCTAATACGTTGTAATCATTTTCAAGGAACTCCTCGACATTAAATGCTATTTCACTTCTCTTTAATGCTGCATGTGTAATACCCTAAGCCTTTTCATGCCCTTTTTCAATTTGAAGATTGCCCCTCTTCCTGTACCATGTGTGTAATAATATTAAATACTAATAAATGTTAAAATAGGTACCAAACAAGGTACTTTCGCTAGAGATATAACTTTAAAAAAACCCTCTCTGTCCCTAGACAAAGTTCAAAAACTGCAAACAATATAATGTAATATTTAAGATAGGATTTTGCTGTCTAATAAAATTACCAAAATCTCTGTATATTCTCAAGGGATGTTGCTGATCATAAAGCAAGATTTTCCCTTCAGTGACACCTAACTTGTGGAAGAAATATGTAAAACTACAAAACAGTGGGTTTTGCTTTTAACTTTTTGATGTTCATCATTTAGTAAGGATAATACTATACATGTAAAAGTCATATCACAGCAAAGACCTCTGTCCATATACACCAATCAGCCATAACATTATGACCACTGACAGGTGAAGTGAATAACACTGATAATCTTGTTATCATGGCGCTTGTAAGTGGGTGGGATGTATTAGACAGCAAGTGAACCTTTCATCATCAAAGTGATGTGTTGGAAGAAGGTAAAAGTGTAAGGATATGAGCAACTTTGACAAGGGCTTACTTGTGATGGCTTGACAATTGAGTCAGGGCATCTCCAAAACTGCAGCTCTTGTGGGGTGTTCCCGGTCTGCAGTGGTCAGCACCTATCAAAAGTGGTCCAATGAAGCAATAACAGTGAACAGACTACAGGGTCATGGGCAGCCAAAGCTCGTTGATGCACGTGTGGGGCGAAGGCTGGTCCGTGTGGTCAAATCCCTACTGTGGTTCAAATTGCTGAAAAAGTTATTGTTGGTTCTAATAGAAAAGTGTCAGAACACACAGAGCACTAAAGTTTGTTGAATATGGGGCTGTGTAGCTGCAGACCAGTCAGGGTGCCCATGCTGAGGGGTCAGCATGGGCACCCTGACTGTCTGCAGCCAAAAGCACTTAAAATGGACACATCAGCATAAGAACTGGAAGAAATGGAAGAAGGTGGTCTGGTCTGATGAATCACATTTTCTCTTACATCAGGTGGATGGCCGGATGCGTCATTTACCTGGAGAAAACATAGCACCAGGATGCATCCATTGAGGCCCCACCTTACAGACCTAAAGGATCTGTTGCTAACGTCTTGGTGCCAGATACAACAGCAGACGTTCAGTGTGGTGGAGTCCACGCCTTGACCCGCCAGGACCTACACAATATTAGGCAGGCGGTCATAATGTTATGGCTGATCTGTATATACACTCAATGGCCACTTTATTAGCTACACTCTTTGCTAGTGCTGGGTTGGACCACCTTTTGCATTAAGAACTGCCTTAATTCATCATGTCATACTTTGCACAAGGTGCTGGAAACATTCCTCAGAGGTTTTGGTCCATATGCACACGAAGGCATGATGCAAACCTCCTGTTCCACCACATCCCAAAGGTGCTCTATTAGATTGAGATCTGGTGACTGTAGAGGCCATTGGAGTTCAGTAAACTCATGGCCATGTTTAAGAAACCAGTTTGAGAGGATTATTATTATTATTATTATTATCTTTAATTTCCAGCAATTTATGCTGCACTTAATAAAATACATATATTCAAGGGGTATGACAAGACAATTCTTCCTGTATGTCCGTCAGCGTCTGACACGTGAAGCAGTCTGTATTTCATACATACCTGGTGTTTATAGATGTTTTGGATTGTATTTCCTTTTGCGTTCTCGTTATAAAATAAGTGCATGTCATGTAAAGCTTTAGCTAAAGCACTCACTGAAATAAACACCCGAGGAGAAACACCAACATTCAGATGATCTTTAACAAATAATTTACGTTTCCCACTGCAGTTACACAGAGATATTTTATAGATCTCTTCATAAAGCCTATTCTTTTCAGAATTTTCTGATAAACATTTATAATACAATATCCATATATCTTCGAGAAGCTTGTCTGCTGGACGGTTTGAAGGATGGATATTATCAAAGAAACTTCCGGTATCCGGTAGCGCTAAAGGATGCGGTTCTATGGCCAGACTGCCATTCAGGGGTTCTACAAAGTAATCTGTGAGATGTTCATTGGAAGCCCAGGCAGGAGGAAGGATTAATGTTATATCTTTATGTTTGAGACACAGAGTTAAAATGTCAATAATTCTGGTGCTGAAAGAGCCGCAGAGTATAATAATTCGAGCCGATGACATTAAAACAGTTTCTGACATCATTTTCATATTTTCAGATAGTTCTTGTGATAAACTAATTTTTACAGTGAAGGAAATACAAATTCCATAACTTGTCAGATACGCTCTCAGAGCCTGACTCTCTGTCTCTCCGGTGTCATCATCAACCGTGAGAATTCCCACCCAGGTCCATCCGAAATGTTTTAGAATCTTCAATATAATTTTATTATAGACAAGATAATTTTGAACAGAGCGGAAGAAATGCGGATAAACACGTCTATCACTCAGCACATAGTCTGTCGCTCCATAACTGATCTACATAATGGAAGAGAAAAGTGTAAACATTCTGCGGTAAAGGTTTCTGATAACAGCTTGGAGTCAGACATGGTTGTGATCTCACCATGAAACTGAATGCTAATGTCAGACAATACATGGAAGACCATTCAGGTTACTCACCTGTGCGTATCCATACACCCCTAGTAACTGTGCTATGGGAATGGTAGTAGTAGAATGGTGATCGCCAATAAATCCAGCCACGTTGTTAGAATTCGCACAAGAGTAATTAGGGACGGTCATGCCGCGGCCAGACAAAATCTGAAGAATGCTTTTCACAGCTTTTCTTTCATCTAAACAGGAGTCATATATATGATAACCCAGGGTAATATTTGGTAAAATGTTTGGGTCGTTGTTCAATGTTTCAATGGCGAAAAGAAAGACCAGTAAATTGATGTAATCCATGAGGCCTGGGCTGTAAAGGTAGAAGAATTAGATTAAAGCAGAAGAACATAGTCAGAGGTTTAATAGATTGAGACTTTATAACAATGCCATGTTACCATCAACTGGCCTGGACCCAAACAAACAGCAAAACAGGTCATGGGTCGGTGGAGAGTACTATAACATGTGCTCTAAACAGGATCCTTATCCACCTTTGTGAGAAAGATTTCTGTCCCAGGCAGTACAGCATATGGCTCCCCTTTACAGACTGAAAATGTTTTTATTTTTATTTTTTTTAACAAAGTAAAGAAATTATCTATGTTTCTTTAAAAAAGAAAAATCCTTTATAGTATATAGTATCGTGCCACTTTCCCTCTGCAATTTCTGCATATTGTCTTAATGTTTCATGTGCTTTAGAATGAATGCAATATACATAGAACAAAAACTGACAAAACAAGAATAATCTTTCGGCAAAACAACTAAACAAATAGATACTGAATCCCCCTAAATGAAGTCAATAGCATAAAATGTATAATATTGGAAGAAAACAAATCTTACATTGTATAAAGTTAGTTTCCCAAAACAGTCAAAGTAATAAATACGCATTTATATATCTCAACGTAATAAACATTACAAATAGTACTGTGTGTACGAATTATACCTCTGAGATAACACAGGGAGAAATAAAAATGTAATAACTTTAAACAGCGGCACAGCAACTGGATTAACTGGTTAACACAGTCATGGGTATGATTCCCTTGGATTTGGCTCTTAATTTCTTAAATTCACAAACCAAAATTTGTGCTACAGATATTATTTCTTTCATTTTATGGTTTGCTGGGGAAACTTACGCGACACAGACGAGTTTGGGGGAAAAATGATCCTGTCCAAAAAAAAAATTCCTCATTTGATTATTCACCGTGAGAACTCCTCCAATTATAAGGTCCCCATCTTTAAAATACTCAAAGTCTTCATATGGTTTGATGACTTGCAGATGACAGGCCGGTGCTGGGCTCTGGATCTCAGATCTGCAGGGCGTCACACACAGGGGCAACAAACAAACGAGACATTTCAATGGAAGAGACCCAGAGATCAGCATCTTGTAGCCCAGTAATCTGCCGAGTGCCAGAGAGTGTCTGCCGGGTTCGGTGGAGTCGAGCACCGTGTGGGTCAGTGGCATCTGCTGCATCTGATATCATTGTAATGAACCTGAACATCTCGGCTCTTTTTATACAGTGCGGTCTCATTCATTGCAATGGAGTCTCAATATAGATGCAGGACTTTGTGTTTTGGGATCGCAAATCTTTGTTGGTTTTAAATTATAAGAAAACCGCAGAGCGCCGGTAATTGTCTGCATGGACAGAAATATACAAACGCAGACTTTAATCAAATGTCTTTAGAGTATTAGTTAGTTATAGCAGGAAGTTTCACTCATCGGCAGTTTTGTGCTCTATAATAATATTTATAAAGTTCTCTCAGACGTAAATGCCTTTCAAAACTTTTTAACTTTATCATTGATCTTTTAGCATATGTAAGCTTTTGCTCCCTATGCATTTTTTTTATTAAATATAATTCATGTAGGTCTTCCTATATTTTGTATATTGCATCAGAATCCCAATGTAAGTTAAAACAGGAAGTAATAACCCACTTCCTGGACTCTCCCTGCATTGTATCCAAAGACTGCGCACATGCCTCAAACAGCCATCATTTACAAAACAGTCTTTCAATAAGTTTGCAATGTAAGCAATAGTTGCCAAGTATGCAAATCTAACTTGAGTTGTTACAAGAGATTCACAGTTAAGATGGTGTTCTGGGTCTTCACCAGATGAATGAAGCTGGAGCCTTTGTACAACTGGTCTGGAGACTGGAGATAGTGGGTCATAACTGTCCTGTGGGAATGTCAGTACTTGAATGGCGATCACCAATAAATCCAGCCACGTTGTTAGAATTCGCACAAGAGTAATTAGGGACGGTCATGCCACGGCGAGACAAAATCTGAAGAATGTTTTTTGCAGTTTTTCTTTGATCTAGACAGAAATCTTATATATGATAACTCATGACAGGAGTAGCCTCGACTCTCGGGCTATGCCACGTCCAATAATCACACAAATAAACACAGACACCAATGGGGGATGATAAGGCCACAGCCGATTTCCTAACAAAGTCATTGCACGCAACATGTGAACATAAAAAGTGCGTTAACACGACAATGACCCAAAACCATTTACATAGGAAACAGGATCAACAGCAGCCAAACCATAAACGTCACCTATAGGATGGCATCCGGTGATGCCCCGGCCGAGGTACCACCAGTTATAACACCACATGACACAAGTCCTATTCCCACCTCCTCTCGCTCTCTTCTACTTCTTCTAGATTCTGGGGATATCTCTCCAAACCCTCCTTTGGTGCTCTCTTCCTCATCCTCTCCCAGTCAACATTCCAGAAACCTCAATAATCTTTTCCACATACCCTGCCGCTCTTCTTACCCCCCCCCATTTACCTTTGCACTCTGGAATGCACGTTCTGTCTATAACAAACTAACAGCCCTACAAGTCTACTTTGTCTCTAGTTCCTTACACCTCTAACTGAAACCTGGCTAACCTCTTTGGACACTGCTTCTCCCGCTGCTCCCTCCTATGGTGACCTACACCTCACTCACACTAGAGCCCTGCGCGGGACTGCTTTTTTAATCCCGCTCCCGCCCGCTCCCGCTGATTTTTTGCCCAATCCCGCCCGCTCCCGCTGATTTTTTGCCCAATCCCGCCCGCTCCCGCTGATTTTTTGTCCAATCCCGCCCGCTCCCGCTGATTTTTTGTCCAATCCCGCCCGCTCCCGCTGATTGTTTGTCCACTCCCGCCCGCTCCCGCGACATATGTGTCCTATCCCGCCCGCTCAAACTAGGTTTTAATACCTAAAAAAAGTTTTACTAGTAAATATTAATTGATAAGGAAACTATGTTTTCATATTTAATAAAAAGTATAATTGAGAAAAATGTATTTCTTGTTTTTATTTTTCTTATTTGCCAACCTGCCCCCCAGTTATGCATATCTGACCCCAGGCTTGCCACTCTGCCCCCCAGATATGCCTTATATTTCCCTATATGCCACTTTCTACCCCAGATATGCCTTATATCCCCCTATATGCCACTCTGCCCCCTAGATTTGCCTTATACCCCCCAGATATGCCACTGTGCCCATGATATGCCATGTACCCCCTGATATGCCACTCCAACACCTGATACGCCACTGTGCCCCCAGTTATGCCTTATAGACACTTATATGTCACTGTGCCCATGATATGCCACTCCAACCCCTAATATGCCACTGTGCCCCCAGTTATGCCTTATATCTCCACATATGCCACTGTGCTGTCCCCCCTGGAGTGCCCTATAGCCCCCTGGTGTGCCTTATAGACTCTTATATGCCACTGTGCCCATGATATGCCACATACCCCCTGATATGCCACTCCAACCCCTGATATGCCACTGTGCCCCCAGTTATGCCTTATAGACACTTATATGCCACTGTGCCCATGATATGCCACTCCAACCATTGATATGACACTGTGCCCCCAGTTATGCATATATCTCCAGATAACCCACTGTGCTCCCCAATATGCCACTATGCCCCCTGGTGTGCCACTCTCCCCCATCATAGAAGCCCCAGCAGAAGTCATTCACAAACATCCATTGATCTATTCCCTAAATCATACATACTGGTTAATACAAACTCTTTCACTGCCTTATCAGAATTGCAGATTTCCCGCGCACTCAAGGCTGCCTTCAGGTTGCTCTCACAGAAGGTCTCTTTTCTTTTCCCGCAGGAACGGAGCAGAGTCATTTGATGAGATGTTAAATCACGTGACTCCGCTGTGTTCCTGGGCAGAACAAGAGAAGTGACGCTGTGAGGGAGCAGCGAGAAGGCAGCCTTGCGGGACTGCGCGGGATTACCGGGACCCGCAGGTACACTGGCTGACCGCCCGCTCCCGCCCGCAATAGCTGAAAAACCGCCCGCGCCCGCAAGTTCTTTGGCGGGTCCCGCGGGACCCGCGGGACCCGCCTCCCAATGCAGTCCTCTAACTCACACTCCCAGGAAGGGTGGAGGGGTAGGCTTCCTACTCTCCCCTACTTGTACTTTTTAACCTATTCCCTCTGCTCCATCAATCTCTTTCTCCTCATTTGAAGTCCATGCTATCCGACTATTTTATCCCATCTCCATACGCATTGCTGTTATATATCGCCCCCCCCCCTGGCCCGGCTAACATCTTTCTTGATCACTTCTCCTCATGGCTTCCTGTCTTTCTCTCCTCTGAGGTTCCTTCTGTTGTCCTTGGGGATTTCAACATCCCAGTTGACACCCCATTGAGTCCCATGGCTTCAAAATTTCTTTCTATTACCTCCTCGTTTGATCTCCAACAACATATTAACTCCCCTACTTATGATGATGGTCACACCCTGGACCTTACCTTCTAGCATGTGCTCTCTCACTAACCTTTCTAATTCCCCTTTCCCTCTCCCTAACCTTGCCTCATACTCGCTCCCTTGCACCCCTAACCAGATACCTCAGCTCTATTAATCTTCAGAACTTCAATTTACTCCCATTTCTGCAATGTCAAACATGTCATGCCCTAACAATGCTACCTCTGTCTATAACTTTACCCTCCCTTCTGCTCTGGAGCATGTAGGCACACGACTGTAACCCGAAACCTACGACGATGTTCCCGCACTGCTGAACGTAATTGGCGAAAGTCTCATTCCATGTCTGACTTATAAATTATTGCTACGTTCCTACTACTCTGCTCTCAACCTTGCTAAAGAAACCTACTTCACCCCCCTCATCTCCTCCCTTTCTCACAACCCTAAACGACTATTTAATACTTTCAATTCCCTGCTTCGACCGATCCCTACTACCCCTTCCACTAACCTTAATGCATCTGACTTTGCCACATTCTTCAATAATAAAATTCAAACTATCAGAGATGACATATCTGCACAGTCACGACCCTGCCCTCACCCTCCCTCTGACTATGCACCCGCTACCCACTGACCTCTTCTCCCTTCACTACATTAACTCATTTCTCTGCTGTCACCGAAGAGGATGTACATGCTCTTCTTCTTTTATTCTTGTCCACATGCCCCCTTGACACGACCCCTTCCCATCTCACCCAGTTTCTTTCATCTACCCTTGTCCCTACTCTAACTTATACCTTCAACCTCTCCCTCACTACTGGATCTGTCCCATCCTCCTTCAAGCATGCTACATTACTCTGTTGGATCAACAGCAACAAATTAACAGATATAGCCCTTTCTCAGCCTATGTAACTATGTAACTCTTATCTTGAAAAAGTCCTCCCTCGCCCCGACTGATCTCTCCAATTACGATCCCATCTCTCTGCTCTCTCAGTTGGGGTACCCCAAGGCTCAGTTTTAGGACCCCTTCTGTTTTCTCTTTACACTTCCTCCCTTGGCAAACTGATCTCATCCTTCGGCTTTCGCTACCACCTGTATGCTGATGACACCCAGATCTATCTATCCTCCCCTGATCTCTCCCCTCTGTCTTAGATCATGTAACTAACTGGCTTGCATCTGTCTCTACCTGGATGTCTGCACGTTTCTTGAAATTTAACCTCTCCAAAACTGAACTCCTTATCTTCCCTCCCTCCAATGCTAAGATTCCCCCATCTATCTCCCTCAATGTTAATGGTGCTATCATCTCCCCGTCTGCTCATGCACGGTGTCTTGGTATCACCCTTGACTCTGACCTTTCGTTCACAACCCATACTCAGTCTGTCTCTAAAAACTGTTGTTTCCATCTTAAAAACATTGCCTGCATCCGTCCCTTCCTAATACAGCATGCCACTAAGGCTCTTGTCCATGCCCTGATTATCTCCCATCTTGATTACTGTAACTCTGTCTTAGCTGGTCTCCCTTCTTAACCGTCTTACCCCTCTACAATCCACCATGAATGCTGCTGCCAGACTTATCTTCTCTCACGTCACTTCACTAATTCCTCTTCCCTCTGTCTTCCTCTCAGTCTCTTCACTGACTGCCTGTGTGCTTCAGGATTCATTTCAAAGTCCTCACTCTTACTTTCAAAGCCCTTCACAGTGGTTCCCCTCCCTACATCTCCTCACTCATCTCTAAATACACTCCTAACCGGTCTCTCCGCTCATCCAATGATCTCCTTCTACCCTCTCCTCTGATTTCTAGCTCTCATGCCCGCTTACAAGATTTCACCAGGGCTGCCCCCTATCCTCTGCAATGCTCTCCCCTGGCCTATCCGTCTTTCTCTGTACCTTTATTCCTTCAAAAATCCCTCAAGACCCACTTCTTTAAGGACGCTTACAACATAGAACATTAATGCCCTCCCATATTCCTTTAGCTTGCCTTTCCTAGTCCCTCTCCTGCAATCTTTTACTAGTCTGGCTGGTCTATCCCTAACATCGGCACTTTTACCTATTGTGTTATACACCCTAAATCCCTCTAGACTGTAAGCTCGTTTGAGCAGGGCCCTCCTCACCTGTTGTCTCTGTTAGTCAATTTGTTATGTTACATACTACTTGTTATGTCCTGTCTACCCATTGTACAGCGCTATGGAATTTGATGGCACTATATAAAACAATAAATAATAATGACCCGCCCCGGCTACCTGGCAAACTACCGCACCCTGGCTATGACAAAGTGGCTATAACAGAAACAGAGAGAAGATATTAATCAGGAACAAAACCAGAAACATAGCAACAAAAAACAGCTCACAAATAAGGGAGGAATGGTGGAACAAACACACAGGGTAAGCTGGCAAAACAAAACAGCCCCGATCCTCCTTTTCCTAACCTTTTATATTCCTGTCAACTTCCTCCCCCTCTTATCTGAATTTTGACCCCTCTTTATTCCTGTCAAGGACCCCTTTAGTTTATGCATCGATATCCGCAATATTTCCTGAATGTCACCATTAAGAATTGTAACCCCTGTTTGGCCAGGAGTGTCACACTTACCGCCCTTCTATGTTAGCACTTTGGCAGATTGTAGTACTTACAGAACATATATGGTTAATATATACATACTAACTATCCCTTGGAAGCAAACAATTCATTTTGCACCCCAGTGCTTGTATTCCGGGTAACACTGCTTGAAGGTCTCTTCTTTGCCCAAATAGAATGTAAAAGTAGCCCACTTCCCTGCATTAATAAAATGGGATAAAAAGCAGTGGACCCCATAAGGACTTAGAAGTAGTTTTTTTTTTTTTTAACATTTACCCCCTCCACCAATTTTAAGAGAATGGTGATGTAAAAGTGGATTGAGGTAGTGCTGCTTCTTTTAAATGTAAATGCAGGGCAGGTGGTGCATGGGTAATGGCTGCCTACCAGTTTAACTCACTGGCAGACTCCTTCTGATCAGATATCAGGAACCTTCCCTCAGCACTCACTCTGCAGACACAGGGCACTCAGGGCTGGGGAGGACTGTGAAGCTGCTGCAGCCTCACTGGGTCCTCTCTGTTAGGGAGGATACTTACAGCTTCTGTAACATACTTAAAGGGAGAGCATTAAAATCTATTCAGGGCTCACTTTGGGCCTAGTCCTGAACTCTGTCAGCCTAAAATTCCTTCCCTCTCTACCCTCCGGCTACCTACATCCTCATGCAAAAACAAACAGAAAGTCTCACTGTCACCTGATTGGTGCCGCGAATCACATAACCTGCTTGCTGGGGTGGATGGGAAGAACAGCTAGCGCCTCCATTTTAAGTCCCGGTAGTGGCTGGGTGACGCATCACCAGCAATAAAAGTGTGGAAATGTAGAGGACCGCATAAAGATCAGGTAAGAACCGGCTTACGAGAACCGGCTACGAGAACAGTTCCTTTGGGGGTCAGATGCCTTCCTCTATCTTATATGCAGTGAGATGGGGGCTAAAAGTAAATGAAGGGGTTAATTAACAAGGGAGCCAATATTAGTGGTGGGCACTGTAGATCAAATGAAAATCACATGCAAACTTGGCACTGAAGGTATCAAATACATAGGAAGCCTAGATTACAGGCATAGATCACTGGTTGCACACCCCAAAAGCCAGACTGCGTCCACAGTACATGCCCCAGCATCCAGATTGCACCCACGCACTTACATACATTTTCAAAACACAAACTCTCCCCTTTCTCCTTTTTTCCCTGGCCAAAGATGAGTGTGTGTTGGGGAATCAGTGCAGGAGATAAACGAGAATACTACTTCAAAACCGGTTACAGAAATTGTAGTGCGACGGAGGGAATCATTAAACTTGGCCGACAGTACTATGACACTGTTAGATTTGGAACCACGTATCACGTATACAGAGCAGTTTACGCCATGGCTTCTTCTTTGCATGAAATGCAATTATACATTATCAGGAATCCAGAGAACCCAATACCTATGTATCAGGTAGTAATGAAATAATAAAATAATTTGGATTTAGATTTCTTTAATGTACAGCGAGTGAATATTGCCAGATGATCAGCATTGAACATTTTGCTATGACACCTAGTCTGTGTTAACAGGGAACTGTATTGCATGTGAAAAATAATGCCTCTTTTCCCAGAAAGCTCATATATGGGGTATTGTGGGTTCCCTGAAATGGTTAATGAATTGATATGTATGGTACCATGTTTGGACATACAAGGAGAGTGTTTGATGCAACGGACCCCATCCTGTGCCTTTCCCTTATCTCCATCTCATCCAGGTAGGGTAGGAATGAGGCACCGGATGGCATCTTATATCCACTAGATAAAGGTTTATACATTTAAACCACACATCCCACTAAATTGATTTAATTTACCCCAGCCCACCAACAGTTAATTGTGGGTCCAAAAGACCCCTATCTATTTTAAGTAATGTTTGGGTGATTGTTTCTCTTTTGGTCCAGGTGCACAAGTCTACCAATAATGTAAAATAGCGTAAGCAGAAACCTATTTATTTTGATAAAGAGATTTTGCTTAAAAGGTGACAATGGCATTAAAACCAACAAGTATACAAAACATATGATATATAATATTCTGAAAACATTAAATGTTACAGCACTTTTTAAGGAGAGTTCACTTCAGAGATCCCACCGGAGAAGAGGTCTACTTTAAAGAAAATGGAGAGATGCCCTCAGTGTATCACGTAAAGAATCAGATTTTTTTATCAAATGGAACCAACATAGAAAAGCATGTCGGAATCATTGATCTATCAGCTCCGGAAGGGAAACAGCTCAACATTCACCAGAGGCTTATAACTTGGAAATACAACACCAAGGAGGTCAGTAGCATTGAGGATGTCGGCATGCTGTCCTAAGACAATGATCCTTTAACTAAGGTTCCTTATTCTCGTTGTTCCAAAGACTGTCCTTCTGGATATAGAAGGCTCTTGCAAAGGGGAAAGCATACCTGCTGCTTTGACTGCGTCCAGTGCTCAGAAGGAGAGATCTCCAATAAAATAGGTAAAAATACCAAAAATGTTAATTATTAGTATTTTTATATTTTTCAAAAAATGTTCCAGGGGAATTTTCTAGGGAGAGAAAAGGAATAGAAACCAATAATGTAAGTTGGTATATCTAGTATTTGTGGTCAGAATATTAAATTAAAGAATTGAGGTATGGATTATCACACTGAGGCTTGGAATACCTCAGAAATAGTATTTTACGTAATTTATTGCATCCTCAACCACTTGCGGCCGCTGCTGCACAGGAGTATATGTTAGACGTGTGCATTCGGATTCATACAATTATTATTTTTTTTAAAAAAATAAGCAGAAAGCTTTTTTGCTTTTTTGTTTTTTATTTTCTCACTCTCATCCTCTCTCTCATTGTCTCCCTATCTTCTCCACCAACCACTTCCGTGTCCATGTTTCCTTTCCCAAGGTTCTTCTTGTTTTCTTGCCTCTTTGTTGCATGTCTTGCCTCTTGTTCTTCTTTCTTTGTCTGCTTCTCGCCGTTTCATCTTTCTTCGTCCACGTCTCTGTGAAATGCTTCTTTCTCAGCGAATACTTCTTCATTATCCTGGCTTCTCAGAGTACTTCTGCAAAAGAATGGAGCCACGGGAACAGCTTCTCCCCCAATCCTCCAATGGTTCACAGAGAAGTGGCCAAAGAAAGAAGGCACGGGAAGAAGCAGACAAAGAAAGAAGGCATAAGAACAAGAAGAAGAAGAAGATGAGCTGCAGGACAAGGGTACAGTGACACAGAAATGGATAGTGGAGAAGGTAGTGTGACAAACCCTGTAGCATGAGGGCCATAAAATGTCACAGGGGTCTTAAGCACAGTCTTCTAGGGCCATCAGGCTCAGGAACATCAACTTGTAGCATCTGCTTTATTTTTAAATTGCTCAAAAGAAACACCCCAAAACCAATCATAAAAAGAAACGACCTAGCTCCCAAATGGAGCCTAATCACCCACTAACTTGACCTCCTAGCAGACAGCACGCAAAAGGTCCAGGTAGGTAATGCCTCACATGACTCAGGGATGGTCTTCTTCAGGGCCTCTTCTTTCCCTGGAAGCACAGGGGAACTTCCTCTCCCCCCAACAGTCTCTGATCATCAGGTTTCAGGGGTTTTTAATGCCCAGCACCTGTGCCTAATGCAAGCCCCATAGGAATCCTGGACTGGATCCTGCAGACCTCTAGCTTCTTGGAAAAGCCGGCATGGACTTTCCACTGAAAGGGGAAATGGAGCATTGGCCCACTCTGCTATCCAATTGCTCCACCCCAGGGACCTATATGTATGAGATGCATAGCACCTGTACCCAAATGCCAAGCTAATCATCTCCCTTTACAGCCTCACAGCAGAAAGACATTAAGAGAAAGCGAGCAATACAGTGAATGAGGGTGTGAGAGAATGTAAATGAATGTGAGAGAGTAAGTGCATAAGAGTGTCAGAGAACTGATAAGGGTCAGTAATAAAAAAATTTGTTTCTGAATGTAAAAAGTCCTCAGAATTTCATGTGAACCTAAAGGGCAGGAGACAAAATTTGTTGTCCAAAAACAAAACAAAAAAATTGGTCCAAAAGATTTTAGGTCGATGTGCACAAGTCTACGCAACCCTTTCAGCATCTGCGGCCAGTGGATAGATGATGGATTATTTTTTGTGTGCGTATTTTCTTTTTAAGTTTTATTTAATGTTGGAGTTTAATTTATGTTGGAGTTTTCCCTTTTTCGTGGCTGAAAGTGTCGATCGGTGCTTCCTTTAATAATGCTGGATGTAGCGGAAAAAATGTGTAAACGTTTATTCTCCGAAATGTTTCTAAGTTTCCAAATGATTGTCACTGATCACCATTCTTCTTGGCACTTCAAGAGTGGTTGAATCAACCTTTTCCTCCCTACTTAGATGGTACATAAACACACGCACAAAGTTGGTTTATCCAACTGAAGATCAGCCATGTCTATTCTTTGTTTTTTTATTTGCACATGTATGTAAGTGTAAATGAATAACATGCGTTTGATTGCTCATATACAAACTGTTGATGTATTTATACATTTAAAAAATATATATATTTCTTTATGAAATAAATAAGGAGACAAAGAAACAAGATGACCTAAGAGAAGGGAGGTGGATTCTTTGAGAATGTGTTATGTTCATGTAACCATAAATTGTGTTTTTATTTAATTGTATTTGATAGACAAAGACTCTTGTCAAAAATGTCCAGATGACCAGTGGCCAAATGAGAAGAAGGACAAATGCGTTAAGAAGCCCACTGAGTTTTTATCATATGATCAGGATCCAGTTGCCATGGTTCTTTGTATAATCTCTGTTACCTCATCTGTCATAACCTCCATTATTTTAGGTATATTTATTTTATACCTAGACACTCCCATTGTTAAAGCCAATAACCGTAATCTGAGTTTTGTCCTCTTGGTCTCCATCATCCTGAGCTTTCTCTGCGTGTTTCTGTTCCTCGGTCGTCCTGTGGATATAACCTGCAAGCTGCGACAAACTGCTTTTGGAATCATCTTCTCCATAGCCTTGTCTTTTTTGTTGGCCAAAACTATCATGGTCTACATCGCGTTCAAGGCCACCAAACCTGGGAGTTACTGGAGAAAATGGATTGGAATAAAAATACCCAACTGTGTGGTGTTTTTCTGCTCATTTATTCAGGTTATAATCTGCATCTGCTGGTTGTCTATTTCTCCTCCGTACCAGGAAACGAACACTCACTCCTACCCTGGAAAGATCATTATTCAGTGTAATGAGGGGTCAGTGGTTGCTTTTTACACTGTTCTGGGGTACATGGGCTTCCTGGCCGCTGTGAGTTTTATTGTTGCTTTCCTGGCCAGGAAATTGCCGAACAGTTTTAATGAAGCCAAGTTCATCACCTTCAGCATGCTGATCTTCTGTAACGTCTGGATCTCTTTTATATGAGCATCATGGGCAAAAACACAGTAATCATAGAGATTTTAGCTATTTTAGCTTCTAGTTTTGGGATTCTTGGTTGTTTATTTTTTCCTAAATGCTGCATTATTCTTCTAAGGCCAAATATGAATTCAAAGAAACATCTGCTAAGATTGTAGTGTTAACAAAAACTATATTAAAACAGAAGATACGTATTTAAATATAATGATTTTTTGTGCTATATTTATATATTTGTTTAGCCCGGTACAAATTATAAATATGGAAGGGTATATAATATATTCAGAGATATAAGAGAACATCCCCAGAACATTATTGGTTAAAGATATATTTGGTGCCTACTGTAGATCTTGATATACTGGTCCATTCAGATCTCATTGTCATTTAGAGACTGCTTCAACTCATTGAGTGATCACAGAAAGGATAAGGTCAGGCCTTTGTATCCTCTGTTGACATCTCAAAACTGCCCTAATCTAAACAATCAGAGAAAAATACTTTTACACAGGTTTGATTATATTTTTCTCAGAGTTAGTCCCCTACATGGGACCCAAGCTGTACTTCCAGAATAGATTTGTAGCGGAAGAGAAGCATTTCTGCAACTCTCTTTTACTGTGAGTCTGTATGAAATATTCTTGCCTCTCAGTATGCTGCCCGGAGGCCAGCTTCACGATGAAATAGAAGAAGACAGGAGAACAAAGACACAGGAGAAGTGGAAAGAAGACAGAAAAATAAGAGGCAAGACAAGTGCTGTGGAAAAGGAGACAGGGACACAGAAGCAGTGGGTGAAGAATGTAGAAAGATGTTGAGAGAATGTGAATGAGAGCTTGAGACAGTGTGAATGAGAGTGTGGGAGCGCATGAATGATACACTGTTTGGGGTAAATACGGCACAGACACACTGTTTGGGTGTACTGATAAGCTGCTTCTTGGCAAAGTTGGCAGAGGCAGGCTGCTCGCAGACAAAGATGGCAGAGACGAGCCGTTTGGGGATAAAGAATGGCAGAGACGAGCTGCTTGGGGACACGACAAGCTGTTAAGTGCCAAAGATGGCTCTGACAATCTGTTTGGGGACAAGGACAAGTTGTTTGGGGACAAAGATTTCACAGATAAGCTGTTTTGTGGGCTAAGATGACATGAGGGCCTCATTACACTTTTTTTTCAGAATGCACCTTACTTTCTGCAACATTTTTCAGCTACCTTGCTGCCATGGGAGGCTATATGCTCTTTCTTTCGAGTGGGGAAAAGGGATGCTTGCCCAGGCTCCACCTTAGTCATGAGAGGTTGGTGTAGGAGCATACATTATCTGAAAGCATAAAAGGCGTGCAAATTCAGTCATCTGGGTTGCTGCTAGAATAATAATGGCCAATGATTACCAAGCAGCTGAATCAGCGGGACTGGATTTTAATCCAAATGAGACTCTCAAGCAATGTAAATCCTTCTCTGGGCACCATTAATGAGGCACCTGTGTGGCAGGAGGGGCTGTTTAACCCTAAAGTTTGGTCAGAACCTGTAAATATGCATAGCACAAAAATATACATTAAATATATCGTATTTGCTCGATTATAAGACGACCCCCCAAATTTTAATATTAATTTAGGAAAAAAAGAAAAGGCCTAAATATAAGACTACCCTATAAGAAAAAAGTTTTACTAGTAAATATGAATCCACATGTAAACTATTTTTTCATATTTAATAAAAACTATGAGAAAAATGCATTTTTGTTTTTATTTCCTTTTATTTGCCAACCTGCCCCCAGTTATGCACATCTGCCCCACGGCTTGCGACTCTGCCCCCAGATATGCCTTATACATCCTTATATGCCACTCTGCCCCACATAAATTCCTTATACCCCCCTATATGCCACTCCGCCTCTCAGATATGCCTTTTGACCCCTATTTGACACTCTGCCGCCAGATATGTCTTTTACCCCCTATTTGCCACTCTGCCTCCAGATATGCCTTATATACCCCTATATGCCACTCTGTCTCCCTGATATTCTTTTTAACCCCCTATATGCCACTCTTCCTCCAGAAGAGTTTTACTTTTACTTTTACTGTTCTTGCTGATGGGTCACCCAGCCACTGCCAGGACTCAAAATGGAGAGGCCAGGTTCTCTTTCTATCCACCCCAGCAAGCAGGTCATGTGATCAGCTGAACCAATCAGGTGACAGTGAGGCTTTGGCTGGGTTTTGAGAGAAGATGTGGGAGGCTGGATTATGAGAGGGAAGCAGGAAGAAGCGCCAGACTGACAGAGCTCAGGTCTAGGCCCAAAGTGAGGCCTGATTAGATTTGTGTGCTCTTCCTGTTGGAGAGTCTTTACTGAAGTGAAGCAGTTTGAAATCAGCGGTGAAGCCATCAGAAGCTTTTTGTTTTGCCCTGATGGATGAGACCGGTCTAAAGTGCTGAAGGAAAGGTCTCCAATGTAATGGCGCAAGTAAGCAAAAAAAATGGTAATGCCCCTCTTTAGTAGGTCCCTTTCTATAGGGTAGGCTATTTCACATCAGGAGGCTCAAATCGACATAAAACTGAAATAGTTGTTGAAAATTAAGCTCCCCTAGAGTGGATAAAAAAAGTCTACACACCCTTTCCATTCCAAATTTTTTGTGAAGATGTGGTAATTTTAAGACTAAGTAAAAAAAACTTTTTATATATATATATATATATGTATATTTGTGGACTTTTTGTTTTTTTAAAACTTTGTTGGAACTGGATGGTTTCCCTGATGGTGACATCAGAGGGGAATTGTTTTTACAATATATATATATATATACATTTTTAGCCATTTTTCTTGTATTATTTTACCAATCACATTGTGATTAGTGAGCTGAGCTCCACTGACTTGCATGGCAGCAATGTCATTCACTGATGCCGCTTGTGGTTGCTCCTCGCTCAAGGGTTTACGAGCGATGACACTATGCGTCGCTCGCGATGACACTATGCGTCGCTCGCGATGACACTATGCGTCGCTCGCGATGACACTATGCGTCGCTCGCGATGACACTATGCGTCGCTCGCGATGACACTATGCGTCGCTCGCGATGACACTATGCGTCGCTCGCGATGACACTATGCGTCGCTCACGATGACACTATGCGTGCTTTGTTTCTATTGGTCATTTTTTGTACTTTCTCACCCTTGCTCCTGTTTAAACCCTGCGTTCCACTTCCTTAGTGTCTGATCAAAGTTTATTACAGTTGTGTGCTCTGGGTAGTTGCATTTTCCAGTCCTTTGTGTATCCTTAGTGTCTACAGTCTACTCTGTACTGAACCTTGGCTTGTCTTCTGACTTTGATCCTGTACCGCAAGCCAGGACCTTGGATTTCCTTGACCTCGATTCTGTGCCGCCTGCCTTAACCTCAGACTTCCCTCTATTGTCTGTTTACAAAAATAAAATAAAATAAAAAAACATTAAGGAATTGTACATAAAGTATGGATAAATATTTTATTTTCCAACTGGTTTACAATAAAGCCAATAGTGGTTTATAGAGCAAGAACTGCAAAAACCTCAGTAAAGTAAAACATCCTTTCATTAAATCTAATGTACAGCTACTCAATAAATACATCTAAAGCCCCGCGTTATATGAATATAAAAAAAAGATACACCGTCAGAGCCTTCATATAATTCATTATTTAAATGTATGAATGTTTGATTTTATTCCAAAATTATTTTCCAACTTCTAATATTTAATAAATGTAAGGATCAGCCTATAAGGCACGTGGTAAGATTCAGAAAGGGGAATGGATAGAGTCAGAAAGGCGTGTGGTCAGGGGTGTGTTTTCCTTACCATAAAGGTAACCTGGATTGAATTTCAGAAATCAAGCAATTCTAAAAAGCACCCAAACAAACATTAGGTTCCTTGAATAAAACATTAACAATTCTTCATTGACGTGCGCTGTCATAAAAATGACTTTTTGAAAGTCCTTGTCCACTTTCTTTATTACAATGTGTGATGTCATACAAGAATAGGAAACACTTGCTGATGCACACTTATGCACTCTTTCAGGTCTCTCTAACTAATTGAACACATAAGTTTTAGAGTTTTCTGCATAATTCCATAAGTAGGCCTGTGATGGTAACCAGGAGCTTATAAAGGACCCTTTTGGGTGTATTAACCTTAATTATATGTACAGATTGTTATTTTTGCTACCAAACAATTGTGTTTTTGAGTTAATCTCTGGTCTGAATATAATTATATAACATTTTGCAAAAAATATACATCCTAAAAGTCCAGCACTTGAAGCCAGTATGGCAAAAATCTCTACGGCCACCATGTTCTTCCCTTTGGTGCTCAGATAGGCCGGGATCATCGCAATCCAAACGCTGCAGAACACCAGCATGCTGAAGGTGATGTACTTGGCCTCATTAAAACTGTCCGGTAAAGTCCTGGCTAAAAAAGCTATAATAAAACTAAGAGCTGCCAGAAGCCCCATATAACCCAGGACACAGTAGAAGGCAATAACCGAGCCTTCATTACACTGAACGATGATCTTTCCCTGATAAGAGTGCATGTCCAGCTCCTGGAATGGGGGGGAAATGGCCAACCAGGAAATATTAATGATAACTTGAATGGATGAGCAGAGCAGTACTATAGAATTGGAGACTTTCACACTGACCCAGTTTGCCCAGGAGCTGCCGGGTTTCACGGCTCTGAAAACAATATAGATCATGATTGTTTTGCTTAAAATAGAAGAAATGGCTAATGAGAAGAGGACACCAAAAGCTGTTTGGCGCAGCATGCAGGTTACATCCTCAGGACGACCGAGGAACAGAAACACACAGAGGAAGCTCAGCATGATGGAGACCAAGAGGAGGAAGCTGAGGTTCTTGTTATTGGCTTTCACAATTGGGGTATCTCTGAAGACAATGAAGATCAGTAATATTACAACAGTTACAAGACAAAACAGAATTGATGCAAAAGATAAAACAGCAGCAACTGCATCCAAATATGATAGAAACTCCACCGATTTTGGAATACACCGATCCCTTTTCTCATTAGACCATTTATCACTTGGGCAAACAATGCAGTTCTCACTGTCTGAAAAACACAAAGTAACATTATGTCTCAATATGTAAATTAAACATAAAATATACTTCTCAACAGCGTGATTGTGCTTCATGGTAAACCAGCAATGCTATATATTAATTGTAAGTATAATCATTCTTTGTTTAATTATCACATACATTCTTTGTTTAACCTCAAAAGATGTAACGATTTAAAAACATGCTTTGGATATCACTGGTTTTATTTCAAAATCAACTTTCTTCAAACGTTCTCTTGGACAATATGAAGACTTCTCCAGAGCTTATAATTGCAGCTCTTTTTTAAAAATGGGCATATATAGGTCCCTCCGACTGATGTGATGCTAAATTACTTCTCTGTCTTATATAGAATTTGACTACAGATAATAAAAAAAATATCCATCTTATATTCAGGAGCCATATGCCTATCCCACGCATATTTAAATTCCCTCACTGTTATAACCTCTACCACTTCTCTGAGGGGTCTCTTCCACTTATACACTACCCTCTCACATGGGAAGGAAATGTAAAAAGTACAGAGGAGCTCATGGACCAAAAAAAGAAGCAGACAAACCTCACTATGGCCAGATATCCTGAGCAAATTTACTAAGCAAACATTAAACTGTTGACAAATATAGGATTCTAATTCAAGGGGCTTATTTGGAGCTACTTGTTTTTTTCATGAAAAAAAAAAAAAGCTGTGGAGTTTGGGGCTCCTGTAATAATGTGTTTATCATTATACCTCTGACGTCCCGGGTATCACAGCTGGTTGTCGGCTGCCAGTATATGTTGCCCCTTGGGTTGGGGAGGTGATGCTGAACTCCAGTCAACCCATGCCTGCCTTGCCCATTATCTCCTCTTTTACAGTTACACCTCCTTGTGGCTCGCAATACCCCCGGCCCAACTCTGCCCTCCGACCAGGAGCAGGCCTTCACTCCTACACACCTACTATGGGTAGATTATTTGTATGTTTTATGTAATCTATTATACCAGATCTGTTGGATATCTCTCCCTCCGAGCACCGGACACAGTCGTAGCAGCAGATTTGTGTTCCAGGTTTCAGGACTTTTCGATATCCAAGCAAACAGTTCTCTGAACACTGAGACCTTGGAATCTACAAACAGGAAAATATAACAAGATAATGAGGGTTTAGATGACTTTGAAGTCCTGTAAACCTTTGCCTTTCATATTTGTCAAGCTCATGTGAGGGAATATTAAGGTCTAGATTTCCTCTCCCATCAGTGGCCGTGCGCTGCATATGAGTGATGGAGCAGATTTAACACCCCAGTTCCTTAATTCTCTACAGCGTAACTCAGTAGAATATTGAGAGGAAAGTTTTGTTGTATAGAACAATAGGCATTGTGACCACTAACCACCCTGCCGACTACTATGCTAGTGTGCTCAGCTAGATAGTGAGAAATGGGGAGAGGGGATAGATAGTGAGAGGGGGTACATATTGAGAAGTGGGGAAGGGGGTACATAGTGAAAAGGGGGAACATAATGCGAAGGGGCAGATAAGATGGGGAGAGGGGGTAGTGTGAATGCGTATGAGAATGAATGAATAAATGTGTGGATGAATTGTGTGAATGCGTATGACAATTAATGAATTCATGTGTGGATGAATTGCTTGAATGATTTGTGAGACTGCATTAATGAATGTGTTAATGATTTGTGTGAATGAGTGAGTAAATGCAAAGATGGTACATGAAGGGTGGGCTTTAACAAAAAATAAATAAATAAATAAAAATGGGCTGCTCAGGCTTAAATGCCCGGGCCTATTTTTTGTCCCAGTCCGGGCCTGCCCACATGCATTCGGCTTTGTGGAAGATGCAGGGCTCAAAGATGTTGACAGTTGTTTAGGATTTTTGTGTAGGTTATGTGTCATTTCTAACTACCCCCAAATTGTTTCCCTTTCACTAGCCCCAGTCTTTTTCCCCTTGCATTCATTGGCACCACATTTTCATTATGTATGGTTGACAGCCCATAAACTTTGTTTTTTTTATCTATGTGCCTTGGGAGGTTCTTGATTACGCAAAGCACTTGCATTACCGCACTTTTGCTTGGGATGTACTTGTTGCTGAAGGAAGCCCTTTCCGTTTTTCTGTATGGTGCCAGTAACATTGGTGTCAAAATAAAATAAAAAGGATCTGAGTAGGTCCTGATAGCTTAGTGTGCTCACGATTCGAAGAATGGGGAATTGATAATATGGAGTTTGCATTTCCAAAATGACTCGCTTACAATCAATCAGTGTGGTGCCAGGTCAAACGTTTGCATAAGGCTGTACAGCGATCTTTTCTGACAAAACTTAAAATGAATTATAAAACAAAGGCAAAAGTGTATGAAGTTCATTGCATCACCGGCATCAATAGTAGTTGTGATGTTAGGAGTCTGTTTAAAAGGGGGGATTTCAGGGGCCATTAGGTTTGGGGGAATCCAGCAATCCTCCACTACAAGCCCAGATTCAGTGTGCCTCCTTTTGTGGTATGGATTCTGATCAGTGTCCCCTTGTGTGTTACTTTGAATGTCGATGTCACGAGCAGTCCCGGCATCAGCAGCCCACTCCGTCACACTTACCAAAAAGGAAAGGGCTCAGGTGAGTAGTGGGGCACCACTCCCCTTGGCCACATCTTTGTGTGTCACCTCTGTCCTCTATTTTGTCTCTCCCCATGTTCCCGTGAGGAGCCTGATAGGGTAGGGGCAGTGACATCAAAAGAGGGGTGGAACCCTCCTTTGGTGCCACTGTTTTGGGGGGCGGCGCCACAGGCGTCTTGCATGAGGAGCTGCCCAAGGGCTCCATAAAAGCTACTCATTCATGCTCTAATCCTGGAGCTCTCCTGATGACCCAGTGTCCCTCATTACTCCTGCCTGCTGACCCCTTGATTGTTTAAACAGACTTTTGCATTACTGCCTTCTGCCTGCCTGCTGACCCCTGGAATGTTATTGCAAACTTCGCTTATTGCTTTCTGTCATCTGCAAATCTGAAGGGCCATCTGAATCATTTGCAAGAATAGCATAAACTTCCTCTGTGTTGAAGAAATACATGATTTGACAAAAATAAAAAAAATAACAATGTTTAATTTGTAGGGGTTCAGTAAATGAGAAAATTACAACGAAACACAAACACCGAAGAAATGTTAAGACAGAAATTTTGTCAAAAAAATAGCTCTGTCCTTAAGGGGTTAAAGTAGGAATCTTCCCACCCTTACCTGGTTGTCCTTGTTCCTCCAGATTATAGATTGGGAGTCAATGATTAGCTGCTGACCCTCTGGAGCCCACTCAGTGAAGTTACCTACAATGTTTTTAAATGCAGACTTCTTTGATACAAACACCCAATTTATAATTAAGTAATGGTATGCAAATTCTCCATGTTCATCGTATAATGTGCGGTCCAACTGAGATGCAATTTTTATCCTTTTTATATAGCGTTGCACCTATTAAAAAATGATAAATGATTTTCAAAAAAACTAAAAAAGATTCGGTCACAATGTAAGATAGTTTTCTTCTATGTTGTAAATCTAGAAAAGAAAAATACTTTCTGTTTTACAACAGAACCCACCCAAACACTCGACTAAAATAGACCTTTACTGGATCTCTGTTATTCACATACTAGAACTTCATATCATTAACTAGCACCAGCCCTTCATTAACCACATATACATGGGTAGCGCATGTCTCTGTGGCACTATGGGTTCATAAGTGCAACTTGCACATTAGTTTTCACTCATGGACTTTTGACAGATAAGTTTGTTGGGTCCAGGTCTAATTTGAGATACAGTAGAGGTCCCATATTTCATTTTAACCCCCTAAAACTATAAACTTCCAAAGGGAGCAGAAATTCGTAGGTTCAGGTTCGTACATCAAGAGTTAAAGGGCTGTGCCAGCAACTCTATTGGTTGATGCTAGTGGAGGCACCTGCCTGCAACAGAAAAAGATGTTCTTATGGCCCTTTAACTACTGATGGCGAGCCTACGGATTTCCGCTCCCGTTAACCCCTGAGATGCTGCATAGATAACGGGGAAATCTGTAGGTTCGCCGTCAGGAGTTAAAGGGACGTGTGAGTGAGTCTATTGGTTGCCTGTAGGGGCCTCCTCTGGCATCAACCAATTGCAGATGACCAATAGACAATAGTACAAGCGACTCTATTGGTTGTTTGTACAGATCTTTAACTCTTGGAGAGGCAGACCAGTGGTCTCCCCCAGGTCTCCCCCCAGTTGCGGCACCAGGATTTTAAAAGTCTGTACGTGCAACTCTATTGGTCGCCTGCAGGGGCCTCCTCTGGCATCAACTTGGTGGCATCAACTTGGTAGTCTTTAAAAGAAACTCCATTGGTCATTCGTACGGACCTTTAACTCTTGGAGCGGGGAGAACAGTTTTCGGCACCAAGATTTTAAAAGTGCACGACCTACTCTATTAGTCTGCCATCAAGCAATGGAGTACATGTACACCTTATTGGCTGATGGCAGAGGTGGCCCCTGCCGGCGACCAACAGAGTTGCGCCTTTAAAATCTTGGAGCCAAAGCTGCTGTGTAGTGTAGTTAACCCCTACAAAAAACAAACACAAAGAATGTGCATGAATATTCGCCCGAACCGAACACAGGAACGGGCTAAAATGATGGACATGGTTACCAACAATACTCAGGTAGGTTGTTGCATTTAAACCATGCTCAATTGGTACTAACGGGCCCAAAGTGTGCCAAGAAAATATCCCCCACACCATTACCCCACCACCAGCCTGAACAATTGGTACAAGGCAGGATGGATCCCTGTTTTCATGTTGTTTACGCCAAATTCTGAACCCTCCATCCGAATGTCGCAGACGGAATCGAGACTCATCAGACCAGGCAACATTCTTCCAGTCTTCCATTGTCAATTTTGGTGAACCTGTGTGAATTGTAGCTTCAGTTTCCTGTTCTTAGCTGACAGGAGCTGCTGCTGTAGCCCATCTGCTCCAAGGTTCGACGTGCTGTGCGTTCAGATATTCTGCATACCTCGGTTGGAGTGAGTGGTTATTCTCGGACTAGTCTGCAAGTTCTCCTGTGACCTCTAACATCAACAAGGCATTTTTGTCCACAGAACTGCCGCTCACTGGATATTTTCTCTTTTTGGACCATTCTCTGTAAATCCTAGAGATGGTTGTGCAAGAAAATCCCAGCAGATGAGCAGTTTCTGAAATACTCAGACCAGCCATCTGGCACCAACAACCATGCCACGTTCAAAGTCACTTAAATCCCCTTTAGTCCCCATTCTGATGCTCGGTTTGAACTTCAGCAAGTTGTCTTGACCACGTCTACATGCCTAAATGCATTGAGTTGCTTCCATATGATTGGCTGATTTAGCTATTTGTGTTAACAAGAAATTGAATAAGCGTACCTAATAAAGTGGCCAGTGAGTGTTTATATATGGACTGTCATATATGAAAAGAAAAGTATACCTTATGATTCACTAGCTTGTGGAACATTGTTTTCTGTATGACTTTATCATTCTCTCACATAGTTATGGATACATTTTAGTCCACTCTTCTTTACTACGTTGCTTCAATTCATTTGGTTCTACATGGCTCTCTTAAAGTCCTGCCACAGCATTTCAATCGGGTTGAGATCTGGCCATTGCACCTTTTATTCTTTTCTTTTTTTTTATCCATTCTGATGTAGGTTTGCTGGTATGCTTGGGATCTATCTGCTGTCGGAGAAATGGTCTCACATGTGACTTTCACCAAACGTGGCATTATGGCCAGACATCTCCATTTTGGTCTTATCTGTCCAAAGGACATTGTTTCAGATGGCTTGTGGTTTGTTCAGATGCAACTCTGCAAACCTAAGCCATGCTGTCATGTTCTTTTTAGAGAGAGGAAGCTTTGTCCTGGCAACCCTTCTAAACAAACCATACTTATTCAGTCTTTTTCTTATTGTAATGTCATGAACTTTAACATTTATCTTGCTAAATTAGGCCAGTAGAGTCTGAGATGTAACTCTTTTTTGCAATTTCTCTGAGAATTGCACAGTCTGACCTTGGGGTTAATCTCTGGGACGTCCACTCCTGAGAAGATTGGCTTGAATGTTTTCCACATTTCAATAATTTTCTCACTATTGAACGATGGACTTTAAAATATTTGGAAATTGATTTACAACCCTTCCTTGTTGGGCAGTAACAATTGCTTCTCTTAGATCATTGCTGATGTCTTTCCACATTGGTGGCATTGTGTTAACACACACCTGAATGCTCCAGACCAGCAAACTCCTAAAACTTGGGCTTTTTTATAGAGGTGGTAACACCTGCTGATCATCAATTAATCAAATGCACTTGATTAGCATCAACTGCCTGCTACCTAAAATCTTAATTTGTATGGAACCAGCAAGGGTGCACTTTGTCTTCTACATTTTGACTTTATTTTTGTGGAATAAATCATGACACCATGTAATATCATGTGTTGTTGTTCATTTACGGTCATATTTGTAGACCTGCTAAAGAACAGATGATTGTTATTAGACATGTGCAAATGGGCCAAGAACAATTCAGACTGAATTTTTCAGGTTCATTTTGGCCCATTCATTTCCGGGCGTACTCTTCCCTATTTGGAGTTGCTGGGTTATGTCCGTGGAGATGCGGATGAAAAAAGAAATTATCAGATTAAGAACTGAAGATTGAAATAGAATGGAGAAGATGATGAAGTGGAAGTGGTCGGCAGAGAAAGTAGGGAAACATTCAGAGAATGTGAGAAAGAGAGTGAATAAGTATGAGAACATTCTGATCTTTTTGCTTCATTTTCTTTGGATTCCAATGGCTCTTTTTTACACAACTGTATTTATAATTAGGTATAAAGGCTGCTAGGAAATCTATTCATAAAGTTGAATTCATAAAGTTGATTAGACGTTCCTCCTGTATGTCCGTCAGCATTTTGAATGTGAAGCCGTCTGTATTTCATACATACCTGGTGTTTATAGATGGTTTGCATTTTATTTCCTTTTGCTTTCTCGTTAACCAAGTGCATTTCATGGAAAGCTTTAACTAAAGCACTCACTGAAATAAACACCCGGGGAGAAGCACCAGCCGTCAGATGATTTTTAATAAATAATTTATGTTTCCCGCTGCAGTTATGCAGAGACATTTTATAGATCTGTTCATAAAACATATTCTTGTCAGAATTTTCTGAAAAACATCCAAAATGCCTTATCCATATATCTTCAAGAAGCTTGTCTGCTGGACGGTTTGAAGGATGGATATTATCAAAGAAACTTCCGGTATCCGGTAGCGCTAGAGGATGCGGTTCTATGGCCAAAATGCCATTCAGGGGTTCTACAAAGAAATCTGTAAAATAATCATTGGAAGCCCAGGCAGGAGGAAGGATTAATGTTATATCTTTATGTTTGAGACACAGAGTTAAAATGTCAATAATTCTGGTGCTGAAAGAGCCGCAGAGTATAATAATCCGAGCCGATGACATTAAAACAGTTTCTGACATCATTTTCATATTTTCAGATAGTTCTTGTGATAAAATAATTTTTACAGTGAAGGAAATACAAATTCCATAACTTGTCAGATACGCTCTCAGAGCCTGACTCTCTGTCTCTCCGGCATCATCATCAACCGTGAGAATTCCCACCCAGGTCCATCCGAAATGTTTTAGAATCTTCAATATAATTTTATGATAGACAAGATAATTTTGAACAGAGCGGAAGAAATGCGGATAAACACGTCTATCACTCAGCGCATAGTCTGTCGCTCCATAACTGATCTACAAAATGGAAGAGAAAAGTGTAAACATTCTGCTGTAAAGGTTTCTAATAACAGCTTGGAGTCAGACATGGTTGTGATCTCACCATGAAACTGAATGCTAATGTCAGACAATACATGGAAGACCATTCAGGTTACTCACCTGTGCGTATCCATACACCCCTAGTAACTGTGCTATGGGAATGGTAGTAGTAGAATGGTGATCACCAATAAATCCAGCCACGTTGTTAGAATTCGCACAAGAGTAATTAGGGACGGTCATGCCGCGGCCAGACAAAATCTGAAGAATGCTTTTCACAGCTTTAATTTTATCTTGACAGGAGTCATATATATGATAACCCAGGGTAATATTTGGTAAAATGTTTGGGTCGTTGTTCAATGTTTCAATGGCGAAAAGAAAGACCAGTAAATTGATGTAATCCATGGGGCTTGGGCTGTAAAAGTTGAAGAATTAGATTAAAGCAGAAGAACATAGTCAGAGGTCTGCCAGATAAAAACACTTATTAAGACTTTTTGTAGGAATACCATGTTACCATCAACTGGCAAAGGTTCTAGATTTAAACAAATGGCATAACAAGTCATGGGTCAGTGCCCATTCTTAGCCCTGTCTGAGATGGTTGCACATGTCTGAATACAGTGGACAGTTGTGGTCATGGATTCTGGTTCCACCCAGTACAGCATGTGGCCCCTCTTCACAGATTGACATTTTATGTTCATTCAGTAGAGAATTCATCTTATACAACTTTTTGAAAAAGAAAAATCATTTGAAATCTAAAAAAACACATAGTATAGTCCCTGTCTCTCTGTCTGTTTCCTCCTCAATATCTCAACCTCTTTTTCTTTTTTTAACATTTCAGTTAACTCTTGGAGCTTTTTATCAAGCCGTTCTCATGGCCTCAAAACGGGGTTTCAGCTCCTTAGTGTAAACCTAATTTATTTTATAAAAGCAAAATATAAGCAAGTATATTGTCTTCTCTATTTCCCTTGTTCCTTTACCCCCATAAATCTCCTAAATATTCGGAAAAGTGATTTAAGACTCACAATGACCCCTGTATTACAGATACTTATTTTTTTCAGTATCTTGATAATATTTTTTTTTAAATCTATGTGGGTAGAAGGAATGATCTTTCAGCAAAACAAAAAAAAAATATTAAACAGCTTAATTAAGGCAATAGCATAAAATGTATAATATTGAGAAAAAAACATCTTACATTGTATAAAATTAATTTGAATAAACAGCCGAATAAAGAGTGATAAATATACACAAATTCAGTTTAAACTTTAAGTATCAAAATTGTTCTGCAGATATTATTTCCTTCCGTTATGGTTTGTTGAGGGAACTTACTCGACACAGACAATGAGGGAGAAAGAACGATCCTGTCCATAAAAAATACTACCCATTCGATTATTCACAGTGAGAACTCCTCCAATTATAAGGTCCCCATCTTTAAAATACTCATAGTCTTCAAATGGTCTGAAGATGTGTAAATGACAGGCCGGTGCTGGGCTCTGGATCTCAGATCTGCAGGGCGTCACACACAGGAGCAACAAACAAACGAGACATTTCAATGGAAGAGCCTCAGAGATCAGCATCATGCAGCCCAGTAACCTGTCGAGTGCCAGAGAGTGTCTGCCGGGTTCGGTGGAATCGAGCACCGTGTGGGTCAGTGGCATCTGCTGCATCTGATATCATTGTAATGAACCTGAACATCTCGGCTCTTTTTATACAGTGCGGTCTCATTCATTGCAATGGAGTCTCAATATAGATGCAGGACTTTGTGTTTTGGGATCGCTATTCTATGTGGGTTTTAAATTATAAGAAAACCGCAGAGCGCCGGTAATTGTCTGCATGGACAGAAATATACAAACGCAGACTTTAATGTCTTTAGAGTATTAGTTAGTCTTAGAAGGACATTTTAGTCATGGCAGTTTTGTGCCCTTTAATTATATTTTTACAGTTTTCTTAGCTATAAATGTTATTCAGCACTTTTTAATTTATCATTGATTTTTGCTGCATATCATTTCTATTAAATATAATTCATGGAGGTCTTCTGAATGGATATGATTATATTCTATTTTAATTTGTATTTACAATAATATGATAATTTAGCACAGAAATGCACAATTTGTGTTAATGTATTATATTTATAATATTTATTTTATCCAGCTCTGACATCCACCATTAGCATAGTCAGGACATTTTTTTTTATAAAATGTCTGTCGCTTCCTATAACCCCCAGTGCATATTGCATCAGGATCCAAAACAGGAAGTAATAATAACCCACTTCCTGGACTCTCCCTGCATTATATCAGAAGGCCGCGCAAGAGCCTCTAGCACTAGAGTTTGTTTACTTTGTGATGCTGTTTCCACAAACATCTTTGGACAAAACATTAAACAGCCATCACTTACAGCACTTCGAGCAGCTCGTTCAATTAAGACTCAAATTTGCAATGTAAGCAATAATAGTGGAAAGGAGAAATATAGATATAAAGGTTCCATTCGGTCTGCGATATGACAAAACCAACATACCAGGTGGGCCTAGAAGAGGTCCACCCCGAGTTAAAAAAAATGAAAGAAAGGACAGAGAAAGGAAGAGAAGAGCCATAAAAAATGAGGGGGCACAAGGGAGGGCAGCCACGAGATGCTGCAACATAGCTGTGGGAGGATCAGGCGTTGATTAAATTACCACAGCCCCTCCCACAACTACAGGCTAATGCAATTAGCCTTAAGATTTGTGGTAGGGGGAGATGAATAGGATTAATGGAATGGAAAATTATAGATATAAAGGGTTCATACGGTCTGAGGTATGCCAAACCCGACGTACCAGGTAAGCCTAGAAGAGGGCAAAAATTAAGAGGGCAAAAAATGAAGACACAAAGGTAGTCAGACCATAACTTGTAATAATGAATAAACACGTACCAATATCACAACAGTACAAGTGACATGGAAGCATTGCAAATTTCAGATGTCGGTTGGGGAATATATAGGGAAAACAGGAGGATTTTCATCTGCCTAGTTTCTTGGTGATGATATGGACAGGCCAGCTCACCAGGCCGCATGAATCCATATAACACTAAAAACATAGCAGCTGTAATCACTATACCTGTACAGGGGCTGAAGGGATGAGCATGTAAACAGTTACTAAAGATCTGAAAATCCCACCATCATTAGGTAAAGGACTGGGAGACTTAGATGGCTTAATCTTTTGTAGAGCTATTAGTAAGGTTTTTACCGGATGGAAAGAGATCAGAAAGGGTTTGTTTGGAAAATATGACTTATGATGTTGGACTCCTGTTAGGTAGAGCTTAATCGTGCTAAATGAAAGGGGTAGGGCAGAATGACAATAGGCCGTGGAGGCCAGGAGAGTGCTAATAGAATAAAAATTGGACTGGGGAATTGTACGTACAAATCTACAAAATAAGGCCTAGGCTCTATTGTATGATTTTGCAGTGTTGCTGGACAATGCCCCTAGTATGATATGATGAGCTGTGTCAATATGCTTTTCTAGGGTAAAACTAGCTCCATGCAAGCCGGAGCAGCAGTTGATGTTGCTGCCGCTGTAGGGTGGATTCCACACTGTTAGCCTAGACCCTGTATTTGTGTATGTGTCAAATCTGTGGAAGCCTCTAGAAGCCGCTTGTCTGGTCACAGCACTGTGTGGGCTAACGACCTGACCAGCTGCATCTGCTCACCTGGGTGCAACCATCCTCCTTAAATACCTGCTTATCCCTCCATTCAGGGCCTTTGCATTGCAGTTTATCTGGCCCTGTTCTTCTGCTAGCATCATTATGTTTTCCATTAACCTTGGTTCCTGATTTGGCTCTTCCACTGCTCATGTTGACCCAGCTTGTTCTGACGCTCCTCCTGTATTCTGATTTGGCTTTCATACTGTCCTACTGTCCTTCTGGTTCTGTCTACTTCTGCTCTTCCTGAGTGTGTGTCCTTTCTGAGGACCTTCCAGCCATGTGTGTCTGGTTCCCTGTCTGAGGACCTTCCAGCCTTGTGTCTGGTTCCCTGTCTGAAGACCTTCCAGCCGTGTGTCCAGTTCGCTGTCTAAAGACCTTCCAGCCGTGTGTCTAGTTCCCTGCCTGAGGACCTTGCAGCCGTGTGTCCAGTTCCCTGCCTAAGGACCTTGCAGCCGTGTGTCCGGTTCCTTTTCTGAGGACCTTCGAGCCGTGTGTCCGGTTCCCTGTCTGAGGACCTTCCAGACGTGTGTCCGGTACCATTTGAGGACCTTCCAGCCACCTATCCTAGGTGCCTGTCCCCCTTCCATGTTCCTTCTGTGTTAACTTCTAGTCACAGCACCCTGTCAAGAGACTTACAGCCTGTGCATACCTGTCTTGTCGGCTACAGACCATATCTTATTACTATTCAGCCTGTGGTGTGTTTCATTTTACCTGTCTGTACCCTCCTTCTGGTAATAATGCATCGTGGGGTACAATGCCTACCCCAGCTCAGGTCAAACCTGCTACCGACTACTGACCCTTCAGCCTTGCTCCAGAAGTTTCCCCTACTGAGACCAGCATCCTGGGGGAGATATAGTCACTGACTTGACCCCGGTCTCAGCAATGCTCCCTTCTGGAAGATACATCATGGGGGAGAGGCTGCTCTAGGTGTCCGTATTGTCACAATAAGGTCTGTGTGAAGGAAGCTTCTCTGCTTCCTTCTTGTCGAAGGCATCCGCAAAATACCGGTAAGGCCTAGGTGCAGTCACGGCTTTAGAAGTAGTTGAAAAGGCAAGTCTCAACTACTTCTAAAGGCAAGTTTCCTCGCAAGAAGCACTCCATGACGTAATCTGCCTGGAGGTCTAGTGATGGCGGTGATTGAAATGTGTCACCGGAAACAGAGCCAGAGTGGGTCTGTGTCCCCCAGACTGGAGGAGCAGACCGCCCAAATATTGTACCTGGCTATCCAACCCTTCCGAGACCCAGAGGATGAGATAGACCGGGTCACAGCAGAAATATTTGAGTTGAAACACTAGCACAGGCAGTTAGAGTATGTACCCACAGACTGAAGGGACAATCTCTCCCATCCGAAATTGAAAGCATACTAGGCACAGTACTGGACAATGTGGGATCTACGAGCTACACTCCTGGGTGAGTACCCGTTCCCGGGGTAGGAAGACAAATTGAGAGGTATGCAGAGCTTGACCTCCAGAGCCGATAACAGGGTTTCTCCCAGCAGTTAGCAGGGGAAGGCCACAGCGACCCTCTGATGCTGTATAGCCCCATCGCACCAGGTATATGACGCCTTCCAATTTGACTCGTCCTCCCGAAGCCCCTGCAAGTACCGCAGGTATGCAAGAAGGTTCCTACCCATGAGAAACATGACCATTTTTTATTTACTTGCAGCATTACACAGAACACTTCTCCATTAGCAAATCAGACCAGTTCAGCTCAGATCGCCGTTCTTTGCTCATTTGCACCACTACAGAGATGATGCTCCCATTAGCACATCAGACTGGACTATGCCATCAGGTCCCCTATGGACGTACCGGGACATCCAAAAAACGCCTATTAAGGAACCCCTATGGACATACCGGTACGTCCAGCCCTTCGTGCAGCATCAGGGACACATCCCTGCCGCTGCACGGGAGATCAGGCTGTCGTTTCACAGCCTGGACTCCCCACTGACAGGAGAAGTCGACATCGCCGGCTTTCTGCTGTCCGATCTCCTGTAACAGCTCCCGGCATGAAAGCCGGAAAGCTGTTACATTTCAAACTGCCTGATCGCGCGATCGTGCATTCCCTTCCGGGTTGCATCACTGCTGACGTAACCCAGAAGTTAATCTGTGGACAGGATATCCCCTGCAGGAGAAATCCTGTCCTCCGATGAGGCACAGACGCTGTGATCTCTATGCACGTCTGTGAGTACCTGTATAGAGATCACAGTGTGATCGGTGCAGGGGGATCGCGGTGAGGGAAGTGAGAAACCATGTCTCTCACCCCCCCTCCCTTCCTGAAACAGAGAAGGAGGAAAAAAAAAAAAAAGTTAATTCATTTAAAATATAATAATAAAAAAATCATTAATATAATGATATAAATAATAATAAAAAAACATAATAATGTGAGCTGTGATGTCATTGTGACATCACTGGCATGTTCAGGAGGTCCCTAAGAGGACCTCTAACGATTTTTGTGTAAAAAATAAATTCATATAAAAAAATACAAAACAAAAAAAACCATTAAAAACATATAAAAAAAGATAATAAAAGAAAAATTAAAAAACCTTACATCCCATTGCCCTAGCATCTATCTAGCCAGTATAACCCTCCTGCCCCCGTTCACAACCCCCAAACCCGTTAAGCCATAGTCATATAAAGTATACAAAAAACGTACACCTTATAGTATGCTTCCTGGTGCTGGGAAAGTATGGAAAATCTATATAAATTAGGTATTTCTGAAATCAGGACACCTGAATTGATAAATTTGGAGGTGATTTTCCATCACTTTACCTAATTTTGTGAGGATTCAGAGGGAAAAAATTTTTAAAAAATGTTTTTTTTTCAAATTTTCGCTAGTTTTTACTAAATTTCTCATTCAGAATTTTCCGCTAATCATCCAGCTATAGTATCAAAAGAAAGCTCTATCTCTCCTTGAAAAAACAATATATAGTTAACATGATTACACTATTCACAGGAAAACAGAATAATCGCTGAACCAACATAGCGCAAAATTGGCAAAATTGCTCCGGGCTTTGAGGTACTAACAACCCCTGGGACTGAAGGGGTTAAGCCTTGACTGCCCAAGTAATACAACAAACACAGACTAACAATAAAATTTCTCATATACATCCTCTGTATAAAAAGAGTTGTGATCCCTCTATTTACCGTAAACCAGGGACATATCTCTGGGCATACCCTTAATAACTTAAGGTGAGAAAAAATACATGGGAGCCTTATCTCAGACCGAGAACAGCAGCATTACAGAGAAGACCTCTCCATTAGGATATCAGACCAGCCCCATTATCAGGAGAGCCCAAAACCCAACGCAAGCTTCCACAGAACAAGGAACACAACAAACACAGACATGCTCACTTATAAGACTTCTCAACATGGTACAGCTAATATTCCTCTACATGTAGTGAGTCAGGGACTTACATCTGGATACATACTGAATAACCTAAAGTGAGAAAAACCAACATGGAGGCCTCATCTCAGCCTTATAGTAAGATAGTTATTTGGGAGGGACAACATTTTTTTCTCACATGCGTTATTACAGAAAACCTTGCATATCAGACTGGTCTCAATCATCAGCATAGCCCAGACCCAAAGCACACAGAAAGCTTTATATGTACAAAGAAAATAACCACAGATGTACATTTTAGCCTCTCAAAAGCTTCATCAAAGTGGTATGGCTGACAACCCTATCATAGCAGTGAGCCACCTACCTACATCTAGGCAAACCCTTAACAACCTAAGGCAAGAAAATCAACACGCAAGCCTCATCTCCAACCAAGGATGATCAGCACTGAAATAGCCTGCCCAATATGAAGGTACCTACTAGACTTGGGCAGCAGGGGGCTCTTCGTCTTCGTGCTCGTCTTCAGCAAAAAAAAAATCTTCGTATTCCACGAATATTCGCCCGTTCCTGTCTTCTCTTCGGCCAAATATTCGTGGACATTCTTCGTGTTTGTTTTTTCCGGTTAAGGGGTTAATACGGGGTTAATGCGTACCGCAGCAGCTCTGGCGCCGGGAGTTTAAATGTCCGTATGAGCAAGTCTATTGGTCGCCAACAGGGGGCGACCAATGAGCACACTACCATATATGGCTAATATATTCTCGGGCAGAATGTTATGCTACTCAATGTATCTGACGATATATGAGCCATATCTGGTAGTGTGCTCATTTTCATTTATCAATTATTTAAATAAAATATATTCCCATGATCTGCTGGTCTCCCCGCTGCAACAGTTAAATGGCAGCACTCACGGACATTAATTCTGTCGAACTTGCAAACGCTTTTTTTTCTATTTATTTTGGGGTTTTTTTTTGTATTAAACTGGTAGACGAAAGGATCATGGGAATATATTTTATTTGAATAAATGCAAATGAGCACACTGCCACATATGGCTAATATATGTTCGGACAGAATGCTGCCCTCTATTGGTTATACATTGAGTAGAATTGTTTCATGTGCTTGAAATCCAAAGTTATTATGCCACTTAATGTATCTAACCAACAGAGGGCAGCATTCTGTCCGAACATATATTAGCCATATATGCTAGTGTGCTCATTTGCATTTATTAAAATAAAATATATTCCCATGATCCTTTCGTGTAATGGTTTAATACAAAAAAACCCAAAATAAATAGAAAAAAAGAGTTTGCAAGTTCGACAGAATTAATGTCCGCGAGTGCTGACATTTAACTGTTGCAGCGGGGAGTCCAGCGGATCATGGGAATATAGTTTATTTAAATAATTAATAAATGACAATAAGCACACTGCCACATATGGCTAATATATCTTCGGACAGAATGCTGCCCTCTGTTGGTTTTACATTGAGTAGCATAATAACTTATTAAGCTACTCAATGTATCGTACCAATAGAGGGCAGCATTGTGTCCGAAGTTATAATAAGTTATTATGCTAAGTTAAATGCCGTACCAGCGACTTTGTTGGTCGCTGGCACGGACTTTTAACTGTTGCAGCAGGGTCCCAGGTTTTTTTTTCTTTTTTCTTTTAGCAACTAGTGGTAAGGGGCCGTGCGAGTGAGCCTATTGGTCACTTGCACGGCCCTTTAACCTACGGATTTCTGCTCCCGCTATCAGATCTATGTTCTAGAAATAGAAGTAACGGCGTTCTGAAAGAAATACAGAGTGGGCTTGGACTTTGACTTTTCGCTTCTCAAGTCTTTTCGACCACTCACTCAGATCCTCCACAATCTGTGCGAATAGGAGCTGTCCAAAAAGACAGTCCTGCAAAGGATGAGCGACTAGTAACTCTATTGTCGTACTTGTGTCGTCCTTAAAGTTCCAGGTCCATCTCATTTAGTTATCGAGGAATCTGAGCTAAAGGCTATAGGCGACTGGCTGGACGATAACCTGCCTAAAAAAAAATAAGTATCAGTCCGTTCACTTGCAAGAGCTGAAATGTTCTTTGTACGGGCCTGCAGCTGCCTGTGACTTGCATATCCTCACCTGAAACTCACAAAATGCTCAACCCCCTTCACCTGCAGCAGGGGCGTACCTAGAGTATTTGGAACCCGGGGCGGATCCTGTAAGTGGCTCCCACCCCCCAAATGTAAAGACATCTACAAAATTATGTTGGCAAGAATATTTATTGCACCAATTTGTAAACTGTATGTCAACTGTAAACAACAAGAAATCTGAAAAAATAAATTAATAACTTATAAGTAAAATAAACGCGTTTAAATAACATTTACTGAACATATAATAGTGCTTTCTTTAATAACCCTCCAAAAAAAAACAGCGTCCACATTGCCCACATAGAACCTGACCAGCACCCAAATTACACACACATAGGACGTGCCATATTTGCCCCCAAACAGCCCAGCATGAGTCAGCATTGTTCCCAAACAGCCGAGTGTACGCCATCTTTGTCCCATAAACACGCTACCTGTGCCATCTTTGTCCCATAAACACCCTGCCTGTGCCATTTTTGTCCCATAAACACCCTGCTTATGCCATCTTTGCCTTTTTGACAAATCAACTATACACCTATGATTAACACAAACACTTTTACAGTCACTCACTAGTTCACTTTCATGCACACATTCCCCCTATCCCCCCGTCTCACTCCCTTCTCTACCCTATCTACCCCCTCCTAACTATCTACCCTCTCCCTCCTTTGAAGTTCACTTACCTTTCAGGAGTCCTGCGGTGGGGGTGCAAGGCCTCTGTCTCCCAGCCACTGTATGGAACAGTATAGAGTGAGGGGAGTTATGATGTACTTTAGAGAATAATTATATAATGAAAAATACATTGGAAATGGTACAGCATAACACCCATCACTCTCACACACTTACCAATCCACACGTATACCAATCCACACGTATACCAATCCACACATATACCAATCCACACGCATACCAATCCACACATATACCAATCCACACATATACCAATCCACACATATACCAATCCACAAATATACCAATCCACACATATACCAATCCACAGATTCCACGCATACCAATCCACACGCATACCAATCCACACGCATACCAAGCCACACTTACCAATCCACACATACCAAGCCACAGATTCCACACATACCAATCCACAGATTCCACACATACCAATCCACAGATTCCACACATACCAATCCACAGATTCCACACATATACCAATCCACACACATACCAATGCACTCTCACTGTCACTCTCACTGAATGATTTCCTACCTTTCCTCTTTTCTTCTTACAGCAGTCAGCTCCTTTTCTTCCTCTTCGCTCCTCTTCTTCTGTCTTCTTCCGGTTCAGAGGGCACGGACGGCGGTGTTGTGCGCCAGGATCTGACAACAAACCCCAGCGCACAGCAGCAGTTGCCGCGCGGATCGCGAGGGAGCGGTATCGGTAGCGGGGTCGGTTGAACCGGCTTAAAATCACTCAAGGGAGCCGGAGGTCTGTTAAAGACCTCCGATACCGCTACCCTGCGAGCCTTCTCCTCCAGCGGCGGACATTACTGTCCGTCTCTGGAGGGGTGCCGGGTGCCGGCAAGTTGGCACCCCCCTGATGAGCGGCACCCGGTGCGGAACGCCCCCCCGCCCCCCGCTAGGTACGCTACTGACCTGCAGCAATAACATGTAAAATGGGAAACCTACTATCCGGGGGGGTCAGATCTCTTACTCCCACTCTGCATGCAGTGCTACAGGGGATAATTATATAAGCATGAAAGGTATAGTGCCTAATTATACCTACTCAACCTCATCTTACCTACCCTAAAAAACAGACTTTTGGGAGAATTTGTTTAACCCCACCCCCTGGAAGATGGTTTAAAAACTCCTAAAAACCCTATGGAGGCGCATGAACCCATATCATGCCTCCCGCTCTCTCTCCTTGTCTGCCCTGTGGAACAGAGGGGCTAAAAAAAAAGGAAAACAAGTCCAAAAAATTAAGGAAGGGAGCAGGCTTACATCCATTCAAAATCACTGTTAACCCTCTTCAACCCGTGGCAAAGAAGAGTCATCGCTAACTTTTCAGGGCCAATCCTGTAATGATTTGCAAGGCCATCGATCCTCATTTTTAGCCCAAGGAAAGATTCTGCACAGAAATTAAAACAAACAGGACAGAAAGAAATCCAGGATTTCGACAGTAGCCAAACAGAACATTTTTTAATAACTAGTTCAGTATAATTAAGGAATTATAACAATGAAAACATTTGCGTTGTATCAATATCCCCGAGAAGCTCTGTGTTCTCAATAACTGAAGTTGATGTGGGGTAAATAACCTAAAGTGTATGTGCTTTAGATTACACTGATCTTATCACTTATGTTAAGGATTAAAAAACATTAACTTCTGTCACTTTTTTCTACCTCAGTTTTGCCAGTTTTTGAGAGATCTGAAAATATATTTTTGCCGACACTCCCATTAAATATAACTCAGCCATACTGCATGCTTCCTGTAGATGTGTATCTTTTGTTATTCCTTCCAGTCAATTCTATTTTTTCCACTTTTCGCATATAGCAGTGATTGCCGCTGTGTCACTGACTCACCTGCAGTTCTTATGGAGTGACCAGCAGATGCAAAGCACATGGATGAGGTGAAAAAGGGGCCAGTGGAGTTTGGGGAGAGGGGTTCAGAGTTGGATTCCAGAGGTGAAGGACCTTTGCTGAGAGAGAAGGAGAGTGAGAGAGGCCTAGGAACAGAGGCCTGCTTGAAATCCACGGTCAGAGGAGAGCTGCAGCATCCTGGACTAATCTTCCAGCAGACAGAGATACAGAGCTGTTTGCAGCAGAGTTGGCAGTGAAGAGGTTAAAAGCTGAACTGTCCTGATAGCAGACTGTGGAGTGGTAAGCCTAAAATCTCTCCCCCTGTCCCCACAACAGGGCACTCTGAACTTAGTCACACAAATAAAAGATATACTGACATACTGAAAGTGTTCCATATAATCCAGCCCATACCGTGGAGTCAGATACTTATGGGCCCAAACCGTGTTATGTGCACCAAGTAAAGGTACACAGTGGCCAGTAGGGCGAAGATTAGGGTGGGCCGCAGTGATTGTTGTGGGTGGGTGAACCTCATATCGCATATTCTGTATATTTCATTCTATTATATTTCATGTGTTCTGTTATATTAATGCAGAGTGTTTTGCTGTACAATACAAATTTAATTTTAAGTTAGCCTGTGTCAGTTTTATTAATCACCCTGGATGCTCCGTTGGGTGGAGGTGCTGCCGCAGTTATGTACCCCAACTCCCAGGTAGCGGAGGCTGAGGATTGGCCTGCAGAGCGCAAAGAGGTAACTGGGGTAAAAACCCGTTACACGCACATAAAAGATCCAGTATATAATTATATATGGCTACTCGGGAGATGCCAACAAACATGAAATAATAACTTATTACGTCTATATCTTTATGAAAACAGCTGTAAGAAGTCATTTTTATACTTTTATTCTGTCACACACTTTAGGCTTGAATGCAACTTGAGTACTACGAACATATGCTTTTAAACACGTGATATAGCTGTAAGAGGGTTCTTCTGTGTAATGCAAGCGTATCCTATGACTGCTCCAATAAGATTTCTTAAATTCGTATATCGCCTAAATATAGTAAAGACCTTGTGCTCTAATTGTATGAAAAAGGGTATAGGGCAAGCTCTAAGGGCAAGGTCTCTTTCTCTTTCACCTTCATCTCACCAAGAATACTGAAGAGAGTGAAACTACTAATGCCATGTCAAGCGAAGATCAATCGATCTATGTTAGTCCGTCAATTCCAGTCTTGTCATACCTCTTAAATTTATATATTGTATGAAAGCAGTGTCTAGAAGATGCCAGGGACCCCCCTTTGGGAACGCCCCCCAAATGTCATTTTGAGTTAAAAGAAAGACCTACACATTTTCTCCAAAACGAACAGCTGTCAGGTACAGTGAGGTGCCAGTAGCGTGTAAGGAGGAGCCCAATACGCAGGGGTGACTAGAGAGTCCGTGACAAATGGGACGGTCAGAGAGGCAAAGTCAGGTTACAGACAGCGGTCCAAAAAGCTAAGGTCAATAGTCAATCTGACGTCAGTTGGCAGTCCTGGCCGTCCCACAAGTTTTCAGGTATGGAAATTATACACAGTGAGAAATAGCAGCCCAAGGTTGACCAATTCTCACACAGAAGAATCTCATTTCTCAGTTTTCTCTCTGTAAATGCTCCGACGCAGCTCAGCAGTGTCACATAAAGCAGTCACATTCGTGTGTTTTGAGATCCAAAGCCAAAGAATGTAATTTGTTTATGATTCTCTTCTAGGGAACCCGATCCGAGAGGGTAATAGATAAATGCAATAACCTCCCATCAGTAATGGTAGGGGCTAATACAGTTAGCAAAGTTAAGCATCCATGCAAGAGGCATTGAGCTGTTCGGAATCTAAGACAAGGTCAAGGACTGATCAAGACCAAAGTCTTACATCAGGAAAAGCAGGCCAAATAAATGAGCCAAATAGTTCTTCTCTGCTGTGAAATTCCATGTTTCAATGAACAGAGTCAAGAGTGACTGAGTTAAGTCGTATAGTAAGTAATTGAGCCTATCCTAGTGCTTTATCAGTGAAGTTATCAGACGAATCTGTTGGTTGACTCAGCAGTTAATGTTAATGGAGTTCAAGGTCATAAATGTGAGTAGGCAGCCAGGCCATCCCTAGTTAGATTGAGCTCTGGTTATACTGGCAAATAAGTTCATATTAGTAAAGATGAGTTTTTTGGCACACTATGTTTGGAAGGGTCACAAAACAGACTGTTGTAACAATACCTTTAGTGACATAGTATTTATTCCATAATAAAAAAGGATGTCATAATAAAGTGTAGTATCAGGCGAGATTCACTGCCCAACCAAGCTTTGTTTTTTTTACTTCCCAAATGAACACAAATAGTATAAACATGATCTGGAATATATTTTATTTTATTAGATATGAGTGTCCTTTAAAATATTTTCAACTATCAGTATGCAAATGATCAAGTGCAGAAGGAAATACAAAATAATTTAGGGATTCGTGTTTGATTCATCGTCTTTTTCAGGGATGGATATGAAGTCTGGAGGGTCCATTATCTCAGTTCCAATCATGGAATATTTTAATTGTCCCTAATCCAGACATTGACTAATTTATCCTAATAAACATTATATCTACAAAATGTCTATAGAGGTTTATTTTAATCCTGTTGTGTGTGTTTTGCTTTGTGTGCTGCTGAGTTTCTCTGTTTTGCAAACAAGTGGACTCCTCACCTTTGCTGTAACTAATAAAAGATAGAAGGGTTAACATAGTTGCTTTTTATAAGTAGGATCAGACTTAAAGATATGCTTCTTAAAAGTCCAGGACATTGGGGTATTGTGTGCAAAAAGGTCTTTTGATGTCTAGAAAACAAATTCAGATTTCTGAAATTGACCATTGACAGTTATAAGATAATACAACTTACAATGCAGAATATGTTTCTTATAACTATTTGGTTAAACCTTTAATTCTGCTTCCAAGTAAATATGTTTTTGTATTCAATTCCTGTCTCAAAAGAATTATATAGCATTTTGGAATAAATATACATCCTACAAGTCCTGCACTTGAAGCCACTATGGCAAAAATCTCTACGGCCACCATGTTCTTCCCTTTGGTGCTCAGATAGGCCGGGATCATCGCAATCCAAACGCTGCAGAACACCAGCATGCTGAAGGTGATGTACTTGGCCTCATTAAAACTGTCCGGTAATGTCCTGGCTAAAAAAGCTATAATAAAGCTAAGAGCTGCCAGAAGCCCCATATAACCCAGGACACAGTAGAAGGCAATAACTGAGCCCTCATTACACTGAATGATGATCTTTCCCTGATAAGAGCGCATGTCCAGCTCCTGAAATGGGGGTGAAATGGCCAACCAGGAAATATTAATGATAACTTGAATGGATGAGCAGAGCAGTACTATAGAATTGGAGACTTTCACACTGACCCAGTTTGCCCAGGAGCTGCCGGGTTTCGTGGCTCTGAAAACAATATAGATCATGATTGTTTTGCTTAAAATACAAGACACGGCTAATGAGAAGAGGACACCAAAAGCAGTTTGGCGCAGCATGCAGGTTACATCCTCAGGACGACCGAGGAACAAAAACACACAGAGAAAGCTCAGCATGATGGAGACCAAGAGGAGGAAGCTGAGGTTCTTGTTATTGGCTTTCACAATTGGGGTATCTCTGAAGACAATGAAGATCAGTAATATTACAACAGTTACAAGACAAAACAGAATTGATACAAAAGATAAAACAGCAGCAACTGCATCCAAATATGATAGAAACTCCACCGATTTTGGAATACACCGATCCCTTTTCTCATTAGACCATTTATCACTTGGGCAAACAATGCAGTTCTCACTGTCTGAAAAATAACGTAAAGTAACATTATGCCTCAATATGTAAATTAAACATAGAATATACTATAGTATATAGTTCCCTCCCACTGAGTGTATCCATATTAACTAATGTTAAATTACTTCTTTTTGTTTACATTTCTTAGATTTGAACTGAAAATAACAAACAAAAATAGCCCCAAATCTAATCGCCCCAATTTTTCTTCGCCTTGTTTTAGTTTCAGGAATCATATGCCTATCCCATGCGTGTTTCAAGTCACTTGCTCCACTAACCTCTACCACTTTTGCCAAGAATCTGGTCCACTCATCTCACATGGAAGTAAATATAACGGAGGAGCTCAAAGACCAAACAAGGAACAAAAACAAAACCCCACTATAAGTAGATTTCTTGAGTAAATGTACAGTTCCTAAACCCATTGAAAACAATGCATTTTGAGCCCGTACATGTATGGGCTTTGTCATTAAGGGGTTAAACCGTTACTACTTTTTATGTTTTTAATGGGGGTTATTTAGTACACTGAGGCGCATTTGTGAAAGTGAACCAGCTGTGTGCTGAAGCATGGAGGTTGGAGCTTGTGTAAAAAGGTTTTTCACATAATATCTGTAAGGTGCTTGGTATCACAGCTGGTTGTCGGCTGCCAGGTAGTTTTTCTGCTCCCCCCGGGTGGGGGAGGTTATGCCCAGCTCTAGTCAACCCATGCCTGTCTTGTTTGTCTATTATTGTGATCACTTATAGCTACACCTGGCCCTTCGTGTGGCTCTCAATACCCCCCAACTCCGCCCATGGGCTTAGGAACCCCCAGTAACTCATGCAGGGGGGGGGGCCGATAATGAAGAAATCCCCCCCAGGGGGGTAGTTAGTGTGAGAGGGCTTAGATAGTGTGAGAAGGGGGAGATGGGGTAGATAGTGTGAGAGATGGGGAGAAAGTGGGGATCTGATGGGGGAAAATGCTGTCCCCCCAGATTTTAGGGGCTCCTACGCCCATGACTCCACCCTCTACCTTACCAGGAGCAGGCTTTCATTCCTACACACATACTATGAGTAAATTATGTGTATGATTCTATATAATCTATTATACCAGATCTGTTGGATATCTCTCCCTCTGAGCACCGGACACAGTCGTAGCAGCAGATTTGTGTTCCAGGTCTCAGGACTTTTCGATATCCAGGCAAACAGTTCTCTGAACACTGAGACCTTGGAATCTACAAACAGAAAAAAATAATTCTTGTTTGAGCCACTCTTATAAATTAGTAAAGAATAAAGAAGCACAATCACAGAATAATAGATATATCTACAAAAATATTCTAAATAAAGATGTAATTCCTTTGTTTTGAAAAATACATTAGGAGTAGAACATGATTGGATGATTAGATAATTAGAAAATCATTCAACAAGATCAGAATTCATTCATTTTCTAGAATCTAGAAAAAGTAATATCCTAAAAGCGCCTAGTATTCCCTATTCTAATACATTTATGCAATAACCGTGCAAACAGCAGCATATGAAAGTGTTCTCCAAGGACAGTATAATAAGTGCACATGCAGTGGACATTGTCCATGTGGTGGCTCCACATAAAGTGCAATCATAAACCTGAAGGTGCCGCGAAGATGCGGACGAAGAAGAAAATGCATGAGTGAGAGAGTGAGTGAATGTGGTCCCAGAAATGTTGCGTTTTGCATTGTTTTCGGGGAGGGTCTGGCCTCATTTTCTCATTAAAGCCTCATTAAAGCTTGCTGCTGTGTTTTTTTAGGACTGTATATACTGACAGCTTGGATCCATGCAGGCTTTTCCAAGAGGCTAGAGCTTTGCAGGATCCAGTCTATGATTCCTATGTGGTCTGCATCAGGCATAGGTGCTGGGCATTAAAACCTGGAGCCTGGCGATCAGAGACTGTTGTGGAAAGAAGAATTTCCTCTATGCTCCCAGGGCAAGGAGATCCCCTAAAAAAGACCTGAGGTATCCCTGAGGTAAGGGAGGAAATACTTGCCTGGACATTTGTGTGTTGTCTGGGGAAGGTTTTCCAGAGCCTGGCTTAGCGAGGTCTGGCTGGGAGGTCTGGTTAGTGGGTGTTTAGGATGGTCAGTCTTAAGTGTGACGTTTATGGCTCTCATGCTACAGGGTTTTTCACAAGTTAGAACCATTACACCGTCAAAGTGGGTTTGTTTTACCATCTTTAGGATGTATGGTGCTGGTGAGTTTATATTATTTCTGTTAAATTATGTTTAATATACTCTATGCCTGTAAAGTTTATAGAAATGTAGCTTAATTTTAATGTAGGAAAACAAAAACAATAATCCCCCCCTTACCTGGTTGTCTTTGTTCCTCCATATTGCTAAATGCGAGTCAATGATGAGCTGCTGACCATCTGGAGCCCACTCAGTGAAGTTACCCACAATGTTTTTCAATGCAGACTTATTTGATAAAAACACCCAATTTGTAATTATGTAATGATATGCAAATTCTCCATGTTCATCGTATAATGTACGGTCCAACTGTGATGCAATTTTTATCCTTTTTATATAGCGATGCAACTGTTAAAAATGATTTAGAACAAAACAAGAGGACATTCACAGTCACAATGTAGGAGAGTTTTCTTCTGTCTTTAATCAAGAAAATAAAAATACCACCCATTTTACAGCAGAACCCACCCAAACACTCAACTAAAATAGACCTACAGCTGACCTCTGTTATTCATCTACTAGAACTTCATATCATTAACTAGAATCAACCTTTCATAAAATCTACGACAGAACCGTCCATCACTGGGGCCACTGGAGAGGTCTGACTGCCAGCCCCCTCTCTATTGACTAAGGGCCCTGACTTTGTAAAGACGTCTGTGTCCACCCCAGCAGTATATCATCTCATCACTTGCTGAGGGGATTATCTCTGGCAGACAGCCAGGATCTGCAACCAGGGAGTGACCACCATTGTTTTACTTTGATATCAGACCCCCCCACCCCATGGAGCACTACTATGTTGTCCCCCCCTTCCCCCCATTTCCACCACTACAGACATTTAGCCGGGCCATCCCTGGAAGTGATTTTGGCCAGTGATAGTGGAGGTTGGGACCCCTATTGTATTGTTAATTCCTTTACTGCCCCTGTTGTCTCTGGAAGGCAGATTAAGGGGGTGGTTTGTATCTCAATATCTTGTTTTATGTTAATGTGTTTTTTGCTGGATATATCGAGCTCTGTGTGTCTAAAATAAATCAGTCTTTGTTTTGGTTTTACCCTACACTGAGTCTCGGCTAGGGACTGGGGAACTGGGGAAAGAGTGTTGTCCCAAGCTAAGGGAGCACAAGTCAGGGGAGGTAGTCGGTCGGACTAGCCAGATCTGTGACAGCATCAAACTACAGCACATCATTAGAACCAAAACAACCAGGGTCATCGAGGCACAATTTAGGAGAAAGTATTGTAACAACTTTGTATTTTGCATGTGAGCTACAATTAGTGTTAGAATGGTAATATAACTTAAGAAGTAACAATTAGAAAACAAATGTATAAAATATACGATATACAACATAAAGGCCTGTAATAAGTTGCAGTCATTTGCAAGAAACTCAAACATTAAATGCTGTTTCACTTCTCCTCAGTGCTGCATTCGCTGCATTTGTCGGCCCACATCCATGATGCAAATCTCCTGTTCCACCACATCCCAAAGGTACTCTATTAGATTGAGATCTGGAGACTGTGGGGGCCATTGGAGTTCAGTGAAACCAGTTTGAGAGGATTATTATTGTCTTTTATTTCCAACAATTTATGCAGCCCTAAATACAATACATATATTTAAGGGGTATGAGAAGACGATCATTGACAGACTAAGACAAACCGATACATTAGGTGGAGAGGGCCCTGCTCGCAAGCTTACAATCTTGAGGGAATGAAGTGAGAACAAACATAAGGCACAGAGAAAGGGTGAGAGATAGTGTGGGGTTGTATCAGTTACATGGAAGTTCTAGCAGCTAAAAGGTTATGCTTCTCTGAAGAACTGGGTTATGAGATGTTTCTTGAATGTTGGGAGGGTGAATGCTGAAGGTTCGGTGAAAGTAGATTCCAGAGATATGGAGCAGCCCTATTTTTTTGATGATAGGTTTCTGACTTAAAGGGATAGACATGGTCAAGATTTAAATGATGCTCAATTAGTACTAAGGGGCCCGAAGCCTGCCAAGAAAATGTCCCCCACACCATTACACCACCAGCAGCCTGAATCGTTGATACAAGGCAGGATTGATCCATGCTATCGTGTTGTTTACACCAAAGTCTGACCCTGCCACCTGAATGTCGCACCTGGTGTCGAGACTCATCAGACCAGGCAATGTTCTTCCAGTCTTCCATTGTCCAATTTTGCTGATGTTACACCTACCGTGTCCTGCGTCGTTCTGCCAATTGTGGGTGGCGCCCATGGGATGATGAGAGGACGTGCACGGTGTTAGTACAATACTGTACTGCACATCCCCGGCGCTCGCACACGGATGTATGTGTTCCATTACTGCAGTGCCCGTTCAAAGAGTATTACTGTTGCTCCGGGTTATTGTGTTTCTAGTCCTTGTGCTATATATGTGTCTATTGTGTACCCAACCTTTGCTTGTCTTCTGACCTTGATCCTATGCGGCCTGCCCCAACCTCGGATATCCTCAACTTTGCTTCTGTGCCTTTTCCCTGTGTTTGGCTTTGTCTTCGCTTCCTTGTGAGTCCACTATACCGTCTCTGCAACATGGGTTCAGCTACCTGTGCTACCCCAGGGCCTTGCGTAACAGCTGAGCCTGTGTGAATTGTAGCCTCAGTTTCCTGTTCTTAGCTGACAGGAGCGGCACCCTTTGGGGTTTTCTGCTGCTGTTGCCTGTCTACTTCAAGGTTCGCCATGTTGTGGGATTCTGCATACCTTGGTTGTAACGAGTGGTTATTTGAGTTACTGTTGCCTTTCTGTCATGTTAAACCAGTCTGCCCATTCTCCTCTGGCCTCTGACACCAACGAGGCATTTTCGTCACACAACTGCCGCTCACTGGATATTTTCTCTTTTTCGGACGGTTCTCTGTAATCCCTAGAGATGGTTGTGTGTGAAAATCCCAGTAGATCAGCAGTTTCCGAAATACTCAGACCAGCCTGTTTGGTACCAACAATCATGCCATGTTCAAAGTCACGTAAATCCCCTTTCTTCCCCATTCTAATGCTCGGTTTGAACTTCAGCAAGTCGGGTGTACCTAATAAAGGGTATATGTATATCTATATCAAATCATTATTTAATTACACTCAACATAAAAAGGTGAATTGTGAGTGAAAATATAGTAACCATGGCAATATAAGCCTTAGATGCTATGATGGGAAAACCCTCAGTCTTGACGTGGTTAAGGCGGATGCTTTATGGATTTCATTCCAGCAGAATTGTGTAAATAATCATTTAACATGTACTTTAACATGCATTCATTGTCTACACTTAAGCTATTTGGTGGTAGACACGTTATTGAATCAAACCCATCTTCTAGGAAACCAGACTAAAAGGTATCAGTTTAACGTTTACTAAGATGCTGCACATTTACATTTGCCTCCTATTAATCTTTCTCAAGGCCATGGTCTAGATATTATTGCTGCAACTTGATTTCAGATCATTGAATCATAAACCATCCTTTTTCCATCTTGGTTTTCACCATTGGATGATTTCATGGATCACTGAACCCGTCTCTATGTGTCATATATTTATTAGTAGGTGTAAAGGCTGACCAGAATTCATATTCTTAAATAAAGCCTTAGAAATTCTTCCTGTATGTCCGTCAGCGTCTGACACGTGAAGCAGTCTGTATTTCATACATACCTGGTGTTTATAGATGTTTTGGATTGTATTTCCTTTTGCGTTCTCGTTATAAAATAAGTGCATGACATGCAAAGCTTTAGCTAAAGCACTCACTGAAATAAACACCCGGGAAGAAACACCAACCGTCAGATGATTTCTAACAAGTAATGTATGTTTCCCACTGCAGTTACACAGAGTTATTTTATAGATCTCTTCATAAAGCATATTCTTTTCAGAATTTTCTGATAAACATCTATAATACAATATCCATATATCTTCGAGAAGCTTGTCTGCTGGACGGTTTGAAGGATGGATATTATCAAAGAAACTTCCGGTATCCGGTAGCATTAGAGGATGCGGTTCTATGGCCAGACTGCCATTCAGGGGTTCTACAAAGTAATCTGTGAGATATTCATTGGAAGCCCAGGCAGGAGGAAGGATTAATGTTATATCTTTATGTTTGAGACAAGGAATTAAAATGTCAATAATTCTGGTGCTGAAAGAACCGCAGAGTATAATAATTCGAGCCGATGACATTAAAACCGTTTCTGACATCATTTTCATATTTTCAGATAGTTCTTGTAATAAACTAATTTTTACAGTAAAGGAAATACAAATTCCATAACTTGTCAGATACGCTCTCAGAGCCTGACTCTCTGTCTCTCCGGTGTCATCATCAACCGTGAGAATTCCCACCCAGGTCCATCCGAAATGTTTTAGAATCTTCAATATAATTTTATTATAGACAAGATAATTTTGAACAGAGCGGAAGAAATGCGGATAAACACGTCTATCACTCAGTGCATAGTCTGTCGCTCCATAACTGATCTACAAGATGGAAGAGAAAAGTGTAACCATTCTGCAGTAAAGGTTTCTAATAACAGCTTGGAGTCAGACATGGTTGTGATCTCACCATGAAACTGAATGCTAAAGTCAGACAATACATGGAAGACCATTCAGGTTACTCACCTGTGCGTATCCATACACCCCTAGTAACTGTGCTATGGGAATGGTAGTAGTAGAATGGTGATCGCCAATAAATCCAGCCACGTTGTTAGAATTCGCACAAGAGTAATTAGGGACGGTCATGCCGCGGCCAGACAAAATCTGAAGAATGCTTTTCACAGCTTTTCTTTCATCTAAACAGGAGTCATATATATGATAACCCAGGGTAATATTTGGTAAAATGTTTGGGTCGTTGTTCAATGTTTCAATGGTGAAAAGAAAGACCAGTAAATTGATGTAATACATGAGGCTTGGCCTGTAAAGGTAGATGAATTAGATTAAAGCAGAAGAACATAGTCAGAGGTCTGCCAGATAAAATCACGTATTAAGACTTTGTAGGAATACCATGTTACCATCAACTGGCAAAGGTTCTACATTTAAACGAATGGCAAAACAGGTCATGGGTCAGTAGAGAGTACTAGCACGTGTTCTCTAATTACCCTCACATATTTTTTTAATGTAGGGTATGTCATGCCCTGCACCTTTGTGAGAAAGATTTCTGTCTCAAGCCTTGCCTGAGATGGTTGCAAATGTCTGAATACAGTGGACAGTATGGTCCGGTCCCACCCAATACAACATGTGGCCCCTCTTCGCAGATTGAAAATATCTATTTATATGTTTTTTAAAAAAGATACATCTACAAGATATAGAAAATTCACCTTATACACTTCTTTTGAAGAGAAAAATCGTATGAAATATAGGAATCCTTGGGAGGTACATAGTATAGTCCCTCTATTTCTGTCTGTTCCCTCCTCAAACTCTCAATCTCTTTTTTTTTTGCGCATCCTAATGTATTTTAATTTTCTTGCTAATTCTACATAGTGTCAGTCCTAATGTTTCATGAAATGGAATAAATGCAAATCCTTTGTGAAAGTAAAAAGTAAGAGTTGGTTTAATAAAATAAAAAAGCCAATATTTTGGTTAACCCTTGTCATGCATTTATCATGTTCTCAAAAGGGGATGTCAGCTCCTTAGCGTAAAACACAATGACCTCTGTTTTACAGATACGTATTTTCTCCAATATCTTCATAATATTTTTTAAATCTATATGGGTAGATTTACAAAAAGATATTAACTCCCCCAATCAAGTCAATAGCATAAAATCCATAATATTGCAAGAAAAAAACACATCTTACATTGAGTAAAGTTAATTTCACAAAACAGCCTAATAAAAAGTAATAATAATAACATGTCATAAATATGTATATATTTACCTCAAAATAGCACTAGAGCATGTGAGCAAGTTATACCACGCAGGGGGAAATAAAAAATATAATGTATAAAAACAGCTGGACAGCAACTGGATTTACTGCTTAACACAGTCACTGGGTTAGTTGTTTTGGGCTCTCTATAACATCAGATATTTCTTCATTTGTTCTGCAGATATTATTTTTATGGTTAGTTGTGGGAACTTACATGATACAGACGATTTTGGGTAAAAAATGATCCTGTCCAAAAAAAAAAAAATTCCTCATTTGATTATTCACCGTGAGAACTCCTCCAATTATAATGTCCCCATCTTTAAAATACTCAAAGTCTTCAAATGGTTTGATGACTTGCAGATGACAGGCCGGTGCTGGGCTCTGGATCTCAGATCTGCAGGGCGTCACACACAGGAGCAACAAACAAACGAGACGTTTCAATGGAAGAAACCCAGCGATCAGCATCATGCAGCCCAGTAACCTGCCGAGTGCCAGAGAGTGTCTGCCGGGTTCGGTGGAATCGAGCACCGTGTGGGTCAGTGGCATCTGCTGCATCGGATATCATTGTAATGAACCTGAACATCTCGGCTCTTTTTATACAGTGCCGTCTCATTCATTGCAATGGAGTCTCAATATAGATGCAGGACTTTGTGTTTTGGGATCGCAATTCTATGTTGGTTTTAAATTATAAGAAAACCGCAGAGCGCCGGTAATTGTCTGCATGGACAGAAATATACAAACACAGACTTTAATCAAATGTCTTTAGAGTATTAGTTTTAGAAGGAAGTTTCATTTATCGGCAGTTTTATGCCCTTAATAAGTTTAATAATATTAATACAGTTCTCTCAGATCTAAATGTTATTCAGCACTTTTTAATTTATCATTAATTTTTCTGCATATGACATTTTTTTATTAAATATAATTCATGGAGGTCTTCTTATTGGATATGATTATATTATTATTATTATTATTATCTTTTATTTATATAGCGCCAACAGTTTACGCAGCGCTTAATACAATCCATATATTCAAGTGGAATGACAAGACAAGAATTGACAGACTGAGACAAACCGATACATTAGGTGGAGAGAGGCCTGATCGCAAGCTTACTATCTTGAGATGGTAAAGTCTATAACTTATGACATTTCCATAAAAGGTAAACCCTTCATATAGACAATTTTAGAAAAAGGGTATAAAAACTTTGAGAGGACATAGAAAGGGAGACCTCTACAACTTTTAAATGTAAATGCAGGGCACTCAGGGCTGGGGAGGACTGTGAAGCTGCAGCAGTCTCACTGGCTCCTCTCTGCTAAGGAGGAGGCTGAAGCTTCTCCAAGACACTCTATCTAACAGTGAGAGCACACAAATCTAATTAGGACTCACTTGGGGCCTAGGCATGAGTTCTGACAGTCTGGGTCTCCATCCTGCAAGTTTCCATGTTCTGCCCTCCAGCCACCCACATCCTCTTCCAAAACCAACAGAAAGTCTCATTATCTTTAAATGTGTGAAACGTAATCCTTTAGGTATTTTAAAACCCTTTTACATTTTACTTGCTTTACTTGCATGATGTTGCTCACAACATGAGTTGTGTAGACATTCCGGGTAGAACAACTCAATTGGCGAGTGATTTATGTAAGTTAAAAGAATGCTTAAGAGTGTGGCAGCTGCAGTGTTAATGTTGATAAATGTAAAATAACGCACTTGGGACGTAGAAATCGCAAGACAGAATATAGCATTAGGGGCTGGGCTGTCAGTGACAACGGAAGAGGGATTTTGTAGTTATTATTTCTGATGACTTCAAGGTAAGCAAACAATGCAATAAAGCATGCTGAATGTATAGCGAGGGGCATTAGTGTCAGGAAGCGGGAGTGGGTTCTGCCATTTTGCAGATCTCTAGTCAGGCCTCACCTAGAGTAGTGGAGACCCCATCTCCAGAAGGATATTGAAAGATTGGAGAGAGCTCAGAGAGCTACAAAAATGGTAAGTGGTTAGCGGGACAGAAACTTTTCAAACAGCTGTTTTTATATCACTCTGATTCAAGTCGTGTGCAGTTTTAGTTGAGCGTAAATGCAGTTGGCAGCAACACTTCATCCAATGTGTGCTAATCTACTTAAAAGGTTAACGTAACAGTGGCACCTTTTTTAGTCTCAGATGTCTTGATAGAGGAAGCGTGTGTTGGGCTCGTGACACAGATGCCTTTAAAAACAAAGGCAATAAAAGGACATTAACACAGATTAGCATTCTAAGATCTGGATTTCTAGACTGACGAGACAGGGAAGAGCGGGACAGAGAACCAATTATAACATTCAGACAAACAAGGGAACCAAAAGGAACCAATGGCATTAAGGGGTATACTAGAGAAGGGACCAGTGAGGGTGGATAATGCGTAGTGACCACTAGCCCTCTAACTCTCAGAGTCTCTGCAGGAATGTACACAGGTGCCTTGATTAACCTCTTAGGTTCTGTGGTTGCCTCATGCTTTGCTACAGGACTTATTGGTCATTATTATTCCAGCAGCAACCCAGGTATCTGAATTTTTATGCTTTTCAAGTTGTGCGCTCACCCATTTTGTATAATTTTTTTAATGCTATGCATATTTGCGGGTTTTGACTAAAACTTAGAGTTGAGCGTCCACTCCTGCCACACAGGTGGCTAATTACTGGTATCAAGAGAAGGCTTTACACTGCTTGAACTTCTCATTTGGGTTTAAACACAGTGCAGTCCCACGGATTCAACTCCTTGGTAAGTAATATATTGGGCATTATTATTCTAGCAGCATCCCAGGAATCTGGATTTGTATGCCTTTTATCTGTTTTAGGTTGTGCACTTCTACACCAGCACTTTGAAAGGCTCTGGTTATCAGTAGTTTTACAATTATTTCCTCTTTCCGTTATGTTATTGGAAAGAAAAACCCAAACCTTTCTCATCAACATCCAAACCCAGCAAGACTAATTCTTTTCAATTCATTATTATTTCACATACAAATGAATTCATGCAGTACTTTTTTTGTCCAAGACAGTTGTATATCAAAAAATTAATTTTCCGCTAGCTGTGCAAATAAACAGTTTTTTTTAGTAGTTTTCCTCTTCGTTTCTCTTATAATTAAAATATAAAATATATTAACTCAGTGAAAAACTTATTTTTAGTACAATAGAACTGAAGGCCACCTCAGAGCCAGAGAAAGATACTATACTGCCTGAGTGCAAAGATGAATTGCTGCCCCTCCCCAAACACATGCGCCATTCATTCTTATACCGTGCTGCCATCACTTATTACAGTTGTAAGGGGCCTTGCTGTCTGCCTTAATTTTTTCTAAAAGAAAAAAAGCTCGGCTTCAGGTCCCCCAGGCATTGCTAGTCTCCCACAGCAGCAAGGTGGTTAAAAAATGCTGCAACAGCTTGTCTGTCTTTGTCTCTGAACAGCTTTTACTTTCCAGCTTTCTCCCAAACAGCTTCTATGTGCCCTCTATTCCCCCAAGCAGCTTCCTTTTGCCACCTTAGTTCCCAACTTGTCAGTGTCCCCAAACACAGTGTAACACACTCACACTTCGTATCTTCTCCACCCACTTCCTCTGTGTCTGTGTCCTTTCCCACAGCACTGTTTCTTCTCTTGCCTCTTCTTGTTCTTCTAATGTTTTGACCATTTCTCCAATATCTTCTTTCTTCTGTCTTTTTCCAGTTCTCTGTGTACCTGGCCTCTCTGTACTCTCATATTTCATATATAGGTTCACTTTGAAAGAGATGTGCAGAAATGCTTCTCTTTCTCCAGAAATCTATTCTGGAAGAACATACCTGGCTTTGGCAAATTGCCAGTATTGCTTGGGTCCCACATAGGGGCCGACTATATGTGAAATATAAACTATAAACTGATAAAATTAATCGTGTATTAAAACATTTTTCTTTTTTTGCTGATTGTTTGGCTTAGGTCAGCTTGGAAATGTAGACAGGGTATATGAAGTCCTCGCCTTATCCTTTCTTTGCTCACTCAATGAGTTGATATAGTCTCCTAATGGAAGCGAGAGCGGAACAGGCCGTTATATCAAGATCTATGTGCCAAATATACTGTAATTTTAGCCAATAGTGTTCTGGAGATGTTCTCTTGGATGAATATTGCCTACCCTTCCTTTAATATTTATAATTTTACCTGTGCTAAAAAGTATATTCTATATGAAATCATAATACAGTTTTTAACATTCCAATCTTAGCAGGTGTTTCTTTGAATTCATATCTGGCCTTAGAAGAATAATGCAGCATTTAGGAAAAAATAAACAACCAAGAATCCCAAAGCTAGAAGTTAATATTGCAAAAATCTCTACAATCACTGTGTTTTTGCCCATAACGCTCATATAAGCCGGGATAAAAGAGATCCAGACGTTACAGAAGATCAGCATGCTGAAAGTGATGTACTTGGCTTCATTAAAACTGTCCGGCAATTTCCTGGCCAGGAAAGCGACAATAAAACTCACAGCGGCCAGGAAGCCCATGTACCCCAGAACAGTGTAAAAGGCAACCACTGACCCCTCATTACACTGAATAATGATCTTTCCAGGGTAGGAGTGAATGTTCATTTCTTGGTATGGAGGGGAAATAGACAACCAGCAGATGCAAATGACTACCTGAATAAATGAACAGATAAACACAACAAAATTGGGTATTTTGACTCCAATATATTTTCTCCACTTGCTGCCGGGTTTGGTGGCCTTGAACGCGATGCAGACCATGAGAGTTTTGGCCAACAGAGAAGACACAGCTACTGAGAAGATGACCCCAAAAGCAGTTTGTCGCAGCTTGCAGGTTATATCCACAGGACGACCGAGGAACAGAAACACACAGAGGAAGCTCAGCATGAGGGAAACCAGGAGGACAAAACTCAGATTACGGTTATTGGCTTTAACAATGGGAGTGTCCTGGTATAAAATGAATATACCTAAAATAATGCAGGTTATGACAGATGAGGTAACAGAGATTATACAAAGAACCAGTGCAACTGGATCCCGATCATATGATAAAAACTCAGTGGGCTTCTTAACGCATTTGTCCTTCTTCTCATTTGGCCACTGGTCATCTGCACATTTTTGACAAGAGTCTTTGTCTATCAAACACAGTAAAAAAAATGTTTAAAAATGTATTTATGGTAACATGAACATTCCACATTCTCAGGGATTCCATTATCAGAATTGTCTCCCTTCTCTTGGTTCCTCTTGTTTCTATGTTCACTTAATTCTACTATCTCTTTTTGCTTCTATCAGTTTTTAACAGTTTTATCCATCCCCTATCACGTAGATCTATTCATTAACATGTTGAGTTGTGTATAGGGAGGGTTAATCGCACTGACCAAATATATATATATATGTTTCTAAATCCCCGTGTACCCCCAAGTAGGGTGGGAAAATGTTGATTCAAGCACTCTTTAAGATGGTGGTCAGTGAAAATCACCTAGAAATTAAACATTACAACATTTGGGAAAATAAATGTTTAGACTTCTTTTTTAGCTACATCCAGCATTGTAAAAGGAAGCACCAATCCGGATTTTCTGCCAAGAAAGAAAATCATTTAATACACTAAACACTTTCACACAATCTGTGCCCAGTGTCAGCAGATTCTGAAATAGTTGCATGGGAGAATTTATATACTACATATCGACCAAAAACATTTGACAAATTTTTCATTTCATTTTTGGTCAATTTTTTTCTGGCAAACAACAAATTTTGTTTCCTGCCCTTTCAGTTCACATAAACTTTTAACATTTGGAAACAAAATCAGTTGTTGCTCACCCTCATTTGCTCTTTCACACACTTACTCGTTCTCACTCTCATTCACTCTCACATGCTTTTTTCTCAATGTCTTCCTGCTTTCTCCACTGTCCATTTCTGTGTTCCAGTCTAATTTTTTTTTTTTTTTCTGCTTCTATGTGAACCTTTGGAGGATTGGGGGAGAAGCCGTCCCTGTATACTCTGAGAGGGCAAAATAATGAAGAATGTTTCACAGAAGAGCAGACAAAGACAAAAGATGAGACAAGGCAAGAACCAGAGCTGTGGAAAATTAGACAGAGATACCTGGTTGGTGGAGGAAGGTAGGGAGGCACTGAGAGAGAGTGTGAATGTGAGTGTGAGTGTGTGTGAAAGAGCTTTTCTGTTTACTTTTTGTTTGTTAAAAAATTAAAATTTGCATTAATCTGAATGCACAAGCCTAATATATACACAGCAGCAGCAGGGGAGTTGTTGGGGGGTGCAATAAAGGAAGTATAAGACTATTTCTTAGGTATTTCAAGACTCACTGTAATAATTCATAATTTTCTGACCACAAAATACTATTTATATTATTGGCTTCTATTTCTTGAAATGCCTTTCTCTTTGTAGAATATTCCCACAGAAGAGCATGTTTTTGGAAAATATTATACTAAGAATTACCGTATTGGCTCAAATATAGGCCGCTCCCGATTATAGGCCGTACCCTTATAGTTTGGTGCTATTTTAAAGAATTTGGTTTTTTTAATTATTATTATTATTTTTTACATTTAATGTATGGTAGAAGGCTCCCACCCTCCTTACCTAAACTTTCATTTTGCAACGTTGTTGTGGATGCAGCAGACGTAACCTCCGCTTCCTGCACCAGTCTGCCTCATCTACATCAACGTTGGGAATAAAAAATCAGGGCGGAACTAAAGTTTCTGCTCGTGTTGCCGAGGGACCACACTACAGTGTTGCCGGACCGCACTACAGAAAATGCTATGCAGTCTTCTGATCCGGTCTTCCAGACACCCTGGAGAAGGTAAATAGGCCACACCCCCACTTTAAAGATTTAAATTATGGGAAAAAGTGTGGCCTATATTGGGGCCAATAAGGTATATACACATTTTTACCTATTTTATTGGAGATCTCTCCCTCTGAGCACGGGACGCAGTCGAAGCAGCAGGTATGCTTTCCCCTTTGTAAAACCCTTCTATATCCAGAAAGACAGTCTTTGGAACAACGAGAATAAGGAACCTGAAAAGCCAAAAATTATATGGGCAGAAACAATGTCAGGAATAAGGCCCATTTCAACCTGTTTTCATTCTGTCGCAATCCAGTAGTGCACGGCACAACTTGTAGCCAAGCCATCAGACTATACCTAAATCACCCGTGTGCCATTGTGTTTGTTTTTGTGACAGAAGCTGGAAAATGGTGGGGTGTCTTACAATAATTGTGCGATGTTGGTAACTATTGTGGATGTAACTGGTGCTGTGCTCCATAGGCACTCGTTCTACTACTCTGTGTATGTTGTGACTGGTTGTACATCATCATTTGGCAAGTAGCTGGTGTATGTTGTGAATATATATATATACACAAACACACACATATATATATATACGCATTAGACATGCATTTTTAACTACATAATATGTACATATGTCTTTGAAGTAAAGACTAAGACTTAAATATGACATCAAAATAACAACTGAACTGTGCAGTTTCTTTAATATTAGCCCCTGCTGTCAATATATATATATTAATATTGGTCCCTGCTGCCAATATATATAAATATTAGCCCCTGCTGTCAATATGTATCAATATTAGATCCTGCTGCCAATATATATATATATATATATATATATATATATATATATATATATATATATTAGCCCTTGCTGCCAATACATTTTATAGTGAAAGAATTGGACCCTACGCAAGCATTTCCTTGGGCCCCGCTTCACGCTCCTTAGCATGGAATCACTCCCTCCGCTCCAGCACCACAAAATAAATATAGATCAAATAAACAACACATAAAACAGCACATTCATGTATAGATCAATTGAATAAGACACAAACCTACATAACTACATACATACATACAACGTATGGAAACATTGCATAGCAGGGATAGATCAACACATTAACACACAAACCCAGCATTGCATGTACAGATCGATTCACATCTGAATTCAGCACTGAAGGCATAGAATCAGACAAACAAATCCTGTGTTTGCAGGCATACAATAATAATGTATGAAAACATAGCATAACTCAGCACTAAAGGTATAGATAAACCCCCCTAAATTGTAGATCACATGATGCACACCCCAAAGCCAGCCCCGGTGTCCATACTGCCCACATAGAACCTGACCAGCACCCAGATAATATTAACAAATTACAGTCCAGAGTAAGCCAACTTTGTCCCCAAACAGCCCAGCGTGAGCCAGTTTTGTCCCCAAACAGCCCACCCTGACACCAGTACAGGCTCTGCAACACCGACACCCAAACACACACACCAGGACAGGCTCTGCCACACCAACACCCAAACACACACACACCAGGACAGGCTCTGCCACATCGACACCCAAACACACACACCAGGACAGGCTCTGTCACACTGACATCCACATCAGTACAGGTTGATCTATACCAGGCATGTCCAAACTTTTTTTGAAGAGTGCCAGATTTGATGAAGTGAACATGTGCGAGGGCCGACCATTTTGCCTGACATTCTTTGAACCATTAAAATTAAATGCAAATTAACTATTTTATGCAAAGTTTATTGAAAATGGCATACTTCATTTTGTGACTTGGATGACAAATCTAAACAGGTGTTAAATCACTCTGCCTTTAATGTCAAAATAAAAGATTCATATTTGCGCAACTTATCTGTGAGGCCTTATCAGTCCACAATTGGCCCTTGGGCTGGACTTTGGACATGCCTGATCTACACAAAGCATCAAAAATGCTTTCCACACTGGCTTGCTGTTTGTTTGTTTTCCCCCTTGTGTATTGATGCCCCAGCCACCCCTTTGGTTTTAATGTATTCCCCCCCACACCCTGGTTCCTGGGTCCTCGCGATGGAGCAAGAGGCGCTGCTGAGCAACACAGAGAGAAGCGGCAGAGCCCCAGTGGATGATTATTTTTGGTGTTTTTTTTTTTTTGTTTCAGCATTTTACCGATAATGCTATTTTCGGCTGATACGTTTCGGTCACCGATATATCGGTGCATCCCTAGTTTTTTGCATCTTTTTGCGTTTTTTTTTCACATGCCTTTTAAACTTTTTTTTTTTTATTTTGTTTGGCCCTTTTGGTTGGGCTGAAATTGAGGACTAATCTTTGATGATCTCCACCGGACCGACATTGAAAAGGTAAGTGGAATTATTTTTCTTTCCAAATGCTTTGACCCGTGAAATGTTAGAGAGGTGGACTGCATGCCCCCTTACTCACCAGGATGGAGGTATGGTTTGGGGTTGAGGCCTCTCAGGTTTTGTTCTAATAATAATAATAACAAATAACCACCCATGCACAGAGGGAAGCAGTGGGACCCTACGGAAGTCTGCAAGCAGCACAGAGAGATCTGCGGTTCAGGTAAGGGTGTGGAAGATGGTGTATGAATGAGTATCTGAATAAGGGAATATTTGTGAATGAGTATCTGTGAATGAGTGAATTAATATTTGTGAGTGAGTGAACAACTGTATGGCCCGCAAATGATGTTATAAATATCCAAATGGCCGGAAAAAAGTTCCCCACCCCTGAGTTAGAGGGTCGTTGTCTTAGGACAGCATACCTACATCCTCAATGCTACTGACCTCCTTGGTATTATATTTCCAAGTTATTAGCCTCTGGCGAATGTTGAGCTGTTTCCCTTCCGGAGCCGATAGATCAATGATTGCAACATGTTTTTCTATGTTGTTTCCATTTGGTAAAAAAATCTGATTCTTTACATGATACACTGAGGGCATCTCTCCATTTTCTTTAAAGTAGACCTCTTCTCCGGTAGGATCTCTGAAGTGAACTTTTCTTAAAAACTGCTGCAACATTTAATATTTTCAGAATATTATATATCATGTTTTATATACTTTGTATCAAAATAACTAGGTTTCTGTTCATGCTATTTTACATTATTGGTAGACTTGTATAAGTGGACCAGAATCAAAACCAAACATTTCTCCAAATCATTTTTAACTCACATGCAAGTGGAGACTCCTTGCCACCAGGTGCTCTGATGCAATTGCCTGTTGCACCCCCAGTGTTAGTCCTCCCCTGCTAACCAGACCTGGATGACATTGCATGCCTTCAGATATTAACACTTGCAAAACAAACTACCTAATTATTAGGATACTCTAAAAGAAAGCTTGAAACTAGCAACATCATCTCCTTACTTTAAATGTTGAGTTTTAAACAGGGGTCCTTAGGACCCACAATTAACTGTTGGTAGGTTGGGATCAATTAACCTACCTACACCCACAAACCAGAACTGAAATCCTGCCATTAAAACTTAATGTTTAATGTTGTTGATATTAAAACATATACTGTATCTAAACGATCTGTAAGCCACAAACAGGCTATCGATGGCAGGTGAAATGTAAAAGATCTAGTCTAAATTAAACATATTCCCCCAAAACGGGGACTAACCAGCAGCCTTTCAAGTACTGTTTTTTTTTAATTAATTAACTTAGCGGGATGTGGGGTTAAAATCTATAATACATTCTTTAGAGGATGTGTGACTCCATCCCATGCCTCACTCCTACCCTACCGAGATGAGATGGAAATGAGTAAAAAGCACAGGATGTTGCATGAAAGGCTCTCCCTATATGTCCAAAAAAGGTACCATATGCATATCAATTCATTAACCATTTCAGAGCACCCACAATATACCTCATATATTTGGTTTCACATGCAATACAGTTCACTGTTAACTTAGACTAGGCGTTTTGTTACACTGGGAACATGACATGCAGTTTATTGAAATAAAAGTACAGCTTATTCAATGATTAATGAACTAAACTTGCTGTTAAACTTTATTTTTTGGGTTAAGAACATTTCAGCTATACGTGAGAACATGAGAGGAGAAAAAGAAAATAATTTATTGGTCAAATTATAGGTAAACATTGCACTGTGATGGGGGAGATCATTAAAAGAAGTCATTTAGATAAAAGTATTAAAGATAACCTCAATTGTCAGATAAATGTAACCTCTTACAGAGTCCAGCCACAAACTGAAATATTTTTTCCTGCAGCGCCCCTAGAGTTAGAAATGCAGATTGCTTTTATTTGAGAGCTTACAATTTTTTGAGACTTTATATAAAGTCTTACACGTCTTTCATGAAGGTCTTCATGCTTTATTAATTATTATTGTAAAAGAACATGTTCTACATGACTTTTTTTTTTTAAAATTTCCCCCCAAAAATGGCTTTGGAAATAAACAGAAAAAAATAATTGTTTCCCATTTTTTTCTGATATTTTGTTTTTCAGGCCTTCCCATCGCTAATGCTGATCATTTGGCAATATTCACTCACTGTATAATAAGATGAAAACTAAATGCAAACTGTTTTTATTAATGGTTTACTACCTGATACGTAGGTAAGGGGTTCTCTGGATTCCTGATAATGTATAATTGCATTTCATGCAAAGAAGAAGCCACGGCATAAACTGCTTTGTATACGTGATACGTGGTTCCAAATCTAACAGTGTCATAGTACTGTCGGCCAAGTTTAATGATTCCCTCCGTCGCGTTACAATTTCTGTAACCGGTTTTGAAGAAGTTTTGTATTACTCCATTCCAGACTGGATTTGATGTTAAGCAGTTAAAGTAATATGCCCGTATATCTTCAAGTAGAATGTCATTGGGTCGATTTGATGGACTGACGTTTTCTAGAAAATTCTGAAGACTAGGAATCACTTTATCAGGACGTGTAAATACCAGGCTACCATTAAATGGGAAGGAAGACTTATTTATATTATAAATGATAACATTCCAGCTGGCAGGGATTATAAAAGTCTTTTGGCGAATGTCTCCACTTTCATCCGTGAACAAATACATGGAGCGGTACGATGCTGTGCCGCAGAGTATCACAATCTGCGAGGTTGCTCTGTTAATAATACGTCTGTTTCTATTTATAACCTCTATACGTTTATAGTATTTATTGGGAGGTAACTGTAAGGAGAACTCGATACATATTCCATGGATGGCAGCCATTTTCTCCAGCTCCCGACGCTGCGTTTCTCCGCTGTCATCATCCGAGGCAATGATACCCACCCAGTTCCAACCAAAATATCTGAGTAACTTTACAATGGCATCAAACTGGGCCTGGTCATTCTGAAGGGTCTGATAGAAATTTGGATACAAACGTTTGTTGGATAGAACAGGATCTGTTGCTCCGTAGCTGATCTAAAAATATAGATAAACAGGCAAAATGAAACAAGATGAAAAGGACAAAAGACATCTCATTGCAATATAATCAAATGATGAATGGAAAACCACCTGTTAAGAAATAGTTATCTTACAAAACAGTGTAAAGAAGAAGACCCACTTCTTTAAGGATGCTTATAATATTGCACATTAACACCCCCAATATTCTCTTAGCTCACCTCTCCTAGTCTCTCTAATGCAATACTTACACTAGTGTGGCTGGTCCATTGTTTACTATGGCACTTTTACCTATTGTGTAATATACCCTAAATCAAGGCTCGACAAATCGAATTTTGTCCTGGCGCCTAGGTGTTTGTCAGCCTGTTAAATCCCCCCAAAATGCCCCCACGTCGCCACAATCGGCGATCGCGGGCAGGGCCGGCCGAAGACTTAACGCCGCCTGGGGCGGCTTGTAATGCTGAGCGCCGGAAATTGACGTCACTTCCGGCGCTCTGCATTACAAGCCGGCACCGAGACCGAACAGGGAGACTCGCCGCAGAGGAGAGAGAGAGAGAGGGGCGCCGAGCGGGTAAGCGAAAACCACTCGGTGCCCCTCTCTCTCTCTCCTCCGCTTCAAAAAAAAACAAAAAAAAAGCGCTTGGGGCGGCAAAGTGCCGCCCCTTCTAAAGTGCCGCCTGGGGCAATTGCCCCAGTCGGCTCCATTGTAGGGCCGACCCTGATCGCGGGGCCGCTGATGCTGTCTGCCCAGGTGTCTGGGCAGACCAGCACAGCCAGCCCGAGCCCGCCCCTAAGATCACTCCCACGGAGTGATTCTATAGGCTGAAAACACGATTGACGGCAAACCAGCAATTGTGTTTTCAGCTGCCACAGACAGCTTCAGGGGAGGGGGTTGTGTGTTGATTGGGTCCCCACACAAGTGTAGGGACCTGACACAACACCCCCCTGCTGCCTGATCACTCCATGAGAGCGAAAGTGCAGCTTTAACCCCATTCATGCTGTGGCATTTTAGGGGTTAATTCCCATTTTGTACGGAGCTCTGCTGCTGCAACAGCAAAAACGAGCCCCCACAAGCCCTTTGATGACCCCTGTAGGCATGGAAGCCTACAGGAGTCATCAAAGAGACTCCTCCCTGCAGTGGCTGGTCTATAGACCAGCAATTGCGTCCCAGCTGCCAGAGGTAGCTTCAGGGACAGGGGAGAGGGTTCTTCTGGAGACCAGCCCCAACTCTCCCCTGCTGCCTGACCGCTCCATGAGAGTGACAGTGCAGCGTTAACCCCTTCAATGCCACAATTGTGTATGACACATTCGTGGCATTGCAGGGGTTAACATTTGTCCCCGCAAGCTTGTGGGGAATAAATATCAGTCGATGCTGTGCTCCAATGGAAGATCAGCATTGAAAGAGTTAAAAGAGTATCAGTCTTTCGATTTAGGAAAACTGGACAAAAAGATAACGTTTTATCGGAGGTAAAGCACCGATAAGGAGTTTTATAGATGTCCCAGACCCTATTAAAAAGTGATACCAAAACTTTTGCTGCCAATGCCTTCATAATTCTTCTCAGCAGATCTGGATTGTTTAGAAAAACAAGAACAGGGATGGACACAAAGAGTTGGGATCTCTCTGACAAAACTCATCAGAAGCATCAACCTCAAGAACGAATAGTCTCAAGGGATCAGGATATCTCAGAAGTGATGCAGAACTAAGTCATTTCTACAGGTTTCTACCTTTCTTAGGGAAGGCTGTAACCAGTATGACCATCAGAAAAATCAGAAATCTATAACTGCCTCACAATCATCAAATTGTAATGAAGAGGTCTGTAAATGCACAAAAACCTCTTTATACGGTGATCGTGGGGGCTTTAAAAACCAAGACGCAGTACCCAAGGGCAGGCAGAACAATTATAACTGAGGAACAAAGACGATTAACATTAAGCACACCCAAAGAATTGTTTCACAGCCAAACAATGGCAAGTAATGTTTAAACACAGAGGAGTTCAACTGGACTTAAATCAAATTTTTTTAAAATGGGTTTCACAGAAGGAGCCAAGCAAATGGAATGATTAAAGGCTAAAAAGAAGAGAGTGATGAGCCGATCTAGTCAACCGGAAATCCCTTGCGTGGACCTTCACCCCCAGGCTGTGGGGTTTCCGCTGGTACATTTAGGCTCTCATATACCCTGCCTGGGTTTCTTGGGGATGAAACACACTGAGAAACACAAAAAATACCTCCATTTCCCAGGGAAAAGCTGTAGTGTGTTTTGTATGAACGCACAATCCTAAAGTTATACACACAGGCCAAGGCTTAACAAACGAGCAGATGATCACATTCTGTAGAAATATCTCCTACCTGAGGGAATCCGTATAAATTCATTATGTTCGCAATGTGTAAGGATGTTTGTGAAGACAGGTCGCCAATAACTCCAACCACTTTGCTATATTTCCTACACGAGTAATTAGGGGCGGTTTTAACGGGTCCAGATAGTATGTGCAACACATTCTCTACAGCCTTGTTCACATGTCCACAGGAATCAAGGACATGGTATCCCAGAGTCACATTGGGCAAAATATATGGATTACTGTTTATCTCATCAACGGCGAAAACGAAAGCCAAGAGATGTCTGTAGAACTGAGGATTAGGTCTGTGAAAAGTCAGAATGTTAAATTATATTTACGATGTCAGGAGGTCACTTTCTCTGTGCTCCGCTTTCCATCTAAGTGCCACTAATAAAGAGGTTAACAAGTCAGTTCAGCAAGGAGGCTACAAGGAAGGAGAAAGAGAAACTTGGATGGACGGCTTCAATCTATACTCCACCATCCTTTACATATCGCTGCCATCCGCTTATGCTTATTTTTTCAAGAACCCCTGCTCGCTTCTTCACTTCAGTTTCTCTCTCACTCCATCATTCTCCTGGCACCATGCTGACTATCCTACCTTTCAAGGTTTCACCTTAAGCATCATCCCTCTACACCCAATTCATAGCAGACAAATCTGTTCTTTTATATAGATACTGCTCAATCTCTGCTCCGTCCATATACTCCCTACTACCCCTTAGTCTGTAAGCTATGCAGGGAAGAGACCTCTTTTCTTAAGATATTCATATGTATTCCGTTATCCTGTTGTTATTAATCTGTAAATTCTGAGCACACCTGTTAGCACCTAATAAAACTAATACAAAAATGTAGCTGTGATGTACAGCAAAAAGTTGTTGAGCTTCACAAAATAAGAAGTGACTAAAAGAAAATGGCAAAAGCATTGAAAATGCTCATTCCCACCATCAGGTAAATAATTAAGAAGTTCTCATCATCTTTAAATGTTGTGAATCAACCTGGAGCAGGACATGTCTATATTGGATCAATGCACTGTGAAGAGGATGGTTCGAGTGGCCAAAAAATCTCCAAAGATCAATGCTGGAGAATTGCATAAGTTAGTTGCATCTTGGGGTCAGAAAGTCTCCAAAACTGCGATCTGATGCCAGCATCATCACAAGTTATTTGGAAGGATTTCAAGAAAAAAATCCTTGATTCTCATCCAGAATAAAACCTCAACAGATATTAAGTGAACACCCGACTGCTTCTACCAGCAAGCTATAACTGGGCTGCGGTTGGATCTTCCAGCAGGATAATGATCCAAAACTTACATCAAAATCAACACAACATGGTTTACTGACCATCTTGGCCATCCCAGTTCCCTGACTTAAACGCAAGCGAAAACCTGTGGGGTGAAGAGGAGAGTCCACCAGTGTCGACCTCGAAATTTGATGAGGTCTGGAGAGATTCTGTATGCAGGAATGGACTCTGGTTCCTTGCTATGTATTTCTGCAATCTCATCAGGTATTATAGGAGACGAGTCAGAGCTGTTATCTTGGCAAAGGGAGGAAGCACAAAGTATTGACTAAACGGGTGACAATAACTGTGCCACATATATTTAACAATGCTGTTTTTTTGTTTTGTTTTTTTCTTGAAACCAGTGTTGGCAATTGTTTGATATCCACGAAAGCTTTGTATTTTTTGAAGGAAAATGGTTTCACACTAAAGACAATTTTCACATTATTATTTGCACATATTTACCAAAGGTGCTAATATTAATGGAGGGCACTGTATGTTTAGAGGAAGTAACTGACCTTTATACATAAACCTTAATAATAGAGAACCCAATAATATCTGATATAAACAGGAAAATGACTTACAAAAAGCAAAAGTACATTGATCCTGGTATAATTCTGTCATATATCTCCATCATCTCGTATCTCACTGTTAAAATGCCGCCGATGATGATGTGTCCGTCCTGGACATATTTGGGTTGAAATAAAGTTCTTCTGTGAGTAAGATGACATCCAGCTCCTTGAGAACTTGGTGCCACCGGGATAGACAGGCAGGAGATCACTGCAAATAGTGCAGATCTGGCAGCCATCAGAAAGCCTTTCATTTGCCCCATTAAATGAACCTCTAACAAGCTCGGAGTTCTGCAGCTGGCCGTGTGAGGTCATGGATTCAGACGTCTTGTATTTACCAAGTGTTTCTGATGGCTGAACGAGTTACACATTTTATATTTTCTGCAAGGAGTTAGAGAGGCCCTGGAGATAGGAGTTCACAGCAAATATAAACCATACGCTGCGGAATTGTTTGGTACGAAATAGAAATTAATTGGCTTTTGCTTTGTTTAGATTCTGGTCCCCGAGAGCAGGAGTTCATAACGACAAGTAAAATAATAATGGTTTTAATTAAAATATAACTATTGCTCTAAACCCCATTTTATACTTAAAAAAACTGACCAGAATGAAGAGCAGAACATGTGAAAGTTCTGTAAAGTCATTCTAAAGCATGTTTTCACAATTATAGCAACCAACAGAATATTCTCTTCATAATGTAACCATACGGTATAACCGGAATGAATAAATATGAATGTTAGGTTTAAGAATTGGTCTCGGGGCCCTACATTTTTATGGACTCTCAGTGGCATCGTGTAAGAGTTGTTTATATTAATAGAAATTTATATGTTGGGGGTGTTATTGGTTTACCCATAATTTATTAAGATTTAAACACAGGGAATATGTCATTTCTGTTAGTTGCTTGATTAAAGGAAGAATTTCCATCATAATAAATTAATAATATTTCTTAAAAGATTTACAGATAACAGGATCAGCTTTTATATTGCTTTGAGCCAGGGGTGTCCAAGTTTTTTCTGCAGTGGGCCACTTTAATAAAATATGCAGATTAAAATCTGGCCTTTAATAAAATATGCAGATTAAAATACAGTAAATTACACAAAACCTTTACTTTTCCTCTCACTGATTTCTGGGCCTAGAAAGGTCTGTGACTACAAATTTAGGATAATTAAAAATGAAATACTTCTATTTATTCTAGGGATGCACCAAAATGAAAATTCTGGACCAAAACATTCACAGTTCACTTAGCCAAAACCAAAAATGACCCCACACCTTTATAAATAATAATAAAAACTCAAATTTTTAATAAAAGTAGGAAACACACCACAATTGGACAAAAAAAATAGCAATATGACTTGGCACGATAGGAGTGTGATTGCTAACAGCAATCAAAGTGCCATCACGCCTAGGTTCCAGCACTTACACATCCAACCAGTAAATGCTGGAACCTAGGCATGATGGGACTGTGTTTGCTGTTAGCAGTCACACTACTATCATCACAAGTCAGCCAGTACATGCTGGTACAGGGTGGCTGTAAGTGATGTGCAGACCCCATACTGCTGGCAGCATCAATACACAATGGGGGCAGCTAGCTAGATTTCAGCATGTACTGGCTGACTTGGCATGATAGGAGTGTGATTGCTAACATCAATCACAGTCCCATCATGCCGAGGTTCCAGCACTTACACATCCATGCTATCACACACACACTCATTCATTTACTCATTCATTCACAGATTAATTCCCTCAATCACGCATACTCATTCAAACACCCTCCCAACCCCCCTTACCTGCACTGCAGCTCCTCTATGCCGCTCACAGACTTCAGCAGAGGGCGCGGCCTCCCTCTGCGTTCTCTGGTACTGCACAGAGGAAGCAGGACTGGAGCAGAGTCATGTGATGTCACGTGAACTCTGCTAGGTTCCGCTTCCTCTATGCAGTACAGAAGACCCTCCCACAGGTAAGTAGCAGGGCTCGAGGTGCGGCCCGCGTAAGATCAGTTGCCCTGGCTGCCGATCTTACGCGGGCCGCACCTCGAGGTCTTACGGGCCTCATTTGTCTCGCGGGCCACATGTTGGACGCCCCTGCTTTAAGCAATCAGTGGTCCAGAACATCAGGACACAGACTAGGTGTAGAGTTTCTCCTTAATTTGGGTACCATCCCCTTCAGTCTTGACAATACATATTAAAGTATTTGCAAAGTGTCCCTTACTGTTGGATTTACATTTACGTTTGTAAATGTGAGGTAATTAAAATGTAGGTAATCTCATGTGCCTGTTGCGGAGGTGGCATATAAGTGCAATGGCCGCTTACTAGTCCCTCTCTCCCATACTCGCCAGAAGCTTCCCTCTGAGCAGACATCAGGAGCCTTCCCTCCAGCAGCCACAAGGTACCCGAGCGAGGACTGTGACGCTTCAGCAGTCCTACTGGCTCCCCTCTACTAGGGAAGACACTACAGCTTCCCCAAAAGAGTCTTAGGGAGAGCACACAAGTATAATCTGGTGCACTGGAGCACCTTACTTCAAGCTTTCCTCTCCTACTTTGCCCTCCAGCTAATCATATCCTCTCTTTTAAAACCCAGGGAAAGTATCACAGTCACATGATTGTGTTGAGAAGTGGTATCTGTCCTCTGAAAGCTGAGGTTCTTGTTATCGGCTTTCACAATTGGGGTATCTCTGAAGACAACGAAGATCAGTAATATTACAACAGTTACAAGACAAAACAGAACTGATGCAAAGAATAAAACTGCAGCAACTGCATCCAAATATGATAGAAACTCCACCGATTTTGGAATACATCGATCCCTTTTCTCATTAGACCATTTATCTATCGGACATACAATGCATTTCTCACTCTCTGAAAAATAGATCATGTAGATATCTTGTTTCAGAACACAGGGAACTGGTACAACAATTAACTCTTTGCTTGTACTGTTCCTCTGGCCTTAGGGCTGGGAAAGCAATGGAGCCTGAGGTCCTGATTTCCCCCGGCAGAAATGCTTGAGTCACCGTGTGCCATATTGCACGCCACTGCACACGGTGAGCACACGATCTCACTTCCTGCACTTCCTTTTCCCCTCGTGCCATCAGGTCCTGGGGTTAAGATGATTTTTTTTAACCTGGCAGGCCAGCAATGGTCTGCCCCTAAATAATTTTTCTTTAATTTATATATCACTTCGTTTTTCACGAGTGCCGATTAATTTCCCCTTTATTGATTTCACAGCTTTTTGAATTCACGGTGAGGCCCTCACTATGATTTGGCACACGTATTTGTAACCACGTTTTTGGACACTGTTTTCTTTTTAGAGGCAGTGAAGCCTGGACTTTGCTGGAGGAGGATTGGGAGCCTTCTGGCCCCTTCCTCTCTTCAAAGAAGGCCAGCAAAGGAGCCTCACCTTTCGGGGTGAGACTTAAGATCCGACCCTCCCATTGGGGGGGAAGGAATTTGTCTGGGTTCCCTGTGAGGGAACTCGGTATCGTATTCTGGCTTCTGCTGCCCATGGCACAGTTGCAGCACCCAGGAGCACGCACCTCGGGCTCCAAAAAAAAATGCAGGGTGGGGGGCATTTTAAACTTCGCCCCAGGCGGCATTATGTCTTGGGCCGGCCCTGTTTCTGTGGTTGCTGACTTCTTTGTGGTTGGCAGATGTGTGGCTAGTCTGGACTTTATTCATAATTTCATTATGAAGTGGTCTTCTGTTCAATGGTGCAGAAGAACATAAACAACAGCTTTCTCTCCAAAGTGGGTACTTTCTTATAGGGTGGACTATTTCAGCACTGTTTTTTCTCAGTCCCTGGCTCGCTGTACCTAAAGGGCTAGCAGCCACACCACACTGATGAAGTTTTGGAGAGACACTGGCATAACTACAGCGGTAGTTCCTCTAGGGGGCCCTGTCGATCCCTATGACCCTTTCTTCCTGTCTCCCCGTGACGGTTTAAAACAGGTTAGAAAAGGCCCTTCCAACCTGGATTGCACTGATCCAGATTTCAAGGGCCCTTCTAAACTATTTAGAATCGACATGGGGAGACAGAAGTGTATCAGGGTCACATGACTTAACATGACCTCACGGTGAAACAGAAGCATAGATGTGTACTTGTGTGTTTTTCAGCATGGATATGTGCCTGGGTGAGACCAGCTGTTGAAGTTGGGGAGCCCTGGGAAATTTTGCACTAGGGCCTTGTGGTTTCTAGTTAAGCCCCTGGGCTGAGATGTACATCTGTGGTTACTGTATTCCTTGTACAGTCAAGGCTTGCCACGTATTTTGCGTCTGCACTCCTGATGAATGGGACCAGTCTGATATGCTAATTGCAAGTATTTGTCTGTAATAATGCAAGACAATGGAAAAAAGGGCTGATGCTCTTTCTGTGTAGGTACCTACCTATAGGGCAGGCTATTTCAACACTGTCAGTCATCGATCTGAGATGAGGCGCCCATGTTGGTTTTCTCGCCTTAGATTACCGTATTTGCTCGATTATAAGACGACCCTGATTATAAGACGACCCCCCAAAATAAAAATATTAATTTAGAAAAAAAACAAAAAGCCTGAATATAAGACTACCCTATAGGGAAAAAGTTTTACTAGTAAATATTAATTCATGTAAACTAATTTTCATATTTAATAAAAGCTATGATTGAGAAAAATATATTTTTTATTTCCTTTTATTTGCCAACCTGCCCCCCCCAGTTATGCACATCTGCCCCCAGGCTTGCCACTCTGCCCCCAGAAATGCCTTATACCCCCCTATTTGCCACTCTGCCCCATGATGTGCCTTTTAACCCCCTATATGCCCCTCTGCCCCATGATATGCCTTATACCCCTATATGCCACTCTGGCATATAGGGGGTTAAAAGGCATATCATGGGGCTGAGTGGCATATAGGGGAATAAAATGCATTTCTGGAGATATATATATATATATATATATATATATATATATATATATATATATATATATACTGCTAACAGCAATCACACTCCTATCAAGCCAAGGCAGCCAGTACATGCTGGAACCTGGGGATGTTAGAAGTGTCATTACAGCCTCCCTATGCCATGCTACCACCCCCTCCCCCCCTTACACATCCATGCTATCACCCCCTCCCCCCCTTACACATCCATGCTATCACATACACACACACTCATTCACAAACATTTAAATACTCATTCATTCCATTAATCACACATACACACACGCTCAAACCCCCCCACCCCCTTACCTGAACTGCAGATCTCCCACTCGCAGACTTCTGCAGGGGCCCGGGTGTGCGAGCAACTTCTCTGGCCCCGCCCCCAGAGGAAGGAGGGGGGAGGTAGAGTTATGTGAGGACTGTGCTAGCTTCCTGTTTACTGCTGCTAATAGCAGAGACGCTGCTCGCGATCAAAGCCCGGTAAGCAGCACGGCCGAAGCAGAATTAGGTCTGATTAGAGCATTTGCTCTGGAAAAAACCTCGTCTTATAATCGAGCAAATATGGTATTAAGGGTATGCCCAGACATAGAAGCAACTTCTCTCCAGGAAAACATTAGGGACAGATTGATATTCTGTAAAAGATACAGGGATTGGACTTCAGAGGACTGGGGTAAAGTCTTTTTCTCTGATGAATCTCCTTTCCAAATGTTTGGGGTATCCAGATAAGATTTTACTATTGATGTATATATGAAATTATGAATGTTTTAGGATACTCATAGGTGCATCCATTAACCTGACAGCGATGACAGTGGCGGTTTCATCTCTGTGGCTTCACTTTGACCGACTCCATTGAGCTGAATTGTGCTACAAACTCTGGAGTTAGCGAATACACCCCATACAGGCTGCACGATATACAATCATACATGTACTCAGCATAACATGCCATGTACAAACAGGGAAAAGAAAAAATGTTGGCAACAAATATATAAAAAATAGTATTTTGTTTTTTGTATACATTGTACAGCCAACACACTGTATTTGCATCGGCTCGCACTGTTTGGTAGGCCTCATATTATACATTTGTATTATTTGAGCCTGAGACTTGCTTAGCGCACCGACATTTTTTCTTTTCCCTGTTTGCACATATTTGAGGTTGTTGGCTCCTCATCAGTCTGGTTGCAGCTTGCTGTCCAGGGGTTAATGGGGAGGAGGTTTAATTGCACCTCCCCCAACACATTAATAAGGTTTTGGTAGCCATATAAACTGCTTTGTGTGCCCACTATGTAGGAGGTGAGAGTAGGTTCTCACCCTATTGAGAGTGTGCCTTGACGTGGCGGGTGAGCTTAATTATGCTTTGGCCAATTCATATAACCAAAACCTCTCATTTATATTATGTTTATGTATTTGTTGCCAACTTTATTAGGGTGAGAAGCGCAGACAGTATTTTGTTTTTTGTAACATGCCATGTATACTAGGCTTTCCTACTATTTTACATTTAATGAATGTAATGAACTCGGGGGAGGGGAATTATATACCGTATTTGCTCGATTATAAGACGAGGTTTTTTTCAGAGCAAATGCTCTGAAAAATACCCTTCGTCTTCTAATCGGGGTCGTCTTCTAATCAGACCTCAAATGGAGGTCTGATTAGGAGACTAAGATACAGATCCCCCGCACCGCTGCAGGGGACCTGGATCCTCCTGTCTCAGCCCCCCCCCCATCATACACACACTTACCGGTGCTTCCTGCTGTGTTGCCGGGGCAGCGGGTTGACGTCTACGCGATCCGCGTAGACAACGTCCGCTGCAGCCGTTAGGAGGTGTGGCTAGCAGCGGGGGTTGTCTGCGTCCGTCGCGTACACCTTCCCCGACTGTCAGAGACCAGAGTTCCCCGCACCGGTGCGGGGAACTCTGATCTCTGACCTCTGACAGCCGGGGAAAGTATACGCGACGGACGCATACAAACCCCCGCTGCCAACGCCACCTCCTTGCGGCTGCAGCGGAAGGCAACGTCAACCCGCTGCCCCGGCTGGAAGCACCGGTAAGAGAGGGCTGAGAGGGGAGAGAGGGGTGAGAGAGGGGGAAGGGGGGGAGAGAGTGTGTGTGTGTGTGTGTTAGTTAAATGGGGGTATAGAGTGTGTGTGTGTGTGTTAGTTAAATGGGGGTATAGGGTGTGTGTGTGTTAAATGGGGGCATAGGGCATTTCTGGAGTGGCGTTAAGGGGGCATTTAATAGAGCACTCTGCCTTATACCTCCCTATATGCCATTCTGCCCCATAATATGCCTTTTAACCCCATAAATGCCAGAGTGGCATATAGGGGTATAAGGCATTTCTGGAGGCAGAGTGCTCTATACAGTGCCTTTTAACTCCCTTAATGCCACTCTGCCTCCTGGAATGCCTTATACCTCCCTATATGCCACTCTGCCCCATAATATGCATTTTAACCCCCTAAATGCCAGAATGGGATATAGGGGTATAAGGCATTTCTGGAGGCAGAGTGGCACATAGGGGGTCAAAAGGCATACCATGGGGCACAGTGGCATATAGAGGGTTAAAAGGCATATCATGGGCCACAGTGCCATATTGGGGTGGCAAGCCTGGGGGCAGATGTGCGTAACTGGGGGACAGGTTGGAAAATACAAGAAATAAAAACAAAAAAAATATTTTTCTCAATCATAGCTTTTATTAAAAAAAATAGTTTACATGAATTAACATTTACTGGTAAAACTTTTTTCCTTTGGGGTCGTCTTATATTCAGGCTTTTTCTTTTTTTCCTAAGTTAATATTCAGATTTTGGGGGGTCGTCTTATAATCAGGGTCGTCTTATAATCGAGCAAATACGGTACTACAAATTCTTTTTTAGTTAGATACATTTTTTTAAAGGTTTTTCATTAAGCCTGAACCGTGTACCAATATTAATCAGGAGTGTTATATTATTATATGTTTTACTATTTTTTGTCTATTATTTTTGTGGTAATCAAGCAACTGAGTCTAGCCACAAGGGCCCTGTGGTTTTTCAGACTGACAGTTGTGATTTTATTAAAAGTGGTCACATGTTTCTAGATTTTTCTTATTTCCCTAAACTGCTATTTCCAAATGGTGGAGAAGGCATAATGATCTGAAGATATTTATTTCAGGATTTAGGCCCCCTAGTTCCAATAAAGAGTGACAGAAACCAATTCCCACAGACACACTTTAAAATCTTGTGGAAAGGCTTCTTAAAAGTCTTTAATAATGTGTGTGAGTATATAATTATATATATATATATATATATATATATATATATATATATATATATACATACACACACACACAATGTCACAAAAGTGAGTACATCCCTCACATTTTTGTAAATATTTTATTATATTTTTTATGTGACAACACTGAGGAAATGACTCTCTGTTACAATGTAAAGTAGTGAGTGTACAGCCCGTATAACAGAGTAACTTTACTGTCCACTCAAAATAACTCAACACACAGCCATTAATGTCTAAACCATGGCAACAAAAGTGAGTACACCCCTAAGTGGACTTTAAACTGTCTCTTTAACGCGGATACGTGTTATACCCCCACCAGGAGCTTTACAGTATTAATGTCAGATACAGGGGACGGGGCATCAGATACCCACGAGTATTAATATCAGCAGTAGTAACAGGAATATCATATCTGACTACCCGACTATCGCAATACCCCTTCTAAACAACCCCCTCACCACACAGTTCCTGGAGAGCGGAGCTACACGTGGGCCCTTTAAGGCAGGTTTAGATAGCGCTGTCCCTTTAAATGTCAGTCAAGCAGCACACAGGTACCTCACAGGCCCCTGCCTGCAGCACAAGTGGTGTATAAGTAATGGCCACCTACTGGACCCTCTCTGTCAGACTCACCGCCAGCTTCATTCTCAGCAGACATGAAAAGACTTCCCTCCAGCAGAGCTCAGCATGCGCAGGACACAGCACTCTGCAGACACAGGGTACTCTGGGGTTTAAGGGACTGTGAAGCTGCAGCGGCCTCACCAGCTCCTCTCTGCTAAGGAGGACTGTCCAGCTTTTCCAACACGTCTCTCACAGGGATTGCACAAAAATCTAATCAGTCACTTTGGGCCTAGTCCTGAGCTCTGTCACCATGGAGCTTCCTGCTTCCCTCTCATTCTCTGCCCTCCAGCCTCCCACATCCATCCATAAACACCCAGCCAATGCCTTACTGTCACCTGATTGGTGTAGCTGATCACAGGACCTGCTTGTAGCTCCTCCATTTTGAGTCCTGGCAGTGGCTGAGGGGCCCATCAGCAGATGCAGCAGTCAAAGTGAGTGAGAAAATGGCGGGAGCTGCATACATTGTACACAGCTGTGAGGGGTCTGAGATTTTAGTTCAGGAAAAATAAATGCTGTTTAGGGCCACAGATGTTTAAAACTCTCCCTAAGTTACCTGTATTCAGGGCACCAGCAACTGAAGTGCTGTGAGTACTTTATTAGTATATAACTCTATGTATCAGTATATAATTCTCTAATGTATATAACTCTATGTATCAGTATATAATTCTCTAATCTAGATATCAGTATATAATTATCTAATGTATATAACTCTAAATATTAGGAATATAAATATATAATGTATAGAACTATATATATGTATATATATATGTATATCAGTAAGCTTTAGCAGTATATAACTTTATATGTAAGTATATGAATCTCTTATGTATATAACTCTATATAACAGTGATATAATTCTATATCAGTATATAAATCAATATCTGAATATTACTATCTCAGGTATATAAAACTCTGATGTATATAACTCTATACCTGTATATTACTGTGGGAAGCACTATAATGTATATAAATCTATATCTGTATGTAAAGTAAATTTAGTATAGGTGATACCTTTATTGGCTGATAGCTTGTGAGGCTATCAGGGCCTCATATTATAGCTGATAATATATAAATGCTATAATATTCCTGAATGCATTTATAGGGTAATATGTGAAGTGGGGATGTGACCCGTTTGAACGTATAAATAAATACTGTATTTGTTTGATTATCAGAGCAAATGCTCTGAAAAAAAAGTATCCAGAGGATGCGATTTCACTGGGTTCTGCCGCCGGCGGTGCGGTGCTCCCCACCTACTTCACCTCCAACATTGGTGTCATCCTGCGATGTCAGCGGGACCTCCTGCCCCCATGCCTCAAGAGAGGCACCAGGTAGCCGGAACTAGGAAGTTCCCAGAAATTGACAGGAAGTGGTACACCTTGGGAACACATTTAAGTTTTTTTGTTATTGTGTCATAGTTTTATATATTTATATATATAGTTAGGCTGAAAAAAGACATGCGTCCATCAAGTTCAGCCTTTCCTATATCTGAATTTTTTTTGCTGTTGATCCAAAAGAACCCAGTTTGGCTCCTTTCGATTTTGCACTAACCAGGGAAAAAAATCCTTCTTGACCCCAAATTGGCATTCAGATTTCTCCTTGGATCAATACGCGGTTTCCCCATAATTAAAGATTTTATCCTCGAATATTATGTTTTTCCAAGTATTCATCCAGTTGCTGTTTAAACGTCTGTACAGACTCTGATAAAACTACCTCTGCAGGCAGAGAATTCCACATCCTTACTGTCCTTACTGTAAAAAACCCTTTCCTCTGCTTTAGACTAAATCTCCTTTCTTCCAGTCTAAACACGTGACCCAGCGTCTTAAGCATAGTCCTGTTTATGAACAGATTTCCACACAATGGTTTGTATTGGCCCTGAATATATTATCATATATATTATATATTATCATAATGCTATCATATCCCTTTCATCATAACTATAGTGCTCCATTCCTTTTATTAATTTTGCAGCCCGCCTCTGAACCCTTTCTAGTGCTAGTGCTGACTGACATCGCACATTGTTGCCTAGTTTGTTGTCTATAACAATTCCCAAATCTTTCTCATTTGTCTTTATCCCTAATTCACTACCGTTTAGGATGTAGGTTGCTTGTGCATTCCCTGCCCCGAAGTGCATAACTTTACATTTATCTACATTAAATTTCATCTGCCATTTGTGTGCCCAGTCCCCCAGTCTATCTAAATCCCTCTGCAGCACAGTAATATTACTTTACCTAGTTCAGTGTCATCTGGAAACACAGAAACATGAATTTCAATGCCTATTGCCAGGTCATTTCTCATCAGTGTCTGGAATAAGGAAAGTGTTTCTGCAGTGTGAGAGCAGCACTACCTTTACCTTACCGAGGCTTTTTAGTAGCGCACGTTCCATACAGCTTGTGACATTTCTACTATTTGTTGGTTTTATCAATATTCCCATGTTAGATATTCCCACACAAACTATGCATCACTTTTGTTCCGAAAATAGGGCTTTTGTTTGAAACCAACGAAACATGCAAAAAATAATAATTTTGAGAACTTCTTCACAGTAGATGCCACAGCTGAACAATGACCGGATTAATGTTCGGGAACATTCCATTATTACACCCCACATAGATATTTTTTCATATTCTAGTGGGCTACATCCACCCTCAAATAGTACCCTATAGGGTAGCATTTTAAAATATCTGAATTGAGGGGTTTGAGAGTAATGAAAACTCAAGTCTTACAGGTATTTCCTAATCTTGCTTCACCTTTTGAGTCTGTACCTGTATATCTATAGGGTAACAAAACAGTCAATGTAGGAAAGAATGTGTGTACAAAATGGTTACAGAAAGGAAAAAAGTAACCATACCTACTGCAAGAAGTTACAAAGCAGGGTTTCAAGTGATTCTCAGTAGGATATATAGGTGAGAGCTTCGCCTATCCAGGTAGGACAAGAAATTACAAGCGTCCCAGAACCTCCCATTTATCTTCAGTGTTTTTTTCTGCCCTAACCTGGGTAGGTGAAGCTTCATCCCTTGTTTGTTTTTCTGAGGACTGTGTCTTATCTCAGTAGCTTCATCTCGTTAGCCTGCCATTGTTTGTTTCTTGGGGACCATTCCTTTCTTCCACATCAGAGTAGGATAGGATTCATGGGCAGATCCGTATTTACCTAACTCTAGCAGTCAGAGGAAGGATCCATAACTTTGTTTCCGTGTAGCTCACTCGGCTGCCCTTGGACTGTGTTTTCCGTATATTGGCGATTCTGTAACACTATTTGCCATATTTTTCTTAGCGGAGCTTCACCCGGCAAACTTCCGGGCATGCCGGGCAGGTATGATAATACAGTAGGGTTGCCAATGTGGAAAAAAATACACTTTCCCCAGCAAGCTTTTCTTCTAATTGAGGTAGAAGCTAAGTATCAAATGATGTGACACTTGACCTTGAATCTCAAAAAAAAGTGTGTTTTTAATATTCTGGGTAAAAAATATGTTATACAGTTAAATGCATTGTTTCTTTGGTATTAGTTTGTGCTTTGTTAAGCCCACTTGTTGATGTAAATGATGGTATAATAAAATATGTGATGTCATATAACTTTGAGGAAAACTTACAACCATAACAAGTTAGTGTCTTCCCCTGTAGCTTTTCTTCTGAGCTTTGATAGTCCGCAAAAGTTAATGTGTAATTTTTGTTCAATATGTCTGGCTGGTGAGGGTACATATATGATAGGGATGGACCATTGGGAGGTAGGAAAGTGATTAAAACCTTCTGTGACACTACATTCATGACACAACCTACCCACCAGTAATTTTCACAGATGCAAGTCACACAACCTTTTATTTCTGCCAAACACAATGTGTCAGGAGCTGGGTCCATAAAGACGAATGTAATGACCCAGAGATGGTGTTCAGGAGTTATTCGCAGTAGCGGAGATGCTTTCGGCTCGTCAGCCGTTTCCGCCTGGACTTTGGTTCCGGTGTTCTGTCAGCTCTTCTGCCTGTTATGAAGCATGTCTGTTTCTGGACCTGAATCTGTAAACTGAGACAAACATAACGGGTGCCTCACACCTTATAAAGGAAGCAGAGCTGAAGTGAAGAGCAGAACTGGAATCAAGGAATCAGAAGCACAGCGAGACTGGGGGAACTCTAGCGAGACTGGGGGAACTCTAGCGAGACTGGGGGAACTCTAGCGAGACTGGGGGAACTCTAGCGAGACTGGGGGAACTAAAAGGAAGCCGCTCCACTGCCTGTTTGGAGCCTTACACAATGAATTAGTGTCAGGCTCCATCATATAAGCCCCCGCGGAAGTGGAGTGCGGTAGCGGAGGTTGTCTGTGCGCATCGCACAGCAGTTCACTGGCTGCCAGAGAGGAGGATTCAGGTCCCCTGCAGTGGAGGGTTTTTAATTGCAGGTGGGGTACTTCACTACTGGTAGGTAGTTGGGAAACAGTTAAAATTTATATGCCAAGTGCATATACTTTACTACCAGTGGTAGAGGCCGATACAGTAAACCAGGCATGTCCAAACTTTTTTCAAAGCGTGCCAGATTTGAAGTGAACATGTGCGAGGGCCGACCATTTTGCCTGACATTCTTTTGAACCATTAAAATTAAAAGCAAATTAACTATTTTATTGAAAACGGCATACTTTTCATTTTGTGACTTGGATGACAAATCTAAACAAGGTGTTAAATCACTCTGCCTTTAATATAAAAAAACCAGATCTATATTTGGGCAACTTATCTGGGGGGCCTTATTAGTCTGGAACGTGGGCCGCAATTGGCCCTCGGGCCAGACTTTGGACATGCCTGCAGTAAACGAAGCATGCATACAAGGGACACAAAGCTATTCTTAAGCTAAGACAAGATCAAGAACTGATCAAGACCTAAATGATGCATCAGGAAAAAACAGACCAAATAGGTCTTATATGCTGTCAGATTCTATGTTTTGTGACGGTGTAAACCCCAGGGAGATGCTTATTTTGGCATTTGGGTACAGGTGCTATCCAGAATGTAAATATGGGTCCCTGGGGTGGAGCAATTGGAGAGCAGGGTGGGCCAATGCTCCATTCCCCCATTCTGTGGAAAATCCATGCCGCCTTTTGCAGGAGGCTAAAAGTCTGCAGGATCCAGTATAGGATTTCTATGAGGCCAGCATCAGGCACAGGTGCTGGGCATTAAAAACCCCTGGAGCCTGATAATCAGAGAGACTGTTGGGGGAAGAGGAAGTTCCCTGAGCTCCCAGGGCAAGGAGAGGCCCTGAACAAGAAGACTATCCCTGAGCCAAGTGAGGCAATACCTGCCTGGACATTTTCCAGAGCCTGGCGTAGCTGGGTCTGGCTGGAAGGTTGAGTTAGTGGGTGATTAGGCTGGTCAGTCCGGACCAGCATAGTTCAGTTAGAGAGGGCTCCAATTGGGAGCTAGGTTTTATTTTTATGATTTGGTTTTTTGGGTTTAGGCGGTTAAAATAAAGCGCTGTTTTGTTCAAATCTGCTGTTCCTGATGCTGATTGCCCTAGAGGACTGTGCTTAGGACCCCTAAAAGTGACATGTATGGCCCTCATGCTATAGGGTTTGTCACAGTTTCTATGAATAGACCCAAGAGTGGCAGAGTTAAGACATATAGTAAGCATACGTCCCAACATTTCAAAATGTGAAAGGGACACAAGTTATTTTTTATTTTTTTTTAACTCTCGCGGAACTCACTGATGCAAGCAATTGCACTTTACAATGTTGCGCTTGCATCGCCACATACGCTTCCTTTACATACACATACTCGTACACTGCCCTTACACATATACATGTACACTGCCCTTACACACACACATACACTCCCCTTACACACATATGCACTGCCCTTACACACACATATATACACATACACTGGCTTTACACACCAGCTAACAAATACCTATACTGCTCTTACACACACTGGCCCATACACACACAAACACATACACAAACACATACATACACATACACTGCCATTACACCCCTTTCTCCCCATCTCTTACCTTTTCCTCCATCCGTCTTCCTTCATCCTTCTGCCTCCATCCTGTATCCTGCGGTGGGAGCGCAAGGTCTGCTCCCTCATCACTACGTGACGGCTATTGCTGCCGAGCCTAGGGATGACGTAATATCCCTGTTCTCGGCATTATTTGCCGGCACGTAGTGATTAGGGAGCAGTAAAGCGAGGTCTGAAGTGTCCCTAATGTTGAACCGACTAGAGGGAGATTGCGATCTCCCAGCTAGTCTGCAGGCTGCAGCCGCTGATCGGGCGGCTGTGCGCCCCTCGCAGCTGCACCTGAGGTGAGTACCGATCTTGCCTCACCCTTCCACTGCTCCTGCAAAGCGGGACAGAGGAAGGAATAGGTGGGACAGCAGGACAGAGACCCAAGATCGGCACTGTCCCGCGTAAATCGGGAGAGTTGGGGGCATGTAGTAAGTAATTTTGCCTATCCTAGTGCTTTATCAGTGAAGTTACCATAAGAATCTGGTGGTTGACTCAGCATTAATGTGAATGGAGTTCTAGGTCATCAATGTGAGTAGGCACGAATGTCATCCCAAGTTGGCTTGAGCTCTGGTCATACTAGCAAATAACTTCACATTAGTATAGATGAGTTTGTCATGCGACAATGTTTGGAAGGGTTACAATCCCTTTAATGTTACAGTATTTATTCCATGAAATAAAAGGATGTCTTAATAAAGTGTAGTATCAGACAGGATTCACTGCCCAACCAAGCTTTGATTTGACAAATTGTAAAAAAATGATCTGGAATATATTTTTTTAAATTAGATGTTATTGTCCTTTAAAATATTTTCAACTATCGGTGTCACCAACTACCTCCGCTGAATTGTGCTTCCTTAGCCTGTGACAACACACTTTCCCCAGTTTCCCAGTCGCTAGCCAAGACTCAGTGTAGGGTATAAGCAATATGAAGACTGCTTTATTTTTCACACACAGTATGCAAATGATTAAGTGCAGAAGGAAACACAAAATAATTTAGGGATTTGTGTTCGGTTTACTTAATGTCTGACTGAGGGATGGATACATGAAGTCTGCATCATCTGAATTCCAATAAGAGAATCTTTTAATTGTTCTGAATGCAACCATTAACTCATTTATACTGATACTATGGGCATAAACATTATATTTACACTATGTCTACAGAGGTTTATTTGGTTCCTGTCGTGTGTGTTTTGCTTTGTGTGGTGTTGAGTTTATCTCTGTGATTCCAAACATGTGGACGCCTCACCTCTCTTGCAAAGGATAGAAGGGTTAAAATATCTTTCTTAAAAGTCCAGGACATTGGGGTATTGTGTGTAAAAATGTCTTTTGATGTCCAGAAAATGAATTCAAGTTTCTAAAATTGACCATTGACAGTTATAAGATAATAATACATATAATTCAGAATATGGTTCTTATAACTATTTGGTTAAACCTTTAATTCTACTTCCAAGTAAATATGTTTTTGTATTCAATTCCTGTCTAAAAAGAATTACATAGCATTTTGGAACAAATATACATCCTACAAGTCCTGCACTTGAAGCCACTATGGCAAAAATCTCTACGGTCACCATGTTCTTCCCTTTGGTGCTCAGATAGGCCGGGATCATCGCAATCCAAACGCTGCAGAACACCAGCATGCTGAAGGTGATGTACTTGGCCTCATTAAAACTGTCCGGTAATGTCCTGGCTAAAAAAGCTATAATAAAACTAAGAGCTGCCAGAAGCCCCATATAACCCAGGACACAGTAGAAGGCGATAACCGAGCCCTCATTACACTGAATGATGATCTTTCCCTGATAAGAGTGCATGTCCAGCTCCTGGAATGGGGGGGAAATGGCCAACCAGGAAATATTAATGATAACTTGAATGGATGAGCAGAGCAGTACTATAGAATTGGAGACTTTCACACTGACCCAGTTTGCCCAGGAGCTGCCGGGTTTTGCGGCTCTGAAAACAATATAGATCATGATTGTTTTGCTTAAAATACAAGACACGGCTAATGAGAAGAGGACTCCAAAAGCAGTTTGGCGCAGCATGCAGGTTACATCCTCAGGACGACCGAGGAACAGAAACACACAGAGAAAGCTCAGCATGATGGAGACCAAGAGGAGGAAGCTGAGGTTCTTGTTATTGGCTTTCACAATTGGGGTATCTCTGAAGACAATGAAGATCAGTAATATTACAACAGTTACGAGACAAAACAGAACTGATGCAAATGATAAAACAGCAGCAACTGCATCCAAATATGATAGAAACTCCACCGATTTTGGAATACACCGATCCCTTTTCTCATTAGACCATTTATCACTTGGGCAAACAATGCAGTTCTCACTGTCTGAAAAACAGCACAAAGTAACATTATGTCTCAATATGTAAATTAAAAATAAAATATAATATAGTATATAGTTCCCTCCCACTAAGTGTATCCATATTAACTAATGTTAAATTACTTCTTGTTGTTTACATTTCTTAGATTTGAACTGAAAATAACACACAAAAATAGGCCCAATTTTCCTTCGCCTTGTTTTAGATTCAGGAATCATATGCCTATCCCATGCGTGTTTCAAGTCACTTGCTGCACTAACCTCTACCACTTTTGCCAAGAATCTGGTCCACTCATCTCACATGGAAGTAAATATAACGGAGGAGCTCAAAGACCAAACAAGGAACAAAAACAAAACCCCACTATAAGTAGATTTCTTGAGTAAATGTACAGTTCCTAAACCCATTGAAAACAATGCATTTTGAGCCAGTACATGTATGGGCTTTGTCATTAAGGGGTTAACCCGTTACTTTTTATGGTTTTAATGGGGGGTTTTTAATGCACTGAGACGCATTTGTGAAAGTGAACCAGCTGTGTGCAGAAGCATGGAGGTTGGAGCTTGTGTAAAAAGGTCTTTCACATAATATCTGTATCACAGCTGGTTGTCGGCTGCCAGGTAGTTTTTCTGCTCCCCCCGGGTGGGGGAGGTTATGCCCAGCTCTAGTCAACCCATGCCTTTGTTGTTTGTCTATTATTGTGATCACTTATAGCTACACCTGCCTCTCCTTGTGGCTCTCAATACCCCCCAACTCCACCCATGGGCGTAGGAACCCCCAGTAACTCATGCAGGGGGCGGGGCGATTTTCTGATGGGGGAAAATGCTGTCCCCTCCAGATTTTTAGGGGTTCCTACGCCCATGACTCCACCCTCTACTTTACCAGGAGCAGGCTTTCATTCCTACACACATACTATGAGTAAATTATGTGTATGATTCTATATAATCTATTATACCAGATCTGTTGGATATCTCTCCCTCCGAGCACCGGACACAGTCGTAGCAGCAGATTTGTGTTCCAGGTCTCAGGACTTTTCGATATCCAGGCAAACAGTTCTCTGAACACTGAGACCTTGGAATCTACAAACAGAAAAAAAATAGTTCTTGTTTGAGCCACTCTTATAAATTAATAAAGAATAAAGAAGCACAATCACAGAATAATAGATATATCTGCAAAAATATTCTAAATAAAGATGTAATTCCTTTGTTTTGAAAAATACATTAGGAGTAGAACATGATTGGATGATTATATAATTAGAAAATCATTCAACAAGATCAAAATCATTCATTGCCTTAATTCACAAGCCCCTGGTATTCACTATTCTAATACATTTATGCAATAACAGCAGCATTTGAAAGTGTTCTCCAAGAACGGTATAATAACTGCACATGCAGTGGACATTGTCCATGCGGTGGCTCCACATAAAGTGCAATCATAAACCTGAAGGTGCCGCGAAGATGCGGACGAAGAAGAAAATGCATGAGTGAGAGAGTGAGTGAATGTGGTCCCAGAAATGTTTGGGAGGGTCTGGCCTCATTTTCTCATTAAAGCCTCATTAAAGCTTGCTGCTGTGTTTTTTAGGACTGTATATACTGACAGCTTGGATCCGTGCTGGAAATACTTGCCTGGACATTTGTGTGTTGTCTGGGGGAGGTTTTCCAGAGCCTGGCTTAGCGAGGTCTGGCTGGGAGGTCTGGTTAGTGGGTGTTTAGGATGGTCAGTCTTAAGTGTGACGTTTATGGCTCTCATGCTACAGGGTTTTTCACAAGTTAGAACCATTACACCGTCAAAGTGGTTTTGTTTTATCTTTAGGATGTGTGAGTTTATATTATTTCTGTTGACTTATTTTTAATATATGCCTGTAAAGTTTATAGGAGAAATGTATAGTTAAAATGATACCATTTATTGGCTAACTGAGAGTTTGATTGCGAGCTTTCGAGACCAAGTTGTTAGGTCCCTTCCTCAAGCATTAATCAATTAATGTCTGAGGAAGGGACCAAACAACTTCGTCTCGAAAGTTTGCAATCAAACTCTCAGTTAGCCAATAAATGGTATCATTTTAACTATACTTTTCTCCTGTTTTCTCAACGGCTAACACGGTACAAAACCTTTTTATCATTGTAAAGTTTATAGAAATGTAGCTTAATTTTAATGTAGGAAAACAAAAACAATAATCCCCCCCCTTACCTGGTTGTCTTTGTTCCTCCATATTGCTAAATGCGAGTCAATGATTAGCTTCTGACCATCTGGAGCCCACTCAGTGAAGTTACCCACAATGTTTCTAAATGCAGACTTATTTGATAAAAACACCCAATTTATAATTAAGTAATGGTATGCAAATTCTCCATGTTCATCGTAAAATGTGCGGCCCAACTGAGATGGAATTGTTATCCTTTTTAAATAGCGCTGCAACTGTTAAAAATGATTTAGAACAAAACAAGAGGACATTCACAGTCACAATGTAGGAGAATTTTCTTCTACGTCATTAATCAAGAACATAAAAATACCTCCCATTTTACAACAGAACCCACCCAAACACTCGACTAAAATAGACCAATACCTGATCTCTATTATTCATCTACTAGAACTTCATATCATTAACCAGCATCAACCCTTCATCAGTCTACAGCACATCATTAGAACCAACAGCACCAGGGTCACCATGAAGGCACAATTTAGAAGAAAATATTGTTCTTTGGTAAATAACAACATTGGATTTTGCATGTGAGCTGCAATTAGTGTTAGAATGGCAATATAACTTAAGAGGTAGCAAGTAACAATTATATAAAATCCACAACAATATACAACATAAAGGCTTCTAATACGTTGCAATCATTTGCAAGGAACTCATAGACATTAAATGCTATTTCACTTCTCTTTAATGCTGCATGTGTAATGCCCTAAGCCTTTTCATGCCCTTTTTCAATTTGAAGATTGCCCCTCTTCCTGTACCATGTGTGTAATAATATTAAATTCTAATAAGTGTTAAAATAGGTACCAAAGGGGCGTGGTTAGCAGTTCACCAAGATGGACGCTTGAGCAATGTGCTCTGCAGACCCACCGCACAAATTTCTTTAAAATCGACCTTAAACACAACCATGGGAAAGACAAACAAGCCCCATGCTACCCCCAAGACCTCCCAGGTCAAGGTGAAGACGTTTTTCCAGCATATCACGGACGCTGACTCTCGAGACTCCATGATGAGGGCCTCACCGCCTAGAAGCCCGAGAAGCATGCTCTCAGACGACCCGTCGGAAGAGAACCAGGCGGCCACGAGCCTACGGGCTCCGCGTCATGATGATTCACACTGGCAGATGTCGCCATTATCAATGAAACGCACGCTCCTATCCGAGCGGACCTCTCGGACATTAAACATGATCTACACCAGATGGGTGAGCGGGTGGCAGCCCTGGAACAAGACAACACCGATACACGGCTGGCAGTCGACGCACTCTCTGACCAACTGAAACTACAAGCCAATACTATCTCTTCTTTATTGCAAAAAGTAGAAGACCTTGACAATCGAAGCAGAAGATCTTATCTGCGGGTCAGGGGCCTACCTGAATCTATCTTGCTCACGGACGTGGCTGCCACTGTCCGATCTTTATTCAATAGGCTTTTGTCCAGGCCGGCAGATGCAGAACTTAAATTGGATCGAGCACACCGTACCTTGGGACCCAGACCACCGGACGACCAACCGCCACATGTTATTGTCTGCTGCGTTCACGATTTCCTGCTGAAGGAGGCCATATTGTCTGCGTGTCGTAAGGTTAGTGCGCTAGACTGGGAGGACCACCCCGTTCAGATCTTCCCGGACCTGTCCCCCGTCACCTTACAATATCGGAGGATGCTCCATCCTGTTACCTCGGCTCTGAGGGACGCTATGATCCCATATCAGTGGTGCTTCCCCTTTTCCCTTATGGTGTGAAAGGGGTCTGACCGCCTTGTTATCAGACATGCTGACGATGTGCCTGCGGTTCTAGTCAAACTAGGCCTCCCGGCCATTTCGGTACCGAATTGGGAGTACTCATGTTACCTGCCATCCAAATTGACACAACCTGGGAAGGACTGGGCCCCCATGCCTCAACGGCCTCAAAAATCTAGGGCCGCCACCTGATTGCCCTCCTTTACTGCGCCGCACCGGAGCTGAGATTACACGCACAATGACTACCACTTGACACGTGTTCCTGGCTGGGATTTCAATTTTGGACCTGAATGCACCCTCATCTCCCGCACCACTACTCCGGACCGGGATGCTTTATTCACATTTGACGGCCCCAGCTTCCAAACTGAGCAGCCACCATTTTAACCGGACACCGAAATTCTGCTTCTTTTATTGACGACCTTTTTTTTATTTTCAAACAGGGAAAAGAAAAAATGTCGGTTTTCTTTTCCCTGTTTGCACATATTTGAGGTTGTTGGCTCCTCATCAGTCTGGTTGCAGCTTGCTGTCCAGGGGTTAATAGGGAGGAGGTTTAATTGCACCTCCCCAAACACATTAATAAGGTTTTGTAGCAGTATAAACTGCTTTGTGTGCCCACTATGTAGGAGGTGAGAGTAGGTTCTCACCCTATTGAGAGTGTGCCTTGACGTGGCGGGTGAGCTTAATTATGCTTTGGCCAATTCATATAACCAAAACCTCTCATTTATATTATGTTTATATATGTGTTGCCAACTTTATTAGGGTAAGAAGCGCAGACAGTTTTTGTTTCTTTTTTTTATTTTCGCTCACCAAGCCTTCATTCTTGCCGGTCCGAGCTGCCTGCATGATCACACACATATGGACTACACCTCATGTCTGCCGGACATTTGCAGGCACGGGTCGCTGATATGCCGTGAGATTTTTTCTTTTGTGTTTTTCTGTTCATTGTGCTCTCCTATTCCACGTACACCACATACTTACACTACCCACTCGGATGCCTGGAGGCTTCTACTGCTCTGACAGAGCTCTTACTTTTCGTATATGCCCTACCCGTTTTCACCTCAATCTGTGCCCTGCACGTGCAAATGTCCCTGATATCACGCTCTACTAGTTACCGGTCATCTAAGTGCCTCTTTGGTCCTTGCCCTGACACCACTGTTCAAGGTAGCCAGGCAGTATAATTGTCAAAACGCCTCTGCTCAGCTCTTGTCCGTTTTCTTCGCGGTGGGTGTCTGGCCCATCTTTCTCTGTTTTTCTTTTTGCATTTCACACTTTTTACACACCACACGTTTTCTTTTTGAGTTATATACTGATTTTAAGCTTACACCCCCTGAGCCGGCCACCAAGGTCCTTTGTGTCCTAGGTGTTAGGCATATCCCGTACGTCGGGAATGATGGCTCTCCTGTTCCTAGTGTTTCTCCCTGAACCAGACTTAGACAGGTTATATGAGATTATTCATTCTTTACGTTTTATGTTTTGCATTCTGTTTTATATTGTTTTGATGTGTGCCGCCCCACCTCTGCTCTGCTGGTCTCTCCAGGTGTCCCGTTATGCACTCCAACACCGTTAAACTAACCTCTTTAAATGTCAGGGGGCTCAATAAACCTGAACAGCGCTCTAAGATGTTTCGTTTTTTACGGTCCACCAACACTAAAATTGCATTTTTACAGGAAACACATTTTAGAACAGGCTGTGTCCCTTGCTGCTCCTCTAAACACTACCCCTATACCTATTTTTCATGCTCTTCTGAGTCCAAAACGAAGGGAGTGGCGATTTTCTTGCACAGGTCCCTACCTTTTCAACTTCTGGACACCTGGAGCGACGAGGAGGGCCGTTGTATTTTTGTGAAGGGATTTCTCGCCTCTTTCAAGATCACCTTGGCCTGTATATATGCACCGAATCGTAACCAAACCTCATTCCTTGTGTCTACTTTGCACAAATTAGGCGATTTTCAGGAGGAAATCACAGCCCTGGGTGGGGATTTCAATATGGTCCTGGACCCCAAACTCGATAGTTCCTCTGGCCTGTCACATATTCCCTACTCGCGCATAGCCAGGGTTAAGCGTGCTTTACATACACTGCAATTGGCGGACGCTTGGCGGATTCAGCACCCCTCCACTAGGAACTACACCATCTTTTCCCCACCTCATGCCCGTTACACTAGGATAGACTCGATCTTTCTCTCCCACTATCATCTACCTATTCTTCTAGTATTGGTACCTCAATCCTTTGCGACCATTCCCCAGTCCATGTGACACTGTTCTTAGCTGATCTCCCTCCTAAATCCTGGCATTGGAGGCTTAACGACTCCCTGCTGTCGACTCCTGCCCATATCCATGTTCTGCGTAGAGAACAAATTATTTTGCTGATAACATTTCGCCCTCGGTTCCGTTCCCCACTGTTTGTGAGGCCCACAAGTCTGTTATTTGAGGCCATCTCATTAAAATGGGTGCCAACCTCAAGAGACTAGCCCTGGGGAAAATTTTGGCCCTGACGGCATGAATTGCGGCTCTTGAAAAGTCGCATAAATTGACTCTGTCCCCCCAGGCCTTGTCGCAATTGGCGGTCTTGAGGGACAGGCTGGCGTCCCTTACGAATCCACAGATTAAAAGGCAGTTCCTCCGAACCCGCAGCTGTTTTTATGAATTCGCTGAAAAACCCGGGAAGCTCTTGGCTAGGGCCCTACGCACGCAACGTGCCCACACCTTCGTCCCCACGATTAGGGACAACAAGGGTAAAGCCCACTCTACTACCCCTGAGATTGCCTCATGCTTTCATAATTATTATACCTCTTTGTACAACTTGCCTCCCGCCACCCCTGCGCCCGTCCATACAGGACTATTTAGATAAACATTTGACATCCCGAATATCGTGCACTGATTCTGCACTCCCGGAGGCCCCTATCACTCTGAATGAAGTACTGGATGCAATTAAAACCTTGCCCAATGGCAAGTGCCCTGGCCCCGATGGGTTCACTAAGCCTTATTACCTAAAATTTGCCTCTATTTTGGGCCCTCATCTGGTCACCTTGTTCAACGGCCTTGCTAGGGGGGACCGGTTTGACCCACATACTAACACTGCCCACATCATGGTTATACCAAAGCCAGACAAGAGTAGGGATCAATGTGGCAATAACGTCCTATCTCCCTGTTGAATACGGACATCAAGCTTCTGGCCAAAATATTGGCTACACGCCTTAAGCCACTGATTCTGTCCCTTATACATCTTGACCAGGTTGGCTTTGTCCCAGGGCGGGAGGCACGTGACAACACGATTAGGGTGCTTAATGTACTCGAACATGCCCAGAGTGGGAATATCCCACTGGCTTTGGTTTCCACTGACGCAGAGAAAGCCTTCGACAGGGTGGCATGGTCTTATCTATTCCAGGTACTGCGACATCTGGGCTTGGGCCCATTGTTCAGAGGCTGGATAGAAGCTTTGTATCACAATCCGACAGCTAAGATATCTGTGAACGGTTTTTTGTCCCAGCCGGTCACCCTGTCAAATGGCACGAGACAGGGTTGTCCCTTGTCTCCCCTTCTGTTTATGCTTAGCATGGAGCCATTGGCAAAAGCTATCCGCCTCAACTCTGCTATTAAAGGTTTCTCCCTAGCCGGCAGGGAACATAAACTGTCCCTTTTTGCCGACGACATGCTCTGTCTCCACACAGACCCGGTCTCTGTCACATGTTTTCCCCTGGTTGCCAGACCCGCACAAGCGCGGCCCCCCTGTGAAACATCTTACTATAACCCCGACACTCAGGATTCTCCGGAAATATATGTCTAAGGGGCTTCTGACCTCTTCACCTTCCCCTTTACTCCCCTTGTCAGATAATCCTGCATTCCAACCGGGCTGGTAAAGGTAAAGGAATAAACACCAGGTAGTGAATCAAAGATTGAGGTGAAAGGATGAGTTAAAAATATGTAAAAGGTACTTCGTCACAATACTGCAATACTGTAAATCTAGTCTTGCAGCTAAACTTTCCCCCCTCTCTACTGGCGCCTTGCGAATGCACCATGTCTCCACTTCTGGCATACTTAAACCTCTGGCTCACCTGTTGGGCTCTCTGACACCTCAGTTTCGGGACTCCTTTTTCTATGCACAACTTACCCACTTTGTGTCCTCCCAATCACGTGATGCCAGGCCTCAGCGACCTCTGACGGGATTTGAATTAATGTCCCTACGCTCGGTCTCCAAGCCCTATTATTTAGCCATATGGGAAAGCGACTTCCCCGATGTTTTTACTGATGAGATCTGGGATGCCATTTTTAAATCAATACATAAGGGGGCATTAGCGAGTAGGCTCCAAGAAGCCGCCTACAAGCTAAGTGTCCCACTTTACCTGCACCGCTTTTTGCCACAGGTCCCTGGTGTTTGTGGGCCCTGGCACCTACCTCCATATCTGGTGGTCTTGCTCCATGGTTGCCCCCTTTTGGGCCTCCATTGAACGGGTCCTCAGAGAGGTGGGCGATCCGAACTATACGCTGACTCCGGTGGCAGCTCTACTACACCACAGTGACATTCCCTTTAGTCGTTATAAAAACTCGGTGACTTACCATGTCCTTAATCCTGTGAAGGCGGTCATCCCACGCTTCTGGAGACAACCTTGCATTCCGCCAATACAGGCCTGGCTTCAGAGAATGCAATTGATCTCCCACATAGAGGACTTGGTCTGGACCTCTCGGGGCAAGGCTCATCTGTACGAGCGTCGTTGGTTCTGGTGGAAGGAGTTGATTTCCTCCCCATCTTTCCCGGAGCTTTTGAATCCTGAGCCCTAGCTCATACTGCCACTTCAACCATCACGCTCCTTGCCCAGATTGACTTAAGGCCCACTGACATGCGTGCTTTTGCATGTATGGGACACACAATACTTCTTTTCTGGATCATATGTTAACCAGGGGGGGTTGCGGCACACCTCTTTATGTTTGATTTTGTGGTTCTTATTCTTTTTATGACTATGTTACCATGCGGTCTTCCGCGCTCCTTTCATGTCGCGTTATACCAAGGTGATCTTTTAGGCTGTTCTCAGTGTGATACATTATGTCTATTTGCACATCATTTGCCATATCGCGTTTAACAGGCCTACTTTGTCATCTGTGACTATCGTTGAACAGTGGTAGGATGTTTGTATTCTGTACTTATGCCTGACTATTGAACTTTTAACTTTTTGATGTTCATCATTTAGTATGGATAATACTATACATGTAAAAGTCATATCACAGCAAAGACCTTTGTCCATATACACCAATCAGCCATAACATTATGACCACTGACAGGTGAAGTGAATAACACTGATAATCAAAAGTGGTCCAGTGAAGCAAAAACAGTGAACAGACTACACGGTCATGGGCAGCTAAGGCTAGTTGATGCATGTGTGGGGCGAAGGCTGGTCTGTGTGGTCAAATCCCTACTGTAGCTCAAATTGCTGAAAAAGTTATTGCTGGTTCTAATAGAAAAGTGTCAGAACACACAGAGCACTAAAGTTTATTGAATATGGGGCTGTGTAGCTGCAGACCAGTCAGGGGTCAAACACAGGACGGGTCGAATCCAAAGCGGGTAGTCAGACGGTCGAGGTCATACACTTGAAGGAATGAACACAGCCAAATCACACATGTATGTTTAATTACACTAAACATAAAAAGGTGAATTGTGAATGAAAATATAGTAACCATGGCAATATAAGTTTTAGATACTAGGATGGGAAAACCTCAGTGGATTTCATTCCAGCAGAATTGTGTAAATAATCATTTAACATATACTTTAACATGCATTCATTCTCTATACTTAAGCTATTTGGTGGTAGACAGGTCATTGAATCAAACCCATCTTCTAAGAAACCAGACTAAAATATATCAGTTTAACATTTACTAAGATGCTGCACGTTTACATTTGCCTCCTATTAATCTTTCTCAAGGCCATGGATATTATTGCTGCAACTTCATTTCAGACATGTAGTTGAATCATAAACCATCCTTTTTCCATCTTGGTTTTCACCATTTGAGGATTTCATGGATCACTGAACCCGTCTCTATGTGTCATATATTTATTAGTAGGTATCATGCCCCCCAACTGTCCTGATTTAGGGTCTCTGTCCCACCATCCCGCCTATCCCTTCCTCTGTCCCGCTTTGCAGGGGCAGAGGAAGGGTAAGGCCAGGGCCGGGATTGCCCACCGGAATCCTGGCGGCCAGAAGAGGCTTTCAATCCCGTTTGCAGCTGCTCAGCGGCTGTTTTGAATGTTGGCCAGCAGACCTGCTGAGCGGCAGCAAACAGGATCGAAAACCTCTTCCGGCCGCTGGCGTCTAATGAAATTAAAGGGGCCGGCTTGCACGCACCGCGCCGCCCAATGGCCGTGCCTTAGCTCCTCATCCCACCCCCTTTAAGACGTGGGACGAAGTGCTGAGGCACGGCCATTGGGCAGCACAGTGCGTGCAAGCCGGCCCCTTTAATTTCATGACCCAGACATCAGGAAGCAGTGGTAAGTCGGGGGGGGGGTAGTGTTATATCGGGGGCATAAGGATTTTCTGGAGGCAGAGTGCCCCATGATATGACTTTCAATGCCCTTTATGCCACTCTGCCCGCAGAAATGCCTTTTAACCCCCTATATGCCACTCTGCCTCTAGAAATGCCTTATACCCCCCTATATGCCACTCTGTCCCATGATATGCCTTTTAACCCCTATGACAGGCATATAGGGGTATAAGGCATTTCTGGAGGCAGAGTGGCATATAGGGGCTATAAGGCATATAGGGGGTTACAAGGCATATCATGGGGCAGAGCGGCATATAGAAGGGTATAAGGCATATCAGGGAGGCAGATTGTCATATAGGGGGTATAAGGCATTTCTGGGGGCAGAGTGTCAAGCCTGGGGGCAGATGTGCATAACTGGGGGGGGCAGGTTGGCAAATAAAAGGAAATAAAAAACAAAAAATTCTCAATCATAGCTTTTATTAAATATGAATAAAGAATAATGTTATTACTGTTTTCTTCCACTAAATAAAATGGAACTTTTTCATCTAAAAATGTTTGCAGTAGCAAATGTTTTGATTCCAAAATCAAAGGAGGGAGGCTAACATTAGCCTTTTTAATGAAAAAAAAAATCTCTGCTGCTGTGGACTACTCTTCCAATGATGCTCAGCCGGCATTATGGTGGACACCGGGCTGGCTGAGAATCATCGGAATTTTAGTTCACAGCTAGCATCTGCAGCTTTACTGTTGCTGCACTTCCCATGACGCTCAGCCAGCATCATAGAAGTAGTATGTCAGGCTGAGCCTTATGGGAATTCAATTCAATTGTTGGTTATTTTTAATATGCATGACTGTGCTGACAAAAATAAAGCGTGTTTTATGTGGCGATACAAGCGCGACATTTTAAAGTGCGATTGCTTGTATTGGTGAGTTCTGAGAGATTTTTTTTTAAAAAAAGTGCCCCTCTTCCACATTTTGAAATGTTGGGAGGTATGAGGTGTAAAGGCTGACCGGAATTCATATTCTTAAATAAAGCCTTAGAAATTCTTCCTGTATGTCCGTCAGCGTCTGACACGTGAAGCAGTCTGTATTTCATACATACCTGGTGTTTATAGATGTTTTGGATTGTATTTCCTTTTCCGTTCTCGTTATAAAATAAGTGCATGTCATGCAAAGCTTTAACTAAAGCACTCACTGAAATAAACACCCGGGAAGAAACACCAACCGTCAGATGAGTTTTAACAATTAATTTAGGTTTCCCGCTGCAGTTACACAGAGATATTTTATAGATCTCTTCATAAAGCCTATTCTTTTCAGAATTTTCTGATAAACATCTATGATACAATGTCCATAAATCTTCAAGAAGCTTGTCTGCTGGACGGTTTGAAGGATGGATATTATCAAAGAAACTTCCGGTATCCGGTAGCGCTAGAGGATGCGGTTCTATGGCCAGACTGCTATTCAGGGGTTCTACAAAGTAATCTGTGAGATATTGATTGGAAGCCCAGGCAGGAGGAAGGATTAATGTTATATCTTTATGTTTGAGACACAGAGTTAAAACGTCAATAATTCTGGTGCTGAAAGAACCGCAGAGTATAATAATCCGAGCCGATGACATTAAAACCGTTTTTGACATCATTTTCATATTTTCAGATAGTTCTTGTGATAAAATAATTTTTACAGTGAAGGAAATACAAATTCCATAACTGGTCAGATACGCTCTCAGAGCCTGACTCTCTGTCTCTCCGGTGTCATCATCAACCGTGAGAATTCCCACCCAGGTCCATCCGAAATGTTTTAGAATATTCAATATAATTTTATTATAGACAAGATAATTTTGAACAGAGCGGAAGAAATGCGGATAAACACGTCTATCACTCAGCACATAGTCTGTCGCTCCATAACTGATCTACAAAATGGAAGAGAAAAGTGTAAACATTCTGCGGTAAAGGTTTCTAATAACAGCTTGGAGTCAGACATGGTTGTGATCTCACCATGAAACTGAATGCTAATGTCAGACAATACATGGAAGACCATTCAGGTTACTCACCTGTGCGTATCCATACACCCCTAGTAACTGTGCTATGGGAATGGTAGTACTAGAATGGTGATCACCAATAAATCCAGCCACGTTGTTGGAATTCGCACAAGAGTAATTAGGGACGGTCATGCCGCGGCCAGACAAAATCTGAAGAATGCTTTTCACAGCTTTTCTTTCATCTAAACAGGAGTCATATATATGATAACCCAGGGTAATATTTGGTAAAACGTTTGGGTCGTTGTTCAATGTTTCAATGGCGAAAAGAAAGACCAGTAAATTGATGTAATCTACGGGGCTTGGGCTGTAAAGGTAGAATAATTAGATTAAAGCAGAAGAACATAGTCAGAGGTCTGCCAAATAAAAACACTTATTAAGACTTTGTAGGAATACCATGTTACCATCAACTGACAAAGGTTCTAGATTTAAACGAATTGCAAAACAGGTCATAGGTCAGTAGAGAGAACTAGCGTGAGTGCCGTAATTACCCTCACATATTTATTTAATGTAGGGCATGTCTTGCGGAAGACAAATCAAGGACCTTATTATTTCTGTCTCAAGCCCATTCCTAGCCCTGCCTGAGATGGTTGCAAATGTCTGAATACAGTGGACAGTGGTGGTCATGGCTGAGTCTGGTCCCACCCAGTACAACATGTGGCCTCTCTTCACAGATTGAAAATGTTTTTTTTTTTTTTTTAAAGACAAATCTACATAAAAAAGACATCGAAAATTCACCTTATACACTTCTTCTGAAGAGAAAAATCGTATGAAATATAGGAATCCTTGGGCGGTACATAGTATAGTCCCTCTATTTCTGTCTGTTCCCTCCTCAAACTCCCAATCTCTTTTTCCTTTACTAATGTGTTTTAATTTTCTTGCCAATCCTACATAGTGTCAGTCCTAATGTTTCAAGAGTTGGTTTAATAAAATAAAAAATAGTCAACATTTCGGTTAACCTTTGTAGCCATTATCATGCATTTATCATGTTCTCAAAAGGGGATGTCAGCTCCTTAGTGTAAAACACAATGACCTCTGTTTTACAGATACGTATTTTCTCGAATATCCTCATAATATTTTTTTTAAATCTATATGGGTAGATTTACAAAAAGATATAAACTCTCCCAATCAAGTCAATAGCATAAAATTCATAATATTGCAAGAAAAACAAACACATCTTACATTGTGTAAAGTTAATTTCACAAAACAGCCTAATAAAAAGTAATAATAAAATGTCATAAATATGTATATATTTACCTCCAAATAGCACTAGAGCATGTGTGCAAGTTATACCACGCAGGGGGAAATAAAAAATGTAATGTATGAAAACAGCTGGACAGCAACTGGATTAACCGCTTAACATAGTCACTTCCCTTAGTAGTTTTGGGCTCTCTATAAAATTAATTTGTTCTACAGATATTATTTTTATGGTTAGTTGTGGGAACTTACGTGACACAGACTATTTGGGGGGAAAAATGATCCTGTCCAGAAAAACTCCTCATTTGATTATTCACCGTGAGAACTCCTCCAATTATAATGTCCCCATCTTTAAAATACTCAAAGTCTTCAAATGGTTTGATGACTTGCAGATGACAGGCCGGTGCTGGGCTCTGGATCTCAGATCTGCAGGGCGTCACACACAGGAGCAACAAACAAACGAGACATTTCAATGGAAGAGACCCAGCGATCAGCATCATGCAGCCCAGTAACCTGCCGAGTGCCAGAGAGTGTCTGCCGGGTTTGGTGGAGTCGAGCACCGTGTGGGTCAGTGGCATCTGCTGCATCTGATATCATTGTAATGAACCTGAACATCTCGGCTCTTTTTATACAGTGCGGTCTCATTCATTGCAATGGAGTCTCAATATAGATGCAGGACTTTGTGTTTTGGGATCGCAATTCTATGTTGGTTTTAAATTATAAGAAAACCGCAGAGCGCCGGTAATTGTCTGCATGGACAGAAATATACAGACGCAGACTTTAATCAAATGTCTTTAGAGTATTAGTTAGTTATAGCAGGACGTTTCACTTATCAGCAGTTTTATGCCCTTTAATAATATTTATCGTTTTCTCAGATGTAAATGTTATTCAGCACTTTTAATTTATTATTGATTTTTCTGCATATTTCATGTTTTTTATAAAATTTAATTGACGGAGGTTTTCTAATTGGATTTGATTTTATTCTATTTGAATTTCAAATAATATGATTTAATACAGAAATGCACAATTTGTGTTAATGTACCTTTTGTATTCTAGTTATATTCATATTATCCAGCTCTGACATCCACCATTAGCATAGTCAGGAATTTTTTTTTATAAAATGTCCATCACTTCCTTTAATCCCCAGGAAGTAATAACCCACTTCCTGGACTCTCCCTGCATTATATCAGAAGACTGAGCACAAGCCTATAACGCTAGAGGTTGTTTCCTTTGTGAAGCTGTTTCCAGAAATATCTTTGGCCAAAACATCAAACAGCCATCACATACAGCACTTCAGACGTCTTTCAATTAAGACTCAAGTTTGCAATGTAAGCAAATTGATAACTTGAGTTGCTATAAGAATTTAGCAGTTAGGATCGTGTTCTGGGTCTTCTCCAGATGAGTGAAGCTGGAGCCTTTGTACAACTTCTCTGGAAAAAAGACTCACTTGAGATGGCAGTGAGTCATAACTGTGCTATGGGAATGGTAGCACCTGATTGGTGATCACTAATAAATCCATCCACCTTATTATCATTCATCATTAGTAATTAGGGACGTTGCGGCCAGTCACAATCAGTTTTTGGAAACACCTCATATGCCTGGTATTTTCATTTATTTTGGCACTTACAGGGTTAAATATGAATGACTCGCATTGCTGTTTCTGGGAGAGTTGCGCCCCAATAGCGGCCAGAAAAAGAGAAACTGCTCAACAAAAGTACCGTATTGGCTCGAATATAGGCCGCACTTTTTTCCCCCACTTTAAGTCTTTAAAGTGGGGGTGCGGCCTATATTCGGGGTCTAGCGCCCGACGCCCGGGACATACAGTCCCGGGTGCCGGGCAGGCAGCGGGGTTAGGATACAGATCCCCGCAGCGGTGCAGGGGACCTGCATCCTACTGTCTGATACGCTCAGACAGCCTCCCCTGCCAGCACTTCCCATGCGATTCCCACGGGGGGGGTGCCGGCACGGGAGGTTGTCTAAGCGCATCGTGCAGACGTTCACCGGCAGCCGCAGCCGGTGAACGTCCGCACGATGCGTTTTACTCCTGCCCCGAAGACTCAGAGGATGTGCCGGCACCGCAAGTTGTATACGCGTACATGTCCCCCGCCGGCCCCACAAGACAGTCGGGAGTCTTCTCTGGTAAATCGGGGGGGGATTAGGAAAACAGTGGCAGCATATCTCAGGCGGGGGGGTTAGGAAGACAGGGGCAGCATATCTCGGGGGGAGGACAGTAGCAGCATATCTCGGGGGTGCAGTGGCAGCATATCTCGGGGGGGCAGTGGCAGCATATCTCGAGGGGGGGAACAGAGTGGCAGCATGTTTTTTTGGTGCTTTTTTAAAGAAAAAAACTTTTTCTTTAAAAAAGCACCAAACTTTTAGGGTGCGGCCTTTATACGGGGGCGGCCTATATCCGAGCCAATACGGTATATATTTTTTGAAAGATGACATCCCAAAGTATTTTCATTTTGGCATTTTAACACTTTTTATTTAACCATTTTAGTGCCAGTCCGTCCTAAACATTGCAGTCCTATTTTTTTCATTTTTAACAAACCCATTCTATCCAAACACAGTATTTCAGTATGTTTTACCCTGGTTACATAAAATTACTGAAACAACTCGTGATTTGTCTTCAGAAACACCCCTCGTGTACAGGAATACCCCATATACATTATTATTATTATTATACTTTATTTATAAAGCGCCAACAGATTCTGCAGCGCTGTACAAGGTAAAGATTTTACAGAGGAAAAAATAAATAAATAAATAACACCGTGAACAATAAAACCAAAATTACGTGCTCTTATAGTGAACAGTAAAATAAAAGTAATACTTCCCTGATTTGGACCGCAGCACCCAAACAACACTCTCCTCCAAGTGTTAAAATATGAAACCAACGAAATTTAGATGGGGCGCAGGTACATATAAAAGGGAAAAAATAATAATACAATATAGTGTAGATGATTTGTTCAATGTGAAGCTTAAGTGATATAATGCACTCACAAATTGAAGAAGTGAATCCAACCCATCAATAGGACTGTAAATAATCTTTAATATTCTTCTTGAGAAAATCTAAAAAACAAACTTCAATGGTGCAGTATTCCAAAATCAAATATAGAAAAATGGAAAAAAATGCACTCACAATTGTATATGCACTACAAGTGCATATATAGGCGTTGAAAGTCCACCAAAATGTGGGGTATATCGAACTCCAATTGAAAATCGACGCGTTTCACCCGTAGGCTTCTTCAGGAAAATCAATTGAAGCATATGTCCATAAAAATTCAATGTAAAATCAGCAGTCCGTAAGTATAAGTCCTATTTTTTTCATTTTTAACAAACCCATTCTATCCAAACACAGTATTTCAGTATGTTTTACCCTGGTTACATAAAATTACTGAAACAACTCGTGATTTGTCTTCAGAAACACCCCTCGTGTACAGGAATACCCCATATACATTATTATTATTATTATACTTTATTTATAAAGCGCCAACAGATTCTGCAGCGCTGTACAAGGTAAAGATTTTACAGATAATGACAAATACAAAATGACAAGCAATTGATACACATACAAGAGGAATGGAGGGCCCTGTTCCCGCAGGAGGTTACATTCTAGATGGATAAGGAGTGAGAAACAGGAGGTGAGGACTGCTTGGTAGTGAATGTTATTGTGGGGCGAGATAAGGGTTGTAAATGGGTGGGAGAGAAGTTTTGATGTTCATGTCAGTGGTAGGCATCCCTGAAGAGAAAAGTTTTTAGGGAGCGTTTGAAGGAGGGTAGAGTTGGTGAGAGTCGGACAGCATGGGGAAGAGAGTTCCAGAGGGTTGGTGCTGCGCGAGAGAAGTCCTGTAGGTGGGCATGGGAGGAGGTGATGAGTGAAGATGCAAGGAGCAGGTCATTGTTGGATCTTAGAGGGCGGGCTGGTGTATATTTGCTTCTGAGGGAGGATAGGTAGAGGGGAGCGGTGTTAGTGAGAGCTTTGTAGGATAGAGTGAGTATTTTGAATTTAATTCTGCTATAGATGGGGAGCCAGTGGTGGGACTCGCAGAGAGGTGCGGCAGATGCAGAGCGTCGGGTGAGATAGAATAGCCTGGCAGATGCATTGAGCACAGATTGAAGAGGAGATAGTCGGGAGAGAGGTAGGCCGGTAAGTAGGTTGTTGCAATAGTCTAGACGGGAGATTACGAGAAAGTGGGTGAGTTGTTTGTGGTGCTGACAGTCAGGAAATGGTAAATTTTGGAAATGTTACGCAGTTGGAAGTGGCAAGATTTAGAGAGTGATTTGATGTGAGGGATGAAAGATAGGTTAGAGTGTAGGGTCCCTCCGAGGCAGCGGGCGTGTGGTGATGGCACCGTCAACAGTGATAGAAAGGTCAGATAGGGGAATAGAGTTAGAGGGAGGGATTAGAAGGAGCTCAGTCTTAGACATATTTATTTTGAGGTGGTGAGAGGCCATCTAGGAAGAGATGTCAGATAGGCAGCTGCTGATCTGAGAGAGGACAGATGCAGAGAGATTGGGGGTGGAGAGATAGATTTGTGTGTGATCAGCATAGCGGTGGTATTTGAATCCATAGCTGTCGATAAGTTTTCCAAGTGAGGAAGTATAGATGGAGAACAGTAGAGGACCCAGGACAGAGCCCTGAGGTACTCCAACAGACACAGGCATAGAGGAGGAGGAGTCGCCAGCAAAAGACACAGAGGAGGACCTGTTGGAAAGATATGAGTTAATCCAGGAGAGAGCAGTGTCACGGACACCAAGAGAGCTGAGAGTTTGTAGGAGGAGGGGGTGGTCGACTGTGTCAAAAGCAGCAGAGAGGTCAAGTAAGATTAAGCTAGAGTAGTGGCCATTGTTTCTAGCAAATAGAAAGTCATTTGTGACTTTGGTGAGAGCAGTTTCGACCGAGTGCTGTGGGCAGAAACCGGATTGCAAGGGGTCGAGCAGAGAGTTTGAGGACAGAAAGTAAGTTAGATGGTCCAAGTCAATGGAGCCCAGCTTTCTAATCATAATGTGATTAGTAAAATATTGAAATAATAATAAAAACATAAAAAATAATTATGCATCAGAGGAACCATCCAGTTCCAGTAAAATGTAAAAAAAAGTAAAAAAAAATGCCGAGCATTCCGTCCTACTGTGTTGACCCTTTTGGGCCTCCTATGACACTGATACATACTCATTGTATTTGTACACTGTATTTCAGTTTGCCCTTTATTTCTTTTTATGTGCTTCATCTGTGCATTATCCTCTTTGAATAAATTGTTTTGGAAAAAAAATTAAATAAATAAAGTTTTGGGTTAGTTAGCACTATATCTTCCCCAAAATCTGGAAAGAGTTAAAGTAAAAGCATTTCAGATACCCAAGGGGTAAATTGGAGTGGCCGGGTTCAAAGAAAGGGCGTAGGCACAGACTGACCAAAATGGGGGGGGGGAGTGCACTTCCCAAATGTGGCCTTTTCGCTCCCAAACACCAGGCAAACCCATGCATGGGTGGGATCACTGTTCTCGGGAAATGTCGCTGAACACATTTGACCTGTTTTTGATAAGAATATGGCTATAAATATTTTTTTACATGGGGATTATGGGTGGAATATTATAGCTACACATGCTAAGGAACACATTTGACCTGTTTCTGATAAGAATATGGCTATAAATATCTTTTTACATGGGGATTATCGGTGGAATATCATGGTTATAGATGCCAAGGAACAAATTGGACCTTTTTCCGATAAGAATATGGGAGTATTATTATTTTTACATGGGGATTATGGGTGGAATATTATAGTTACACATGCTAAGCAACATATTTGACCTGTTTCTGATAAGAATATGGCTATAAATATTTTTTTACATAGGGATTATGGGTGGAATTGTATGGTTACAAATGCCAAAGAACACATTTGACCCATTTCTGAAACGAATATGGGCATTTTATTATTTTTACATGGGGATTATGGGTGGAATATTATAGTTACTCATGCTAAGGAACACATTTGACCTGTTTCTGATAATAATATGGCTATAAATAACTTTTATATATGGGGATTATGCATGGAATAGTATGGTTACACATGTTTAGTACCTTATTTAACAGGTTTCTATTAAGAAATTGACCTATTTCAATTCAATATGGGTAAAATAATTTTTCTACATGGGGATTATGGGTGGAATATTATTATCTTCTCTCTCTTTTTTTCTCTACTAATGGCCCTCACTATACACCCCACACCTTTCTCACTTTGAACTGGATGACATCGCCAGAATCTTTATTTTTAAACGGTATTTTAGTTTTCAGTCCTGACACCGCTGACATTTGACATCCAAAGATCCAAAACGCATAGCAAGCATCCCCTGCACAAAGAATTCGGCAACAACAGATGTACGTTTCAGCCATTTTAGGTCTGGTCTGTCCTGATCACTTATCTGCCTTTTGGCAGATCTCATGTCTTATCCTAAGGTCCATGCCTATTGGATGCCATTGGCCGGGGGGGAACTCCACTGGCAACTTGTACTATTCTGACCAGCCAATGACATGCAGAAGATGGTGCGATGGGTGGGATCAGTCTGCTATGCTAATGCACAGTAGGAATTTCCTATAGGGGGGGCTATTTCAATACTGTCTGTTCTTGGTCTGAGGAGCAGATCTCATGTTGTTTTTCTCACCTTAAGATATTAAGGGTATGCCTAGACCTGGGTCCCTAGCTTACTGTACATGAAGGGATGATAGCTGGACCATAGTAAACCTAGAATGAACTGATTGCTACCAGTATGCCCTTCTAGGGGGTTGCTAGGTTCAGCTTCTCAACTAAGCCTTTTCCTCCCGGTCCAGGCTACTGGAAGCTGAACTGTGCCCTGTTAGAGAGGCAGGAAATCGTGGATGAGCTGCGTAATGTATATTCTGATTGTGTCAGTACCAAGTATCTGTTCCCCACTGTAGCCCAGTGGTGGGAGTTTACTAAAGTAAAGCTGCGCTCTTTCTTTCAGGCTAAAGGAAGACTCCAGGCGTGTGAGAGGAAGAGGAAATTCAGACGGCTGCAACGCAAGCTGCAGTCCCTATTGGACCTCCAACAGTGCGGATGGGACGTGGACGAGGAGCTGGAGGAGACCAAGGAGGGCCTGAAAAGGCACTTTGAGGAGGAATCCAAGCAAATCGTCTTCCGTTCCAAGGTGGAGAACCTGGAGAAAGGTGAGAAATGTAACTCTTTCTTTTTCAGGAAGCTCCACTCCGCCCACACGCCCCTGACGAAAATGAGAGACAGCGAAGGCGTGGTATGACAGGGGAAGGAGGAGGTCCAGAAAGTGGTCGTCGACTACTACCGAGATCTCTACTCCCCCAAAGACACAGACCCGGAGGCTGCCGAACGGTTCCTGTCAGGTATCACTAACACCATTGATCCCGCAGGTCGTGCAGCCATGGACGCCCCCTTGACGCTGGAGGAGCTGCACTCTGCCGCCAAATCCTTCAGGAAGGGCAGGACACCGGGCAGTGACGGTCTCCCAGCCGAGTTGTACACAACGCTGTGGGACCTCATCTGCCCGGACCTCCTCGACCTGTACGAGGAGATGGTGGTGGAGGGCAGGATGCCCCCCACGCTGAGAGAGGGAATGATCACGATCCTGTATAAGCGGAAGGGGGAGAGATGTGACCTGAAAAATTGGCGTCCCATCTCTCTCCTGAACGTGGACTACAAGATCCTCGCCAAGGTGCTAGCCACCAGGTTGAAGAAAGTCATCGGGCAGATCGTCCACCCCGACCAGACCTGCGGCATCCCAGGGCGCCGGATCGCGGACAGCCTGGCCCTCATCAGGGACACGATCTACTACATCAAGGACCGCAACGTCCGTGCCGCTCTGGTCACCCTAGACCAAGAGAAGGCATTTGATCGACTGTCTCATGGTTTTATGGGTCAGGTACTGCGGAGGTTTGGGCTGGGGGAAATGTTCTGCTCTTACGCTAACCTGATGTACCTTGATATCCGCAGCTCGGTGCTGGTGAACGGCTGGAAGACTGACCCCTTCCCTGTCCTCTGTGGGGTCAGACAAGGCTGCCCTCTCTCACCTCTTCTTTTTGTCTGTTGTATAGAGCTCTTCGCCGAGTGCATCAGACGGAATCCAGAGATCAGAGGGATCACCGCGCCGGGCAGAGACAAGAAAGAGATAAAGTGCTCGCTCTACATGGACGACGTGACCATCTTCTGCGCGGATCGTCGGTCGGTGAGAGCGCTCGTCCAGACGTGCGAGGACTTCAGCCGGGCTTCAGGCGCAAAGGTCAACTGCGGGAAGTCGGAGACCATGCTGTTCGGGCAGTGGGACCTGACTTCTGAGCCGATCCCGTTTCCCGTCAAAACCGACTTCCTAAAGATCCTGGGAGTCTGGTTCGGCAGAGACGGCGCGGCCCTGAAAAGCTGGGAGGAGAGACTCAACAAGGTAAAGCAGAAATTTGGGCTGTGGAGCCTCAGAGACCTCACCATCGAAGGGAAAGTGCTGGTGCTGCGCAACGAGATTCTTCCCGTGCTGCAGTACGTGGCTCAGGCGTGGCCCCTGCTGGTCACCATCCACCGAGCCATCAACCGAGCGGTTTTCCACTTCATCTGGGGCTCCAAAATGGACAGAGTAAAGCGCGCAGTGATGTACAAGGAACCCGGCAAGGCAGGCAAAGGAGTGCCTGACATCCCTACCATGCTGAGGACCTTCTTTGTGTGCAACTGCGTGCGCAGGACTCTCAGAGACGTAGTGAAAGGCTCTGCTGGAAACTCCATGTCTCGCTTCTTCCTGCTGCCCCTGTGGAGGTAGCTCAAGTGGGAAAAGTGGGACAGCTCCGTCCCTTACAATTGGACCATGCCCTGGTTCTACTCGGACGTGGGCAAATTTGTAAGGGAGCACCAACTGGAGGGAGTTAAACCAGACTTGTGGTTACCCCGTGTGATCCACAAGCTCATCAGAGCCAAAGACACTATCGAGAACATCCCAGGGCTCCCCGACGCCACAGCCAAGACTGTCTGGGCTAACGTGTCGTCGAGCAGGCTAACCAACAGGCACAAAGACATTGCTTGGATGGCCATTCAGGGAGGCCTCCCCCTAAGGACATTTATGCATGCCAGGGGGCTGTGCAGATATAGACACTGCCCACAGTGCATTGTGGAGGAGGAGACTTCCCTCCACTTGTTCTGGCAGTGCCCGTTTGCACAGGCCTTGTTCAGAGCCCTGGAGCTGGATCTCAAGGACTCTATTGAGAGAAAGTACCTGTCCTACCATTCGGTACTTTACGGACTTTTCCCAGGGACACACACGGAGAGCGCCATTGAGGATGCTTGGCGCCTCATGTGCTGCGTAAAGGACGCTTTATGGTTTGCCAGGAACCGCCTGGTGCTGAGGAGGGAGCAGGTCACAGTCCGTGACTGCCGCAGGCTTATCCACAGCCTGTTGAGAGACTACTCTCTCAAGGACAGTCTAGAGGCTGAAGACTAGCCCCGTTCTCCTAGACCCCCTTTCCGCCCCATTTCCCCAGGTTATGTTCCACTAAAGTGCTAACCATATGTGCCACGTCTGGGAATGTAATTGTACACTGCTTCTACTGAGCTTTCCGTAAACTGAAGTCGTACTGTAACGTGTATTGCCCTGCGCTGCGTCGCAGTACTGCTTACCTTCTATCTGTACCAATATTACTGATCTATGTATTCCTGCTAAAACAGGCTGATGTCTGTTTTGTCATAATCAGTTTTGTATAATAAACTTAAATACTAAGCCTTTTGGCTGGGCATTTGTGGTAAAGCTGGCCTGCTGGTTTTAATTATTCTTCATGTGTCTGAAGATGCCTGCTAGGCTGCATTTTCCTGGCTGAGTAATATAAGGCCAGCAGAGCCTTTAGGTTCAAAGGGACCCCTTGCTCATGGCTCTCATGAGTATATAATATATATATCTATATATACACACACAGTATCTCACAAAAGTGAGTACATCCCTAATATTTTTGTAAATATTTTATTATATTTTTTATGTGACAACACTGAGGAAAAGACTCTCTGTTACAATGTAAAGTAGTGAGTGGATTTTAAACTGTCTCTTTAACAGGACCTTTACAGTATTAATGTCAGATACAGGGGACAGGGCATCAGATACCCACGAGTATTAATATCAGCAGCAGTAATAGGAATATCATATCTGACTACCCGACTATCCCAATACCCCTTCTAAACAACCCCCTCAGTTCCTGGAGTTCCTGGAGAGCGGAGCTACACGTGGGCCCTTTTAGATAGCGCTGTCCCTTTAAATGTCAGTCAAGTAGCACACAGGTACCTACTACACCTCCAACATTGGTGTCATCCTGCGATGTCAGCGGGACCTCCTGCCCCCATGCCTCAAGAGAGGCACCAGGTAGCCGGAACTAGGAAGTTCCCAGAAATTGACAGGAAGTGGTACACCTTGGGAACACATTTAAGTTTTTTTGTTATTGTGTCATAGTTATATATAGTTACATACATATAGTTAGGGTGAAAAAAGACATGCGTCCATCAAGTTCAGCCTTTCCTATATCTGAAAATTTTTTGCTGTTGATCCAAATGAACCCAGTTTGTCTCCTTTCGATTTTGCACTAACCAGGGAAAAAATTCCTTCTTGACCCCAAAATGGCAGTCAGATTTCTCCTTGGATCAATACGCGGTTTCCCCATAATTAAAGATTTTATCCTCGAATATTATGTTTTTCCAAGTATTCATCCAGTTGCTATTTAAACGTCTGTACAGACTCCGATACAAGTACCTCTGCAGGCAGAGAATTCCACATCCTTACTGTCCTTACTGTAAAAAACCCTTTCCTCTGCTTTAGACTAAATCTCCTTTCTTCCAGTCTAAACACGTGACCCAGTGTCTTAAGCATAGTCCTGTTTATGAACAGATTTCCACACAATGGTTTGTATTGGCCCTGAATATATTATTATATATATTATATATTATCATAATGCTATCATATCCCTTTCTTCATAACTATAGTGCTCCATTCCTTTTATTAATTTTGTAGCCCGCCTCTGAACCCTTTCTAGTGCTATGATATCCTGCTTTAGAATAGGTGCCCAAAATTGCACAGCATATTCAAGGTGTGGCCTTACCATTGATTTATAAAGGGGCAAAATTATATTTTTATCCCGCAAATTGATGCCCCTTTTTATACACGACAATACCTTACTGGCCTTAGCGGCTGCTGACTGACATCGCACATTGTTGCCTAGTTTGTTGTCTATAACAATTCCCAAATCTTTCTCATTTGTCTTTATCCCTAATTCACTACCGTTTAGGATGTAGGTTGCTTGTGCATTCCCTACCCCGAAGTGCATAACTTTACATTTATCTACATTAAATTTTATCTGCCATTTGTGTGCCCCCCAGTCTATCTAGATCCCTCTGCAGCACAGTAATATTACTTAACTAGTTTAGTGTCATCTGCAAACACAGAAACATGACTTTCAATGCCTATTGCCAGGTCATTTATCATCACTGTCTGGAATAAGGAAAGTGTTTCTGCAGTGTGAGAGCAGCACTACTTTTACCTTACCGAGGCTTTTTAGTAGCGCACGTTCCATACAGCTTGTGACATTTCTACTATTTGTTGGTTTTATCAAGATTCCCATGTTAGATATCCCCACACAAACTATGCATCACTTTTGTTCCGAAAAAATAGGGCTTTTGTTTGAAACCAACGAAACATGCAAACAATAATAATTTTGAGAACTTCGTCACAGTAGGTGCCACAGCTAAACAATGACCGGATTAATGTTCGGGAACATTCCATTATTACACCCGACATAGATATTTTTTCGTATTCTAGTGGGCTACATCCATCCTTAAATAGTACCCTATAGGGTAGCATTTTAAAATTTCAGAATTGAGGGGTTTGAGAGTAATGAAAACGCAAGTCTTACAGGTATTTCCTAATCTTGCTTCACCTTTTGAGTCTGTACCTGTATATCTATAGGGTAACAAAACGGTCAATGTAGGAAAGAATGTGTGTACAAAATGGTTACAGAAAGGAAAAAAGTAACCATACCTACTGCAAGAAGTTATAAAGCAGGGTTTCAAGTCATTCTTCAGTGTTTTTTTTCTGCCCTAACCTGGGTAGGTGAAGCTTCATCCCTTGTTTGTTTTTCTGAGGACTGTGTCTTATCTCATTATTCTTCTAATGTACTTCACTACCAGTGATAGAGGCCGATACAGTAAACCAGGCATGTCCAAACTTTTTTCAAAGCGTGCCAGATTTGAAGTGAACATGTGCGAGGGCCGACCATTTTGCCTGACATTCTTTGAACCATTAAAATTAAAAGCAAATTAACTATTTTATGCAAAGTTTATTTAAAACGGCATACTTTTCATTTTGTGACTTGGATGACAAATCTAAACAAGGTGTTAAATCACTCTGCCTTTAATATAAAAAAACCTGATCTATATTTGGGCAACTTATCTGGGGGGCCTTATCAGTCTGGAACGTGGGCCGCAATTGGCCCTCGGGCCGGACTTTGGACATGCCTGCAGTAAACGAAGCATGCATACAAGGGACACAAAGCTATTCTTAAGCTAAGACAAGATCAAGAACTGATCAAGACGTAAATGATGCATCAGGAAAAAACAGACCAAATAGGTCTTATATGCTGTCAGATTCTATGTTTTGTGACGGTGTAAACCCCAGGGAGATGCTTATTTTGGCATTTGGGTACAGGTGCTATCCAGAATGTAAATATGGGTCCCTGGGGTGGAGCAATTGGAGAGCAGGGTGGGCCAATGCTCCATTCCCCCATTCTGTGGAAAATCCATGCCGCCTTTTGCAGGAGGCTAAAAGTCTGCAGGATCCAGTACAGGATTTCTATGAGGCCAGCATCAGGCACAGGTGCTGGGCATTAAAAACCCCTGGAGCCTGATAATCAGAGAGACTGTTGGGGAAAGAGGAAGTTCCCTGCGCTCCCAGGGCAAGGAGAGGCCCTGAACAAGAAGACTATCCCTGAGCCAAGTGAGGCAATACCTGCCTGGACATTTTGTGTGCTGTCTGGGGGAGGTTTTCCAGAGCCTGGCGTAGCTGGGTCTGGCTGGAAGGTTGAGGTAGTGGGTGATTAGGCTGGTCAGTCCGGACCAGCATAGTTCAGTTAGAGAGGGCTCCAATTGGGAGCTAGGTTTTATTTTTTATTTTTATTTTTTTTTTTATATATATTCAAGGATTTTCAAATAGGGGGAAGAGCAGTACATGTCAATAAACCACTCGCAGGTGGTAAGAGCAGTTCACGGTATATTTGATCACCAGTGCAATAAATCGCACTGAGCATGTGAAAGATACATTGAGCCCTGTAAGAAATAGAAGGAACAGAGTAAAGAAAGGTATAAGAAAAGAGAAGAGAGAGAAAGATAGAGTCAACAGGGTTCGTGACACAATGCCCAAGTCATATCAAACTAATAAGGGACGCGTAGTCCAGTGGGAACTCATAGAAGGAAAACACTTAATGGGAGTGATAAATGTAACGCTCCCACACGAGTAGGTAACAGTAGTATAAAAATAAAATAAAAAGGCGTCTAGAAAAGAAAGCCTACAATCAGCACGGAGGTAACTCAATGTATAAGCTAACTATAGCAAATGGAGCAAGAGTGTGTGCGTCTCAGTGAGGGGGGAGAACTTCCAACACTTGGAGGGGACAGGTAAGTTATCTGCGGGAATCTCCCGTAGACGAGGTGTAACGCAGCCAAGGGGACCAAGTGGCAAGGTACAGGCGGTACTTATTACCCAAGCTAAAGGTAAGTTCCTCCAAGCTACGGATACGCTCAACCTCCACTATCCACTCCTGCAAGGTAGGAGGATCAGGTTGCCTCCAGCGTCTGGGAATAAGTGCTTTCGCCGCATTAAGGAGGTGCGGTATAAGGGATAATTTGTACTTCCGAAAAGACAATGGCGTAAGGTGGAAAAGGGCAGCCATGGGAGTGCAAGAGATGTCAACAGAGGTGAGTATCCTGACCATCTGTATTACGTTAGACCAGAAGGTCTTAATTTTAGGGCAAGCCCACCATATGTGACCAGGGGTAGCGGGCGAGTAACCACACCGCCAACAACTAGCCGAATGCGCAGGGATCATTTTATGAAGTGCATCAGGCGTCAAATGCCATCGACACAGTAGTTTAAAATTCAGGAGACGGAGACAGGAGTCAGGGGACGAGGAGGACATCATGGACGCCGCTCTGCGCCACTGTTGAGGGGAAAGGGCACAGCCGAGGTCACGTTCCCAAGCTTTCAGATAAAAGGGAGGCGAGCTATACATGGCCTTACGGATCAAAACATGAAAGGTGGAGAACGGTCTAGTAACCCCTTTATGGGCAATACACATCCTTTCAAAGATAGTATAGTGGAGGCCAGCAGCCGTGTGTTGGAGCATAGGAGCAACAAAATGACGCAGTTCGTGATACAAGAATGCTACATTACCAGAGCTCCCCTTATCCCCAAATATGGAGGGCAAAGACCTGACACCCCCAGCATCCACTATGTCATGTAGAGGCACGTAAGATGTCTTAGGATCCCGGAAAGAGCCAAGACCCGCTACACCAGGGGGAAAAAGGGGGTTGTGAGAGATCGGAGTGAGTGGGGAACGGGCCGAGGACCAATGCATATCTAACTTATGTTTCCTCCACATCAGTAAAGTAGGGGCAATAGTGGGATGAGTGGCCAGCCCCAAAGCTGTTAACGGGGCAGATTGCCAAGGAAGTGACTGTCTTGGAACCATTGAAAAAGAGTCCTCAATATCCAGCCACTGTTTACATGTATCAGTCCTAGTCCATAGATACAGTCTCGTAAGCAGGCTAGCCATATGGTAGCATTTCAGGTCCGGCAAATTCAGACCCCCCAAGTGCAGGGGACGAGTCAATAAGTCATAGCGGACCCTCGGGCGTTTATGTGCCCACAGAAATTTTGTGAAGATTGCACGGACCTCGGCAAAAAAGGCAGGAGGAATATGAATGGGTAACGTCTGTAAAAGATAAAGCAGCCGCGGCAGAATATTCATTTTAATAATATGAACTCTACCAAGCAAATTAAATTGGGGCAGATTCCATTTCACTAGATCGGCCTTAATCGAGTGAAGTAAGGGAGGGAAGTTTAAATCAAACAATGATCTTATAGTGGCAGGGAGCCTGACGCCCAGATATTTAACCGAGGTGCTAGCCCAAGTGAATGGGTATCGAGATCGTAGTATAGACACCTCAGCCTCCGGAACTGTCAGATTAAGGATTTCCGTCTTCTCCAAGTTAACTCTAAAACCCGAAAGAACCCCATACTCCTGCAGTTCACACATGAGAGGCGGTAGGGATTGCAGCGGACTAGATAACGAAAATAAGAGATCATCAGCGAAAGCCGATGTCTTGTATTCAGATTGTCCTAAACAAAACCCCTTAATAGAGTCATTAGATCTAATAGCCTGGAGAAGGGGTTCGAGAGTCAAAACAAAAAGTAAAGGGGAGAGGGGACAACCCTGTCGCGTGCCATTGAGGATCGAAAATGGAGCGGAGCGTTCCCCATTCACCATCACCTTCGCGGAAGGATTAGAGTAAAGCGCCTGCAGCCACGATTGCCAGCATGGCCCAAAACCCATAGCCCGCACAACCCCAAATAGGAAGGACCAGCTCACCCTGTCAAACGCTTTCTCAGCATCTACAGCCATCAACATAGCTGGGGCCTTCAAAGTGCCGGAGGCATGAATAAGGTTTATAAGTTTAGTGGTGTTATCTTTGGCTTCTCTAGCAGGGACAAACCCCGACTGATCAGGGTGAACCAGTCCTCCCACAAACGGCCGCAGTCGGAGAGCCAACACCTTGGCGAATATTTTCAAGTCAACATTAATTAGCGATATGGGCCGATAATTTTCGCAAAGCAACGCGTCCCTGCCAGGTTTAGGAATAACTGTGATCGCAGCTTCGGTAAGAGATTGAGGCACATCGGGGTGGAGTCGTAGAGAATTATAGGCACGTAAAAAGTGAGGAGCCAAGTCCTGTGCAAACTGCTTATAATATTTGGCTGTGAAGCCATCAGGACCCGGGCTTTTCCCTAATGGAGTAGCTTTGAGTGCGGCATGAAATTCGTCTAAAGAGATGGGAGAGTCTAAGTGGTGACTGACATTGGGCGGGACAGTAGAGTGTAGGTGCCTCTCCAAGTAAAGCGTAACATCTTGTGTGTGTTGCAACGAGGTCGGGGTGGGCCATAAGTTATAAAGGGTTCGGTAGTAATCATGAAAGACCCGGGCAATGTCAGGCGTAGAGTGTTGAAGAGACCCGTCTCGGGCCTTGAGCTTCGCTATATACGAGGATTGCCTTTTCGCCTGAAGAGCCTTTGCGAGCAATTTGCCACTCCTGTTTCCGTGTAAGTAAAAAGTGTGTCGAGTATGTAACATGGAGCGCTTGGCCCGGTCAGCCGCTTCGCCCTACCATTCAAAAGCTGGGAGTTCAGTTGAATCAGGCGCCCGCGAATAACGGCTTTATGCGCCTCCCAACATATCATAGGGGTAACATCACCTGTCGCATTAGCTTGAAAGTAATGGCCTAACTCCTCCGAAACTGCAGTTGTAACATTAGTATCGTTTAACAAGATGTTATCAAGTCTCCAATGTCTCGGAGGCGGCGACATTGCAGACACATTTAGAGTAAGGAATATAGGGGCATGGTCTGACCATGTAATATGTCCAATGTCAGCACCTGATAACATGGGCAAAGCATAATGGGAAAGGAAGAACATATCGATGCGCGAATACGAATTACGAGGAGCGGAAAAAAACGTGTAATCGGTGTCAGTCGGGTGCATTACTCGCCAGCAATCTGTCAGCTGTGCGTTATGTAAGAGATCAATAGCCCTAGACGTAAGAGAAGAAGGTTGGTGCGACTCATCTCGAGCGGCGGCATAGTGTCTGTCTAAAGTGAAATTGCAGTCACCACCAAAAACAACATGCCCCTCAGTAAAGGTAGCACAAATCCTGAGGATCGCAGCCAAGGCACGACATTGGGAACGGTTGGGTAAGTATATATTAACAAATGTAAATAAAGTATCACCAACTTTCCCCTTCAGGAGTAGGTAGCGGCCACCCTCATCAGATCTATGGTCTACATAAGTAAATGGGACAGTTGCACGCAACAAAATGGCCACTCCTCTAGATTTGCTTGCCGTAAAGTTAGCAAAATACCCCACCGGATAATGACGATTACGGAGTGACGGAGCACTCTCAGCCTTGAAGTGTGTCTCCTGAAAAAATACAACGTCGGCTTTTTGGCGATTAGCTTCCTGGAGAGCCATAGTACGTCGCTCAGGAATATTCAGCCCCCTCACATTTAAAGACATCAATGTAAAGTTAGCCATTTATGTAAATCATCCGTGAAAGAAAAGCATAAAACACCGCTCGGCCAAAAATCGTCAGTAAATGTGTCACAAGATATAAACATGAAAACAAAACCATAAAGAAAAACAAACTGTACATCAAAAAATCGCAGTGGCAGCCGCCGGAATCAGGCTTTAGTTCCAGACGGCAGCAGGTGTCAGGAGGCAAACACTGCTGCGGGGGTGGACGAGCAGGCGTATCCATAAACAATAAACAACTCAACCTCGGACACCATATAAGGAAAATAGGCCCAAGGCCAAAAAGTGAACATGTATAGAACCCCTGAATGCGCAAGACAGTGGAGACACTCAGCTACTGAGAAGAGTGCTACATGGCAGAGACATGAATTAGGTGACCCCCTCAAGTACGGAGTAGCAACCATAGAGAGAGAGTGTTCGCATCAAATAATAAGTAACCAAAAACCAGCGTAGTAGAAACATAACATAATATAAAACGAAAAGGTAGAAAAAATAAAAAAAAAAACAATCAAACATGGTACTGTTATTGTCTAGTCAGGCAGTATAGCAGATGTCCCGAAGGCAAGACGCAAGGTCAGATCGCAGAGGAATGCCAGCCAGCTACCTTCAGGTGATCTTGATCCGGGAGGATTGAGTAAGCGAGACCGGACCCTGACGCGGAGTCGGCGATTTGCGCTTTCGTTGAGTCGTCTGCCAGCGGTGTCTCTGGGGCTGCGGTTGGAAAGATGGTTGGAACGATAGGTCCATCCAATCCGGTATCAGGATGTCAGGTAAACCCAAAGCTTCAGTAAATGCTGGTACCTCCTGTGCCTTGGTAATCGTGTAGGTGCGCTGTTGGTGGGACACCGTAAGGGAGAAAGGGAAGCCCCATCTATATTTAAGGTTGCGTTCCCGCAACTCATCAGTCAGAGGCTTAAGATGCCTACGCGTTTGGAGGGTAATCCACGACAGGTCCTGGTAGATCCGTGCATCTATACCCGTAAGGGCTGGTATGTCAGCATTCCGGGAAGCTGTGAGAATGGCTTCCTTATCAGCAAAGTAGTGCAAACGACAGATTATGTCCCTGGGAGGTGCCTGAGCATTAGGTTTCGGGCGAAGCGCCCTGTGGATTCTATCAAACATCAGCGGTGTAGAGGGGGGTCTACCTAGGATAGCGTTAAAATAATCTGTAATGAGTACCTTTAGATCTTCAGCCTCCCCCTCCGGATAGCCCCGGACGCGCAAATTATTGCGCCGATTACGGTTGTCCAAATCTTCAAGGTGTCTATGTTGTGCGTGCACCTGGTCAGTGATACTATCCAACCGGTGATTCATGTGCTGCAGCTGGACATACACCTGGTCCTTGTCAGATTCTAAATCCGCCACACGGGATCCTATCTGCGTGATGTCTGCCGAGAGCTCATTCAACTTGGTATGAAAGGAGGTTTCCAGCTTGGACATCATAGAAGCCATATCCGCCTTAGAGGGTAAACGTTTGAGCATTTCACGGATATCCTGATCCGGAGCTGCTTGAGAGCAATCCGACACCGGACTGCTTGTCCGGGAAGAGGCTGAGCACGCTGTCGGCGCCATATTGGGGCCTGCATCCTCCATTCGCGTTGGCGTCGGATCGCGAAAATAAGCCGTCAAGGCAGCCGATTTAAGCCCCTGTGACGGCTTGGGAGTATGCTTGTGGTCCGGATCTCTTTTTTTGTTGCCCATGGTCTCTCTCGGGGTTCAGATGCTTAAATTAGCGGTGTCGTGTGCGAGGAGCTCGGTCAACACACAGCCATCCGCCGCTCGTGCGTAGCCACGCCCCAGGTTTTATTTTTATGATTTGGTTTTTGGGGTTTAGGCGGTTAAAATAAAGCGCTGTTTTGTTCAAATCTGCTGTTCCTGATGCTGATTGCCCTAGAGGACTGTGCTTAGGACCCCTAAAAGTGACATGTATGGCCCTCATGCTATAGGGTTTGTCACAGTTTCTATGAATAGACCCAAGAGTGGCAGAGTTAAGACATATAGTAAGCATACGTCCCAACATTTCAAAATGTGAAAGGGACACAAGTTATTTATTTTTTTTAACTCTCGCGGAACTCACTGATGCAAGCAATTGCACTTTACAATGTTGCGCTTGCATCGCCACATACACTTCCTTTACATACACATACTCGTACACTGCCCTTACACATATACATGTACACTGCCCTTACACACACACACACACATACACTCCCCTTACACACATATGCACTGCCCTTACACACACATATATACACATACACTGGCTTTACACACCAGCTAACAAATACCTATACTGCTCTTACACACACTGGCCCATACACACACAAACACATACACAAACACATACATACACATACACTGCCATTACACCCCTTTCTCCCCATCTCTTACCTTTTCCTCCATCCGTCTTCCTTCATCCTTCTGCCTCCATCCTGTATCCTGCGGTGGGAGCGCGAGGTCTGCTCCGTCATCACTATGTGACGGCTATTGCTGCCGAGCCTAGGGATGACGTAATATCTCCGTGCTCGGCATTATTTGCCGGCACGTAGTGATTAGGGAGCAGTAAAGCGAGGTCTGAAGTGTCCCTAATGTTGAACCGACTAGAGGGAAATTGCGATCTCCCAGCTAGTCTGCAGGCTGCAGCCGCTGATCGGGCGGCTGTGTGCCCCTCGCAGCTGCACCTGAGGTGAGTACCGATCTTGCCTCACCCTTCCTCTGCTCCTGCAAAGCGGGACAGAGGAAGGAATAGGTGGGACAGCGGGACAGAGACCCAAGATCGGCACTGTCCCGCGTAAATCGGGAGAGTTGGGGGCATGTAGTAAGTAATTGAGCCTATCCTAGTGCTTTATCAGTGAAGTTACCATAAGAATCTGGTGGTTGACTCAGCATTAATGTGAATGGAGTTCTAGGTCATCCATGTGAGTAGGCACAAATGTCATCCCAAGATGGCTTGAGCTCTGGTCATACTAGCAAATAACTTCACATTAGTATAGATGAGTTTATCATGTGACTATGTTTGGAAGGGTTACAATCCCTTTAATGTCACAGTATTTATTCCATGAAATAAAAGGATGTCTTAATAAAGTGTAGTATCAGACGGGATTCACTGCCCAACCAAGCTTTAATTTGACAAATTGTAAAAAAATGATCTGGAATATATTTTTTTAAATTAGATGTTATTGTCCTTTAAAATATTTTCAACTATCAGTGTCACAGAGCTGTGTAGTCCGACCAACTACCTCCGCTGAATTGTGCTTCCTTAGCCGGTGACAACACACTTTCCCCAGTTTCCCAGTCACCAGGCAATACTCAGTATAGGATATAAGCAAAATGAAGACTGCTTTATTTTTCATACACAGTATGCAAATGATTAAGTGCAGAAGGAAACACAAAATAATTTAGGGATTTGTGTTCGGTTTACTTAATGTCTGACTGAGGGATGGATACATGAAGTCTGCATCATCTGAATTTCAATAAGGGAATCTTTTAATTGTTCTGAATGCAGTTATTAACTCATTTATACTGATACGATGGGCATAAACATTATATTTACACTATGTCTACAGAGGTTTATTTGGTTCCTGTCGTGTGTGTTTTGCTTTGTGTGGTGTTCAGTTTCTCTGTGATTCCAAACATGTGGACGCCTCACCTTTCTTGCAACTGATAAAGGATAGGAGGGTTAAAATATCTTTCTTAAAAGTCCAGGACATTGGGGTATTGTGTGCAAAAATGTCTTTTGATGTCCAGAAAATTAATTCAAGTTTCTAAAATTGACCATTGACAGTTATAAGATAATAAAACATATAATTCAGAATATGGTTCTTATAACTATTTGGTTAAACCTTTAATTCTGCTTCCAAGTAAATATGTTTTTGTATTCAATTCCTGTCTAAAAAGAATTACATAGCATTTTGGAATAAATATACATCCTACAAGTCCTGCACTTGAAGCCACTATGGCAAAAATCTCTACGGTCACCATGTTCTTCCCTTTGGTGCTCAGATAGGCCGGGATCATCGCAATCCAAACGCTGCAGAACACCAGCATGCTGAAGGTGATGTACTTGGCCTCATTAAAACTGTCCGGTAATGTCCTGGCTAAAAAAGCTATAATAAAGCTAAGAGCTGCCAGAAGCCCCATATAACCCAGGACACAGTAGAAGGCGATAACCGAGCCCTCATTACACTGAACGATGATCTTTCCCTGATAAGAGTGCATGTCCAGCTCCTGGAATGGGGGGGAAATGGCCAACCAGGAAATATTAATGATAACTTGAATGGATGAGCAGAGCAGTACTATAGAATTGGAGACTTTCACACTGACCCAGTTTGCCCAGGAGCTGCCGGGTTTCGCGGCTCTGAAAACAATATAGATCATGATTGTTTTGCTTAAAATACAAGACACGGCTAATGAGAAGAGGACTCCAAAAGCTGTTTGGCGCAGCATGCAGGTTACATCCTCAGGACGACCGAGGAACAGAAACACACAGAGAAAGCTCAGCATGATGGAGACCAAGAGGAGGAAGCTGAGGTTCTTGTTATTGGCTTTCACAATTGGGGTATCTCTGAAGACAATGAAGATCAGTAAAATTACAACAGTTACGAGACAAAACAGAATTGATACAAAGGATAAAACTGCAGTAACTGCATCCAAATATGATAGAAACTCCACCGATTTTGGAATACACCGATGCCTTTTCTCATTGGACCATTTATCACTTGGGCAAACAATGCAGTTTTCACTGTCTGAAAAATAACGCAAAGTAACATTATGCCTCAATATGTAAATTAAAATAAAATATAATATAGTATATAGTTCCCTCCCACTAAGTGTATCCATATTAACTAATGTTAAATTACTTCTTTTTGTTTACATTTCTTAGATTTGAACTGAAAATAACAAATAAAAATAGCCCCAAATCTAATCGCCCCAATTTTCCTTTGCTTTGTTTTAGTTTCAGGAATCATATGCCTATCCCATGCGTGTTTCAAGTCACTTGCTGCACTAACCTTTACCACTTTTGCCAAGAATCTGGTCCACTCATCTCACATGGAAGTAAATATAACGGAGGAGCTCAAAGACCAAACAAGGAACAAAAACAAAACCCCACTATAAGTAGATTTCTTGAGTAAATGTACAGTTCCTAAACCCATTGAAAACAATGCATTTTGAGCCCGTACATGTATGGGCTTTGTCATTAAGGGGTTAAACCTTTACTACTTTTTATACTTTTAATGGGGGGATTTTAGTGCACTGAGGCGCATTTGTGAAAGTGAACCAGCTGTGTGCAGAAGCATGGAGGTTGAAGCTTGTGTAAGAAGGTCTTTCTCATAATATCTGTAAGATGATTGGTATCACAGTTGGTTTTCGGCTGCCAGGTAGTTTTTCTGCTCCGCCCGGGTGGGTGAGGTTAATGCCTGTCTTGTTTGTCTATTATTGTGATCACTTATAGCTACACCTGCCTCTCCTTGTGGCTCTCAATACCCCCCAACTCCACCCATGGGCATAGGAACCCCCAGTAACTCATGCAAGGGGGGGCCGATAATGAAGAAATACCCCCAGGGGGGTAGTTAGTGTGAGAGGGCTTAGATACTGTGAGAAGGGGGACAAAGTGGGGATCTGATGGGGGAAAATGCTGCCCCCCCCCCAGATTTTTAGGGGTTTCTACGCCCATGGCTCCACCCTCTACCTTACCAGGAGCAGGCTTTCATTCCTACACACCTACTATGAGTAACTTATGTGTATGATTCTATATAATCTATTACAGGGCTCGACAAATCCCATGCGCCTAGGAGTTTGTCAGCCTCTTAAATCCACAAAAAAATTGTGGATGTAAGAGGCTGAGTCACCACATGGGGGAGCTGATGCTGCTGTCTGCCCAGGAGTCTGGGCAGACAGCACAGCCACTCAGAGCCCGAGCCTGAGATCACTCCCACGGAGTGATCCTGTAGGCTGAAAACGCGATTGTAGGAAAATCTGCGATAGCGTTTTCAGCTGCCACAGGCAGCTTCAGGAAAGGGGGTTCAGTGTTGATTGGGTCCCCACACAAGTATGGGGACCTGACCCAACACCTCCCAGCTGCCTGATCGCTCCATGAGAGCGTCAGGGCAGCGTTAACCCCTTCAATGCCGCGATCGCAGCATTTTAGGGGTTTATTCCCGTTTTGTACGGGGCTCTGCTGCTGGTGGTCTGCCTGGAAGCCCAGGCAGGCCAGCAACAGCAAAAACGAGCCCCCCCCCAAGCCCTTTGACTTCTGTAGGCATATAAAAATGAAAAAAAACAACAAAAAACAGCACTGACCTGAAAGTCCAGGGTGCTTCCAGGTCAAACGCTGTGAGTTTAGTAAGTGGGCTGATGATGATAAGATCACTCCTGACCAACTGTTAGTTTAAAAAAAAATTGTGGCTCCTAACTTTTTTAGCTGGCGCCGAGATTCACAAAAAATTTGTATACCAGATCTGTTGGATATCTCTCCCTCCGAGCACCGGACACAGTCATAGCAGCAGATTTGTGCTCCAGGTCTCAGAACTTTTCGATATCCAGGCAAACAGTTCTCTGAACACTGAGACCTTGGAATCTACAAACAGAAAAAAAAATAGTTCTTGTTTGAGCCACTCTTATAAATTAATAAAGAATAAAGAAGCACAACCACAGAATAATAGATATATCTACAAAAATATTCTAAATAAAGATGTAATTCCTTTGTTTTGAAAAATACATTAGTAGAACATGATTGGATGATAATATAATTAGAAAATCATTCAACAAGATCAAAATAATTCATTTAGAATATTTTTCAGGGCATTTGCTCTGGAAAAAACCTCGTCTTATAATCGAGCAAATACGGTACTTGCCAGAGCCTGGCTTAGTGAGGTCTGGCTGGGAGGTCTGGTTAGTGGGTGTTTAGGATGCTCAGTCTTAAGTGTGACGTTTATGGCCCTCATGCTACAGGGTTTTTCACAAGTTAGAACCATTACACCGTCAAAGTGGTTTTGTTTTATCATCTTTAGGATGTATGGTGCTGGGGAGTTTATATTATTTCTGTTAAATTATTTTTAATATACTCTATGCCTGTAAAGTTTATAGAAATGTAGCTTAATTTTAATGTAGGAAAAGAAAACCAATAATCCCCCCCTTACCTGGTTGTCTTTGTTCCTCCATATTGCTAAATGCGAGTCAATGATTAGCTGCTGACCATCTGGACCCCACTCAGTGAAGTTACCCACATTGTTTTTCATTGCAGACTTATTTGATAAAAACACCCAGTTTGTAATTATGTAATGGTATGCAAATTCTCCATGTTCATCGTAAAATGTGCGGCCCAACTGAGATGCGGATGTTATCCTTTTTATATAGCGATGCAACTGTTAAAAATGATTTAGAACAAAACAAGAGGACATTCGCAGTCACAATGTAGGAGAGTTTTCTTCTACGTCAATAGCGGAACTATATGACTGTACACCACAACCGGATCCAGAGATTGTGAATTTGATTTTAAATCTGAGGATGTTGGTCCAGGAGGGCTTGCAATTGACTTCCCATCCCAGAGAAAGGATGTTTTCTGGGTGTAGTGGATGGCACTGCGGTCTCCACTAGCACCCACCCAGCAGAAGAGCTGCCATCGGGGCAGAGTGCCGCTAGCATCTGCCTGCTCCTTTCCCTGTTTCCCGAGCCTGACCACAGCAACCTTGTAAGGTCCAGTCAGGCAGCCCCAGAGACTGTGGTAGTTGATGGGACTGTGGTCTCCACACCTGGGTGCCCGGAATGCTGGGCAGTTGTCCCAGATCCACACTCACCAGCAGAAGCTCTGGCAACAGGACAGAGTGCTGCTGTTCTCTGCCCATCCCTCCCCCTTGTTCCCGAGTCTGACCATGACGCTCCCACAGTGCCCGCTCAGACAACCCCAGCCGAAATACTGGCAACAGGAGAGAGGCAAGATGGCCCCTCTCTACCAGCACTGGAGGTGCCCTCAAACCCTATAGAAGAGATTTCTCCTGGTCAGAGTGCAGCTGGCCTCTACCCTCCGTCATCAGATGTCCCTCCACCAGAGGATGGTACAAAACCAGCACTGGGGGACATGTATACCATACAGGTGGAAGAGACTGTGGTTGCCACCTGTGGTCCCCAGAATTGCTGGGCAGCTGGCTCAGATCCCCAACCCTGGGGGCAGATGTGCATAACTGGGGGGGCAGGTTGGCAAATAAAAAGAAATAAAAAACACAAATTTCTCAATCATAGGTTTTTTTAAATATAAAAAAATAGTTTACATGAATTAATAAAGAAATAAAAGTTTCTTGAAAAGAATATCGTGAAGAATCATGTGATCTCTGTTTTGTTCCACTGAATTAAATGGAAGTTTTTCATCTAAAATTTTTTGCAGTATCAAATGTTTTGATTCCAAAATCAAAGGAGGGAGGCTAACATTAGCCTTTTTTAATTAAAAAAAAATCTCTGCTGCTGTGGACTACTCTTCCAATCATGCTCAGCCGGCATTATGGTGGACACCGGGCTGGCTGAGAATCATAGGAATTTTAGTTCACATCTCCACTTCCCATGACGCTCAGCCAGCATCACGGAAGTAGTATGTCTGGCTGAGTCTTATGGGAATTCAAGTCAATGTGTTGGTTATTTTTAATATGCATGACTGTGCTGACAAAGATAAAGCGTGTTTTATGTGTTGATGCGAGCGCGACATTCTAAAGTGCGATTGCTTGTATTGGTTCCGCGAGATTTGAAAAAAAAAAGTGCCCCTCTTTCACATTTTGAAATGTTGGGAGGTATGAGGTGTAAAGGCTGACCAGAATTCATATTCTTAAATAAAGCCTTAGAAATTCTTCCTGTATGTCCGTCAGCGTCTGACACGTGAAGCAGTCTGTATTTCATACATACCTGGTGTTTATAGATGTTTTGGATTGTATTTCCTTTTGCGTTCTCGTTATAAAATAAGTGCATGTCATGTAAAGCTTTAGCTAAAACACTCACTGAAATAAACACCCGGGGAGAAACACCAAGGGTCGCATGATTTTTAACAAATAATTTAGGTTTCCCGCTGCAGTTATACAGAGAGATTTTATAGATCTCTTCATAAAGCCTATTTTTTTCAGAATTTTCTGATAAACATTTATAATACAATATGCATATATCTTCGAGAAGCTTGTCTGCTGGACGGTTTGAAGGATGGATATTATCAAAGAAACTTCCGGAACCCGGTAGCATTAGAGGATGCGGTTCTATGGCCAGACTGCTATTCAGGGGTTCTACAAAGAAATCTGTGAGATGATCATTGGAAGCCCAGGCCGGAGGAAGGATTAATGTTATATTATTATGTTTGAGACACAGAGTTAAAATGTCAATAATTCTGGTGCTGAAAGGGCCGCAGAGTATAATAATTTGAGCCGATGACATTAAAACCGTTTCTGACATCATTTTCATATTTTCAGAGAGTTCTTGTGATAAACTAATTTTTACAGAAAAGGAAATACAAATTCCATAACTTGTCAGATACGCTCTCAGAGCCTGACTCTCTGTCTCTCCGGTGTCGTCATCAACCGTGAGTATTCCCACCCAGGTCCATCCGAAATGTTTTAGAATCTTCAATATAATTCTATTATAGACAAGATAATTTTGAACAGAGCGAAAGAAATGCGGATAAACACGTCTATCACGCAGCGCATAGTCTGTCGCTCCATAACTGATCTACAAAATGGAAGAGAAAAGTGTAAACATTCTGCTGTAAAGGTTTCTAATAACAGCTTGGAGTCAGACATGGTTGTGATCTCACCATGAAACTGAATGCTAATGTCAGACAATACATGGAAGACCATTCAGGTTACTCACCTGTGCGTATCCATACACCCCTAGTAACTGTGCTATGGGAATGGTAGTAGTAGAATGGTGATCACCAATAAATACAGCCACGTTGTTAGAATTCGCACAAGAGTAATTAGGGACGGTCATGCCGCGGCCAGACAAAATCTGAAGAATGCTTTTCACAGCTTTTCTTTCATCTAAACAGGAGTCATATATATGATAACCCAGGGTAATATTTGGTAAAATGTTTGGGTCGTTGTTCAATGTTTCAATGGCGAAAAGAAAGACCAGTAAATTGATGTAATCCATGGGGCTTGGCCTGTAAAGGTAGAAGAATTAGATTAAAGCAGAAGAACATAGTCAGAGGTCTGCCAGATAAAAACACTTATTAAGACTTTGTAGGAATACCATGTTACCATCAACTGGCAAAGGTTCTAGATTTAAACGAATGGCAAAACAGGCCATAGGTCAGTAGAGAGTGCTAGCATGAGTGCCATAATTACCCTCACATATTTATTTAATGTAGGGCATGTCCTGCGGAAGATAAATCAAGGACCTTTGTGAAATATTTTTGTCTCAAGCCCATTCCTAGCCGTGCCTGAGATGGTTGCAAATGTCTGAATACAGTGGACAGCGGTGGTCATGGCTGAGTCTGGTCCCACCCAGTACAACATGTGGCCCCTCTTCACAGATTGAAAATATCTATTTATTTTAAAAAAAAGACAAATCCACATAAAAAATTCACCTTATACACTTCTTTTGAAGAGAAAGATTTTATAAAATATAGGAATCCTTGGGAGGTACATAGTATAGTCCCTCTATTTCTGTCTGTTCTCTCCTCAAACTCTCAATCTCTTTTTCTTTTCCTAATGTGTTTTCATTTTCTTGCCAATCCTACATAGTGTCAGTCCTAATGTTTCAAGATTTGGTTTAATAAAATAAAAAATAATCAACATTTTGGTTAACCTTTGTAGCCATTATCATGCATTTATCACGTTCTCAAAAGGGGATGTCAGCTCCTTAGTGTAAAACACAATGACCTCTGTTTTACAGATACGTATTTTCTCCAATATCCTCATAATATTTTTTTAAATCTATATGGGTAGATTTACAAAAAGATATTAACTCTCCCAATCAAGTCAATAGCATAAAATCCATAATATTGCAAGAAAAAAACAGCACATCTTACATTGTGTAAAGTTAATTTCACAAGGCAGCCTAATAAAAAGTAATAATAAAAAGTCATAAATATGTATATATTTACCTCACAATAGCACTAGAGCATGTGTGCAAGTTATACCACGCAGGGGGAAATAAAAAATGTAATGTATGAAAACAGCTGGACAGCAACTGGATTTACTGCTTAACACAGTCACTTTCCTTAGTTGTTTTGGTCTCTCTATAAAATGAATTTGTTCTGCAGATATTATTTTTATGGTTAGTTGTGGGAACTTACATGACACAGACTATTTGGGAGGAAAAATGATCCTGTCCAGAAAAAAAAAAATTCCTCATTTGACTATTCACCGTGAGAACTCCTCCAATTATAATGTCCCCATCTTTAAAATACTCATAGTCTTCAAATGGTTTGATGACTTGCAGATGACAGGCCGGTGCTGGGCTCTGGATCTCAGATCTGCAGGGCGTCACACACAGGAGCAACAAAAAAAAGAGACATTTCAATGGAAGAGACCCAGCGATCAGCATCATGCAGCCCAGTAACCTGCCGAGTGCCAGAGAGTGTCTGCCGGGTTCGGTGGAATCGAGCACCGTGTGGGTCAGTGGCATCTGCTGCATCTGATATCATTGTAATGAACCTGAACATCTCGGCTCTTTTTATACAGTGCGGTCTCATTCATTGCAATGGAGTCTCAATATAGATGCAGGACTTTGTGTTTTGGGATCGCAATTCTATGTGGGTTTTAAATTATAAGAAAACCGCAGAGCGCCGGTAATTGTCTGCATGGACAGAAATATACAAACGCAGACTTTAATGTCTTTAGAGTATTAATTAGTCTTAGAAAGACATTTTAGTCATGGCAGTTTTGTGCCCTTTAATTATATTTATACAGTTTTCTTAACTATAAACGTTATTCAGCACTTTTTAATTTTCATTGATTTTGCTGAATATCATTTTTATTAAATATAAATCATGGAGGTCTTCTGATTGGATATGATTATATTCTATTTTAATTTGTATTTACAATAATATGATAATTTAGCACAGAAATGCACAATTTGTGTTAATGTGCTATATTTATAATATTTATTTTATCCAGCTCTGACATCCACCATTAGCATAGTCAGGACATTTTTTTTATAAAATGTCTGCCACTTCCTATAACCCCCAGTGCATATTGCATCAGGATCCAAAACAGGAAGTCATAATCTACTTCCTTGACTCTCCCTGCATTATATCAGAAGGCCGCACAAGAGCCTCTAGCACTAGAGTTTGTTTACTTTGTGATGCTGTTTCCACAAACATCTTTGGACCAAACATTAAACAGCCATCACTTACAGCACTTCTAGCAGCTCGTTCAATTAAGACTCAAATTTGCAATGTAAGCAATAATAGTGGAAAGGAGGAAAGATATAAAGGTTTCATTCGGTCTGCGATATGACAAAACCAACATACCAGGTGGGCCTAGAAGAGGTCCACCCCGAGTTAAAAAAAATGAAAGAAAGGACAGAGAAAGGAAGAGAAGAGCCATAAAAAATGAGGGGGCACAAGGGAGGGCAGCCACGAGATGCTGCAACATAGCTGTGGGAGGATCAGGCGTTGATTAAATTACCACAGCCCCTCCCACAACTACAGGCTAATGCAATAATAATAATAATACATCAACTTGTAGCATAATGCTGCTTTATTTTTAAATTGCTCAAAAGAAACACCCCAAAACAAATCATAAAAAGAAACAACCTAGCTCTCAAATGGAGCCGTCTCTGACTGTACGATGCTGTCCCAAACTGACCAGCCTAATAACCTACTAACTTGACCTCCCAGCAGACAGCACACAAAAGGTCCAGGTAGGTAATGCCTCACTTGACTCAGGGAGGGTCTTCTTCAGGGCTCTCCTTGCCCTGGAAGCACAGGGAAACTTCCTCTTCCCCCAACAGTCTCTCTGATCATCAGGCTTCAGCACCTGTGCCTGATGCAAGCCCCATAGGGGGAAAAAAATTGTGTGCGTATTTTCTTTTTAAGTTTTTAAAATTATATTGTGTTGGAGTTTTCCCTTTTTCGTGGCTGAAAGTGTCGATCGGTGCTTCCTTTAACAATGCTGGATGTAGCTGAAAAAATGTGTAAACGTTTATTCTCCCAAATGTTTCTAAGTTTCCAAATGATTGTCACTGATCACCATTCTTCTTGGCACTTCAAGAGTGGTTGAATCGACCTTTTCCTTCCTACTTAGGTGGTACATAAACACACGCACAAAGCTAAGTCATTCATATCAGGACAGCCGGCAGAATTAAAATGGGGGGGGGGCAGCATAATATTACATATTACTAAATAGAATTTGAAGGCAGGAAAGAACCATTCAGGCCATATTGTCTGTCCATTTTAACCTGGTCCAGTGCTATAGTCAGGGTGGCTTTATGCCTAGCCCATGCATGTTTAAATTCTGCCCCTGGATTGGCTACTGTTGGGTTATCTTCAAACTGCCCTCCATTCCATCTCAGCCTCTGATCCTCTAGTGTTAGATTATGGCCTCTAGTTCTAACTTTTCTCTTGTACTTTGTAAATCCCTTTATGTATTTATATGTCTCTCTCCCATCCCTATGTATCCCTTTTTTTATCCCCAAACCAGACAAATTTAAATCCTTTCCTGATCATTTGTAGCTTTCAAACTATCTAATTGCCCTCCTCTGAACCCCCTCCAATGTGTCCCCAATACTCTAGGTGAGGTCAGACCAGAGATCTGTAAAATGGCAGAACCTCCTCCGGCTACTAATGGCCCTCACTATACACCCCACACCCCTTTTCTTTTTCTCTCGCTCTATTGCAAGCCCCTCACTGCACCTGGTGGGACATTAGCCATGCTGATAACGCCGATGAAAGGTTGCAATTCATGGACTTGGAGTTGTACACAGCTTTTACTGTATTGTTGAGCTTTTTGGTCACTGAAGTTGTACTGTATACATGTTGCCCTGTGCTGTGTCATGGTACTGCTTTCTGACGCTACCATTGGTTGTATCAATATGTTGCTTACTGAAAATAAATATTCAAAAAATATTGCATGTCTGTGCTTATAATACTCATTGTGTCAGTGAGGCCTGCCATGCATTTTGGATCTTAACTGATGTGATGGGTGGGGCCGGTCTGATATGCTAATACTGAGGTCTTCTTTGATATGCTAATACTGAGGTCTTCTCTTTAATGTTGCAAGTGAACAAAAAAGGAGGCTAATCCAATGCTGTCTGTTTTTGGTCTGAGGAGAAGATCCCATGTTGTTTTTCTCACCTTAAGATATTAAGGGTATGCTCAGACATGGGTCCCTAGGTCACTATGCATAAAGTGATGAAGCTTGGGGGTTGCTTTCCTGGAATGAGCTAGTTGCTAGGTTCAGCTCTTCAACTAAGCCTTTTGGCTGGGCGCCTGTGGTAAAGCAGGCCTGCTGGATTTAATTACTCTTCATATGGCTGAAGAGGAATTCTGGGCTGCATTTTCCTGGCTGAGTAATGAATTGTCAGCAGAGCCTTTAGACTCAAAGGGACTCAATGCACACAGCTTTCTAATCTGCATGAACAGCAGGGAGAGCTGGGTCCCTGAGCCTTCTTGGTGTAAAAAAAAGAAGTGTAAAAAGAGATTACCAAAAAAGTATGTCTGTGGTTGCTGCATTCTTGGGGCATGGGTTGCTTGCCATACATTGGGTCTGGGGTGCTAATGGGGAGGCTTTTTCTGTAATAATACAAGCGAGGAAAAGAATGGTGATGCTCCTCCTGATTAGGTACCTTCCTATCGGCCAGTGGTTCTCAGGGTATGCCCAGAGAGGAATATCACCCTCACTCTATCAATGAGCCCTATGGGAGGATGAAATGTTAAGACATAACGAGTTGACGGAATCAATGAAAGAAGGAGTGATTGTGTTGTTATTTAAAAAGGGGGAGAAGAAGGATTTAAAAAATTGGTGACCAATCACGTTATTAAATGTGGATTATAAAGTGATTGTGAAATTATTGGCTAATCGTTTGAGAATGATTGTGGAAAGTTTGGTGGGTGAGGAGCAGGTATGTGCGGTTCCAGGGAGACAGATTGGTGACAGTTTAATTGTGTTCCATGATGCCTTATGGTACTGTATGGAAAGGGAGTTGGAGATGGCTGTTGCGACGATTGATTTTGAGAAGGCGTATGATAGGGTAGCAGATGGCTTTATGTTCAAGGTGTTGGAGAAGTTGGGCTTGCCCAGGTCGATGTTGCGAAGTTAGGTAGCCCTTTTGAGTGGTCCCCCTCCTCCAATCAAGTATTCCAGTGGTCCCAACCCTTGCAAGGAGAGATCATAAACATCCGGCACTTCTGCAGGCCTTACGGCCGGGAGGGAAGGAGCCACATCACCATCGGGACTGCGATCCCCAAAGAAAATGAAGAAGGGGACCTGGTGTCCACTGTGGCCTGGCCTTATGGCACTTTGGCATCAGGGTTTCAATAATAATAAAAAAAAATCTGTGATTGCTGTATTATTTGTGCTTGGGAGACTGACCATGCATAAGTGAGCAAAAAAATGGTCATGCCTCTCCTGGGTGGTAACTTTCCTATAGGGGAGGCTATTTCAATGCTGTCCGTCCTTGGTCTGAGATGAGGATCCCATGTTGTTTTTCTCACAGAAGCATTGGGAAGCATGAAGCCCTGATAATGTGTTAGGTCCCCAGTCTCAGGGTGCAGGTGTGAGGTTGAGGGCACATTACTTTTTATTTTATCACATCCCAGTAAGCACTTTTTATTTTTGTATGCACTAGCTACAGCCTTTTGGCTAGGTGTGCGGTGCATACTGGAGCAGCCCCCTTCTCTAATGAGTATTTCAGTGGTCCCAACCCTTATGAGGAGTCTGGTATCCACTGTGGCCTTACAGCACTTTTTTTTTCTTCACAGTGAAGACACCGACCTTGGGGCTTCAAAAGAAAAATTGAGCTAATATCAAGTGAGTACTTGTTAGAGAGGCAAAGCTTGAACCTGAGATTACAATCAGTCCTCAGTTTTTGGTCCAAAGCTGGGTGCGGTACATGATGGTGTTGTGTGAGTTTAAGCACACTTAATCTTAATAAATGGTGCGTTCCGGTAAGCGCTTTTTATTTTTGTATACGTTAGCCACCAGCTTTATGGGTCTGTGTGTGGTTTACTGTATATAGAGTCATTTTTTTTATAATGCCAGCCTATCGGCTGGGGCTTTTTTGGCGAGCACTTTTGTATATATATATTTTTATCCGATGATGTAACAACGCTGGAAAGCCAAGGCGGAGCCGTGTCTCCTAAAAGTCTCAGTTTTTCTGGTGAAAAGGGCAGTTAGGTAGTTATTCTGAGATCTGTAAAATGGCAGAAGCTCCTCCTTCTTCCGGCTACTAACGGCTCTCACTATACACCCCCCACCTTTCTTGTTTTTTCTCTCTCGCTCGCTTAATTACTTTAGTACAAGCCCCTCTCTTCTGTTGTCGCTAATGGCCCTGAGAGGGATCTCGCTTTGAACTGATCACCAGAATCTTTATTTTTAAAATGTTATTTCAGTTTTAGTTTTTGAGTGAGTTTTAGTTATTTTTTTATGTTTTAAATATTTTTGAAGAGGAAGAAACACAGCAGTCCCTGTGATCCGCAACAGGATGGGAGATCCAAGGAGGATCGGGAGAGACCCCCTGGGATGCTTTTTTTAAAATTAATGTTGTTCAGTCCCGACACCGCTGACATTTGACATCGATAGTGCTGTTTTTACCTTTCTCATGCAAACGAAATGGATAACTGAGAATCATAAGATGTGTATCCATGGCAGCTGCAATGCCAACCCATAATGCTGTGGAGTACTCACTTTCGCATGATACTTAACATACAATACTGGCTGAGCAGCATGTGAAATGTGGCCTCAACAGCTGAAGTGTTAACGATCCCTAGCTGTATTCTAGTAACTTGTGCCTGCAGCCTGTAAACTGCGTCTCTGCCCAGGCAGGGACTCTGTGCCTGTAAAGGAACAGCTGCCAGTGGGAAAGGGGGGGACCAAACCACTCTGACAGCAGGGGGTGTACATAATTGAATTTCTGCACCAGGTAAAATATAAACTGATGTGACTGTGTTGTGCTGGTTTATTTCTTTAACCCCTAAAGGACAAGACTGTTTTTTTATTTTTGTCATTTTAATATTTCTGCGGTGTAATTTTCTCATATACTGAGTCCACAGTTATATAATGGGTTTTTTTGAGGACAAGTAGGTCTTTCTTTATATACCATTATTTTGATGATATCATATAACTATAAAAAAATATAAAATATGGTGAAAAATTAAAAAAAAAAGTAATGAAAAAACCTGCTAAATAGATTCTAATATTTGCTCTGAGTTTAGGAATATCCAATCTATTATTGCTATTTGAAAAACCTTGACTTCTTAACTCATCTGAATCCTGAATTCATACCTGCTCTGAAGTCCGAAAAAACTGAAAAATGTCTGTGCCAAATAAGCGTCAATGAGAGCATCAAAGACCAGTCGAGGGCCGGGGCAATTTAAGAGTGGGTATATAAAAAGTGCATCACGAGGGGATCCAAGGAGAATACGATGTGCTTAACAAACTGTACAACGTGATATAAAAAATAAATATTTTTAAAAAAAACCAAAATCAGGCACCCCAACAGATCCATGCTAGGTGACGGGTAATCACAGTCCTAAGGCTTGATCTAAGATCAGAGACTACAAAGCAAGAGAGATAAGTACCAACAGATTTATACATTTCTCCTTCTCACATCCATCACTACTGTTGCACAGCTGATATTTATATAACTGCAGTGAGTCAGGGACTCATGTCTGGTCATACCTGACATAATCTAAGGCGAGACAAACAACATGGGAGCCTCATCCCAGACCAAGAACGGGAGGTCCATCACCATTATTTTGCTCACTTGCACCATTACAAAGAAGGGCTCTACATTAGAATATCAGACTGGTCCCCACCCATCAGGGAAGTCCAGATCCGATATGCAAGCATCCCCTGCACAAAGAATTCAGCAGCAACAGACGTACGTTTCAGCCACTTGCCATGCATTTTAGGTCTGGTCTGTCCTGATCACTTATCTACCTTTTGGCCAAGATCTCATGTCTTATCCTAAGGTCCATGCCTATTGGATGACATTGCCCTGGGGAACTCCACTGGCAACTTGTACTATTCTGACCAGCCAATGACATGCAGAAGGTGGTGTGATGGGTGGGACCAGTCTGATATGCTAATGCAGAGTAGGCATTTCCTATAGGGGAGGCTATTTCAATGCTCTCTGTTACTGGTCTGAGAAGATCCCATGTTGTTTTTCTCACCTTAAGTTATTAAGGGTATGCCTAGACCTGGGTCCCTGGGTTACTGTGCATGGAGGGGTGGTAGCTTAACCACAGTGAAGGAGTTTGAAGTGGTTGTGTCTTACTTCTGGAGTCTGCAATGAGCTGATTGCTAGGTTCAGCTTGTTAATAAGCCTTTTGGCTGGCTACCTGTGGTAAAGCAGGCCTGTTGGATCTAATTACTCTTTACATGGCTGGAGAAGCCTGCTAGGCTGCATTTTCCTGGTTGAGTAATGAAAGGTCCACGGAGTCTTTAGGCTCAAAGGGACCCATTGCACACAGCTTTCTAACCTGTTTGGAGAGCTGGGTCCCTGAGCCTTTTTGGTGTAAAATTAGATGTATAAAAAGAGATTACCAAAAAGTTGTGTCTGTGGTTGCTGTGCATGGACTGCTTGTCAATGGATTGATTTTGGATCTGGAATGCATGTATGTTTATGTTAATAGTGAGGCTTTTTCTGTAGTGATACAAGTGAGAATAATGATGGTGATGCTCCCCCTGGTTATGTACCTTCCTATAGGGCAGTGGTTCTCAGGGTATACCCAGAGAGGAATATCACCCTCACTCTATCAATGAGCCCTATGAGAGGCTGACATGAATATCTGTAGTTGCTGTATTATTTGTATTTGGAGACTGGCCGTGCATTATTGGTCTGGGCTATCTTGATTGGATCAATCTGATATGCTAACGTGGAGGTCTTGATTGGATCAATCTGATATGCTAACGTGGAGGTATTTGTACACAACGCTGTGGGACCTCATCGGCCCGGACCTGCTCGACCTGTACGAGGAGATGGTGGTGGAGGGCAGGATGCCCCCCACGCTGAGAGAGGGAATGATCACGATCCTGTATAAGCGGAAGGGCGAGAGATGCGACCTGAAAAATTGGCGTCCCATCTCTCTCCTGAACGTGGACTACAAGATCCTCGCCAAGGTACTAGCCACCAGGTTGAAGAAAGTCATCGGGCAGATCGTTCACCCTGACCAGACCTGCGGCATCCCAGGACGCCGGATCGCGGACAGCCTGGCCCTCATCAGGGACACGATCTACTACATCAAGGACCGCAACGTCCGTGCCGCTCTGGTCACCCTAGACCAAGAGAAGGCATTTGATCGACTGTCTCATGGTTTTATGGGTCAGGTACTGCGGAGGTTTGGGCTGGGGGAGATGTTCTGTTCTTATGCTAACCTGATGTACCTTGATATCCGCAGCTTGGTGCTGGTGAACGGCTGGAAAACTGACCCCTTCCCGGTGCTCTCTGGGGTCAGACAAGGCTGCCCTCTCTCACCTCTTCTTTTTGTCTGTTGTATAGAGCTCTTCGCCAAGTGCATCAGACGAAATCCAGAGATCAGAGGGATCACCGCGCCGGGCAGAGACAAGAAGGAGATAAAGTGCTCGCTCTACATGGACGACGTGACCATCTTCTGCGCGGATCGCCGGTCGGTGAGAGCGCTTGTCCAGACGTGCGAGGACTTCAGCCGAGCTTCAGGTGCAAAGGTCAACTGCGGGAAGTCGGAGACCATGCTGTTCTGGCAGTGGGACCTGACTTCTGAGCCGATCCCGTTTCCCGTCAAAACCGACTTCCTAAAGATCCTGGGAGTCTGGTTCGGCAGAGACGGCGCGGCCCTGAAAAGCTGGGAGGAGAGACTCAACAAGGTAAAGCAGAAATTTGGGCTGTGGAGCCTCAGAGACCTTACCATCGAAGGGAAAGTGCTGGTGCTGCGCAACGAGATCCTTCCCGTGCTGCAGTACGTGGCTCAGGCCTGGCCCTTGCTGGTCACCATTCACCGAGCCATCAACCGAGCAGTTTTCCACTTCATCTGGGGCTCCAAAATGGACAGAGTAAAGCGCGCAGTGATGTACAAGGAACCCGGCAAGGGAGGCAAAGGAGTGCCTGACATCCCTACCATGCTGAGGACTTTCTTTGTGTGCAACTGCGTGCGCAGGACTCTCAGAGAGTGAAAAGCTCTGCTGGAAACTCCATGTCTCGCTTCTTCCTGCTGCCCCTGTGGAGGCAGCTCAAGTGGGAAAAGTGGGACAGCTCCGTACCTTACAATTGGACTATGCCCTGGTTCTACTCGGACGTGGGCAAATGTGTAAGGGAGCACCAACTGGAGGGAGTTAAACCAGACTTGTGGTTACCCCGTGTAATCCACAAGCTCATCAGAGCCAAAGACACTATGGAGAACATCCCAGGGCTCCCCGACGCCACAGCCAGGACTGTCTGGGCTAACGTGTCGTCGAGCAGGCTAACCAACAGGCATAAAGACATTGCATGGATGGCCATTCAGGGAGGCCTCCCCCTAAGGACATTTATGCATGCCAGGGGGCTGTGCAGATATAGACACTGCCCACAGTGCATTGTGGAGGAGGAGACTTCCCTTCACTTGTTCTGGCAGTGCCCGTTTGTACAGGCTTTGTTCAGAGCCCTGGAGCTGGATCTCAAGGACTCTATCGAGAGAAAGTACCTGTCCTACCATTCGGTACTTTACGGACTTTTTCCAGGAACACACACGGAGAGCGCCATTGAGGATGCTTGGCGTCTCATGTGTTGTGTAAAGGACGCTCTATGGTTTGCCAGGAACCGCCTGGTGCTGAGGAGGGAGCAGGTCACAGTCCGTGACTGCCACAGGCTTATCCACAGCCTGCTGAGAGACTACTCTCTCAAGGACAGTCTAGAGGATGAAGACTAGCCCCATTCCCCTCGGCCCCCTTTCCCCCCCATTTCCCCAGGTTATGTTCCACTAATGTGCTAACCATGTGTGCCATATCTGGAAATGTAATTGTACACTGCTTCTACTGAGCTTTCCGTAAACTGAAGTCGTACTGTAACGTGAATTGCCCTGCGCTGCGTCGCAGTACTGCTTAACGACTGTCTGTACCAATATTACTGATGAATGTATCTTTGCTGAAACAGGTTGATGTCTGTTTTATAATAAGCAGTTTTTGTATAATAAACTTAAATACAAAAAATGTGGTTTTTCTAGTCTTCTTGGCCTTTTGGTTTGGATTAAGTGAGTATCTGCGAGAGAGAGAGAAAGCATAAATCCCTGAGGTTGCGTTTTGTTTCCAGTCCTTTGTTCATGATGGTGAGTGTGTGGGGTTAAGTGTGCTTTGCCTTTTCTGTTGCACATGCTGGTAAGCACTTTTTATTTTTGTATATACTTGACCTGGATTTTTGGCTATCGTACATTTTTTGTCATACCAGCCTAACGGCATTTTCTTCTTGTGGGAGCATGTTTTTGTACATAGTCTTTGTCCGCATGACTGCTCGTGCATATGTGTTTCTTTGCACTTTTAAATAATTATTTTTAATAAACCCGAGTATTGTACACGGTTTTGACACTTGAAAGCCAAGGTGTAGCTGGGTTCCTTAAGATGCGTCTTATACATGGGAGCTTTGTCAGAAGATTTACAGAGGTTCTAGCTTCTGCGTTGGCACTTAACTGAGCACACACAGCACCCTCACAGCGAAGCACTGCACCTCGGGCTTCCAAAGAAAAGTTATTGGGGTAAGTGTTGCTTCTCGCCCTTTTGGCTAAGATCAAGCTTGGTCCTCTGGCCTTAGGGCTGGGATAGCATTAAGCCTTGCGGGAAGGGACCAAGAAGACCCTGCGACCCCCGAAGAAAATGAAGATGGGTACATGGTGTCCACTTCAGCCTTATGGCACGCTTGGCGCTAGCCAAAAATTATATAGGTTTTGCTAGACCTGAAATAGTTTATAAGATTGTCACCTGACAGTATAACTAGTTCAAAACTACCTAATGAAGTAAATATATTAAGCCTCCCATTAAGGTCCTTATGCTTCCTGACGAGCCCCAGCAATTACTTTACGCCAAACTCCATTATTATGAATTGCAGAACAGCCTCGGACGACATTAACCTTTCAATAACCCTTATGGCTCTCCGTTGCCCCCTGCAGGCCCTAGCTCCATATGACTCTTTCCAATGACACATACACAGCTAGTTGTCACATAACGTCCTTGATACATCATGCGATTAGGAAGTTATAGAAACCATAAGCAGCATATGTCTAAGAAGTCTTGTTCACCTGACGCAATATCTCTGCCATATAATGAGCTTCCAGGTCCGCGGACGTAAATGTGGCAGCTGGCTGTAGTGAGTTCCGATTATTAAAAACCACTTTAATTTTAATTTGTAAGTCAAATGTCTGATATTCCCCTAGTTAATGATGGTTTGATGTTTTATTATCTGTGTTAAAAGAATAAAGGGTCATCTTAACTGACATAACCCAAATGGTCTGAATAATAATAAAATAAGATATCGTTGTTGTTGTTATTAACTACAATTATTATTATTATCATTATTATTAATTTAGAGGTATCCTGTATCATAGTGTAATAGGAACTTTATTCATTACATGTAAAGAGCTGCACTTTGTTTGTGACGAGCAGATGGTTAACAGCAAAGCTCAGCGTCAATTTCCAGAGGGAACGGCTGAGACTTTGTTCTTTTCTCTGCTGTAAGAAAGTACCTGGTTATTTCATCATCTGATTTTCCTCTGACTGTAATTCCCGGGTCGCCCCTGTAATTACATATCTGGCCGAGACGCGTTTATTCAGAGATCTGTGTGTGAAGCCAGAATAAAGTCCAAGAAACTTTTCAATAACAAGCAATATGAATCCTCAATCTTAATTTTTTTCTGAGGCTGAATTGCCAGGAGGGATATGTAGTTCCCTTCTTACCACCCAAAGCAAAGCCTTGGATGCGCCAGTTCTTCGAAGACATACAAGCAATACAGAAATGACAGCATTACATGGCCAATGCCCCCTTCCGTGCAGTGAGCCAGGGACCCATGTCTGGGCATATCCTTAATAACATAAGGCGAGAAAAACAATATTGGAGCTTCTTCTCAGACAGAGAACAGACAGCGCTGAAATAGCCTCCCCTATAGGAAACATACTACCCAGGAGAGGCATTTTTATGCTCACTTTCAGTATTACAGAGAAGACCTCCACGTTAGCATATCATATTGATCCAATCAAGATAGCGCAGACCAATAATGCACGGCCAGTCTCCCAAATACAAATAATACAGCAACCACAGATATTCACGTCAGCCTCTCATAGGGCTCATTGATAGAGTGAGGGTGATATTCCTCTCTGGGTATACCCTGAGAACCACTGCCCTATAGGAAGGTACATAACCAGGGGGAGCATCACCATCATTATTCTCACTTGTATCACTACAGAAAAAGCCTCACTATTAACATAAACATACATGCATTCCAGATCCAAAATCAATCCATTGACAAGCAGTCCATGCACAGCAACCACAGACATAGATTTTTGGTAATCTCTTTTTACACATCTAATTTTACACAAAGAAGGCTCAGGGACCCAGCTCTCCACACAGGTTAGAAAGCTGTGTGCAATGGGTCCCTTTGAGCCTAAAGACTCTGTGGGACTTTCATTACTCTCCCAGGAAAATGCAGCAAAGCAGGCTTCTCCAGCCATGCAAAGAGTAATTAGGTCCAACAGGCCTGCTTTACCACAGTTAGCCAACCAAAAGGCTTAGTTAACAAGCTGAACCTAGCAATCAGCTCATTACAGACTCTAGAAGAAAGAAGCACCCACTTCAAACTCCTTCACTGTGGTTAAGCTACCACCCCTACATGCACAGTAACCCAGAGACCCAGGTCTAGGCATACCCTAAATAACTTAAGGTGAGAAAAACAACATTGGATCTTCTCAGACCAGGAACAGAAAGCATTGAAATAGCCTCCCCTATAGGAAATGCCTACTCTGCATTAGCATATCAGACTGGTCCCACCCATCACACCACCTTCTGCACGTCATTGGTGGAGTTCCCCAGGGCAATGTCATCCAATAGGCACGGACCTTAGGATAAGACATGAGATCTTGGCCAAAAGGCAGATAAGTGATCAGGACAGACCAGACCTAAAATGCATTGCAAGTGGCTGAAACATACATCTGTTGCTGGTGAATTCTTTGTGCAGGGGATGCTTGCTGTGCATATCAGATCTGGACTTCCCTGATGGGTGGGGACCAGTCTGATATTCTAATGTAGACCCAGGGACCCAGGTCTAGGCATACCCTTAATAACTTAAGGTGAGAAAAACAACATGGGATCTTCTCAGACCAGGAACAGAGAGCATTGAAATAGCCTCCCCTATAGGAAATGCCTACTCTGCATTGGCATATCAGACTGGTCGCACCCGTCACACCACCTTCTGCATGTCATTGGTTGGTCAGAATAGTACAAGTTGCCAGTGGAGTTCCCCAGGGCAATGTCATCTAATAGGCATGGACCTTAGGATAAGACATGAGATCTTGGCCAAAAGGCAGATAAGTGATCAGGACAGACCAGACCTAAAATACATTGCAAGTGGCTGAAACATACATCTGTTGCTGGTGAATTCTTTGTGCAGGGGATGCTTGCTGTGCATATCAGATCTGGACTTCCCTGATGGGTGGGGACCAGTCTGATATTCTAATGTAGACCCAGGGACCCAGGTCTAGGCATACCCTTAATAACTTAAGGTGAGAAAAACAACATGGGATCTTCTCAGACCAGGAACAGAGAGCATTGAAATAGCCTCCCCTATAGGAAATGCCTACTCTGCATTTGCATATCAGACTGGTCGCACCCGTCACACCACCTTCTGCATGTCATTGGTTGGTCAGAATAGTACAAGTTGCCAGTGGAGTTCCCCAGGGCAATGTCATCAAACAGGCATGGACCTTAGGATAAAACATGAGATCTTGGCCAAAAGGCAGATAAGTGATCAGGACAGACCAGACCTAAAATGCATTGCAAGTGGCTGAAACATACATCTGTTGCTGGTGAATTCTTTGTGCAGGGGATGCTTGCTGTGCATATCAGATCTGGACTTCCCTGATGGGTGGGGACCAGTCTGATATTCTAATGTGGACCCAGGTCTAGGCATACCCTTAATAACTTAAGGTGAGAAAAACAACATGGGATCTTCTCAGACCAGGAACAGAGAGCATTGAAATAGCCTCCCCTATAGGAAATGCCTACTCTGCATTGGCATATCAGACTGGTCGCACCCATCACACCACCTTCTGCATGTCATTGGTTGGTCAGAATAGTACAAGTTGCCAGTGGAGTTCCCCAGGGCAATGTCATCAAATAGGCATGGACCTTAGGATAAGGCATGAGATCTTGGCCAAAAGGCAGATAAGTGATCAGGACAGACCAGACCAAAAATGCATGGCAAGTGGCTGAAACATATGTCTGTTCGGATCTTGACTTCCCTGATGGGTGGGGACCAGTCTGATATTCTAATGTGGATCCAGGTCTAGGCATACCCTTAATATCTTAAGGTGAGAAAAACAACATGGGATCTTCTCCTCAGACCAAAAACTGACAGCATTGGATTAGCCTCCTTTTTTTGTTCACTTGCAACATTAAAGAGAAGACCTCAGTATTAGCATATCAAAGAAGATCTCAGTATTAGCATATCAGACCGGCCCCACCCATCACATCAGTTAAGATCCAAAATGCATGGCAGGCCTCACTGGCACAATGAGTATTACAAGCACAGACATGCAATATTTTTTTGAATATTTATTTTTCATAAGCAACATATTGATACAACCAATGGTAGCATCAGAAAGCAGTATCATGACACAGCACAGGGCAACATGTATACAGTACAACTTCAGTGACCAAAAAGCTCAACAATACAGTCAAAGCTGTGTACAACTCCAAGTCCATGCATTGTAACCTCTCATAGGCGTTATCAGCATGGCTAATGTCCCACTAGGTGCAGTGAGGGGCTTGCACTAAAGCAATAGAGCAAGAGAAAAAGAAAAGGGGTGTGGGGTGTATACTGAGGGCCATTAGTAGCCGGAAGAGGGAGGAGGTTCTGCCATTTTACAGATCTCTGGTCTGACCTCACCTAGAGTATTGGGGACAGTTCTGGAGACACCATCTCTAGAAGGACACATTGGAGGGGGTTCAGAGGAGGGCAACTAGATAGTTTGAAAGCTACAAATGATCAGGAAAGACTAAAGGATTTAAATTTGTCTTGCTTGGGGATACAAAAAGAGATGGTTTTGTCCATTTATTATATGGAGATATTGCAGATACGTGTAGCTCTAATGGGCCAAATACCTTCAGATCCATTCACAGGCTGGTTATCGTCCATATTGACCTTAACAATGTCAGATACATGCCCCATTCTAAAACCCCTGTTTTAGTAAATGTCTCTTTGTGTTCATGCTCGGTTTCATCAAAATTATATAACATTTTGGAAAAAATATACAGCATAGAATTCCAGCGCTAGAAGCCAATATAGCAAAAATCTCAACGATGACGGAGTTTTTGCCTGTAAAGCTCATATAAGCCGGGATAAAAGAGATCCAGATGTTACAGAAGATCAGCATGCTGAAGGTGATGTATTTGGCTTCATGAAAACTGTCTGGTAATTTCCTGGCCAGGAAAGCGACTATGAAACTCACAGCAGCCAGGAAGCCCATGTACCCCAGAACAGTATAAAAGGCAACCACTGACCCCTCATTACACTGAATAATGATCTTTCCATGATAGGAGTGAGTGTTCATTTCGTAGAATGGAGGAGAAATAGACAACCAGCAGATGCAAATGACTACCTGAATAAATGAGCAGACAAACACCACACAGTTGGGTATTTTGATTCCCAACCTTTTCATCCAAGTGCTGCCGGGTTTGGTGGCTTTGACAGCAATGCAGACCATGATGGTCTTGGCCAAAAGAGAAGACACAGCTACCGAGAAGAGGATCCCAAAAGCAGTTTATCGCAGCATGCAGGTTACATTCTCAGGACGACCGAGGAACAGAAACACACAGAGGAAACTCAGGATGAGGCAGACCAGGAGCAGGAAGCTGAGGTTCTGATTATTAGCTCTGACAATGGGGGTGTCCTGGTATAAAATAAATATCCCCAAAATAACGGAGGCTATGACAGACATGAAAATTGAAATAGATCCAAATACTGACGCAACTGAATCCTCTTTGTAGGACAAGAATTCAATGGGTTTTGGAACACATTTATCCTTCTTCTCATTTGGACATTGGTTTTCAGGACATTTTTTGCAAGATTCTCCATCTATAAGATATATCAAAATTATACTAATTTATAAAAGTCAGTTATGGACCAAGTAATGCATGGATAATGAGTACACTTGATCATAATATCCGTCAGTAACATGCTCTCTGTTGCAGATTTTCCTATTAGGAAGCTGAACCCATTTACATTCAGCTGTGACCGTTGCCTGGAACTGTCTGCCATCTAGGGGAGGTTTCCAGAGCCTGGCTTATCTTGTATTAGTGAATACTTGGGCCATTGAGTCTGGGCCAGCAACGTGTAGCCAGAGAGAGCTCCAGTTGGAAGAAAGGCTTTTATTTAATGATATTTTCTTTTCGGGATATTCATTTTCTTACCCGTGGACTGTGCTTAAGATCCTTAAAAGTGACTTTCTTTGACCGTCAGATAACTGGGTTTTGTCACAATTTTCAGTGTTAAATTAGCTGTTTTAATATGTTTTTATTACTGTAGGAAATATCTATATTGTAGAGTTGTTTCATACAATAGAGCAGAGAGGTACATTTGAGCCCATAAATGACCCTGACTTTCTAGTGCTTTTGCTGCATTTATTGAAGGTTCAATAATGTGATTTCTGACCTTTCATTAAAACACCAGGGACAAGGTTACAGGGAGTGCTGATCCCGGTCATTAAACCGCGGAAAAAGCTGATATGCACCTGTTGGGTTTTGAGATCGCTCCTTCCGAGCAGGAGACGCAGTCAAAGCAGCAGGTGTGCAAAATCAGTCTATAGCCAGGAGGACAATCTTCAGAACATTGAGAGCGAAGAATCTTAAAACCAAGAAATCAGAATTGGAGGAAATATCATTGCCCATTGCCCAATGTTCCACCCATCGTCCTGCCTTATGATCCTCCCATCAGCACACCTTAAGCTTCTGTTTCACATTCTCCTTCATCATCCTGCCTTAATCAGAATACCTTCAGCCAATTAGGTATAATAATATAATAATACCTTCATTCCAAGCAACGGAACACACCAGCCCAAAAGGGCTGAAGGCGACCACAACTCCACCAGACATGTAGGTAGGTACCCCTCTCCACCCCACACCTCCAGCACGTCGGATCACCCTCCAGTCCCATCCTGCTGAGTGCCACCGGAGTCCTATACCACATCGTCAGTATTTTATAAGCTGTCTCCTGGTATCGCGAGGCGATAGAACATTTGTGCGCTACAATGCAGACCGTCTCCCACTGACGATCTGAGAGAGTTTCACCAAGCTCAGTTTCCCACCTACCCATAAACACTGGAGGTATCAATGAGTCCCTCTCGAGGAGCAGACGGTAAATGATAGAAATCCCTCCCCTAGGGAGGCAGGCTCGCCTTGCAAGTTGTTCGAAAGGAGTTAAGGCTCTAGACAGATGGTGCTTGCCCCAGAGCGCCTTGACGTACCGCACCAACTGGGCATAGCGAAATCGCTGCATCAAAGTGCCTCGGGCCGTGGGGATCGCCAGCTCAAAAGGCAAGGGGGCCGAACCATTCCACGTCAGAGAGACGTTGGCCTTAGGAGACAACTCCAAGGAAGCAAGGTAATCCCCTTCCAGACCCGGGACAAAGTCGGGATTGCCAGCTATAGGGGTCAGCGGTGACGGATAGGAGGATAGAGCGCCACTAATCCGCCTCCTACGCCAGACCCCCAGGAGGCCCTCACGAAGGGATTGGATCTAAGGGAGGGCTGGAGAGCTTCGAGCCGAAGCCCAATGCAGCCAGAAAGGGGGATCTGGGTATCAGCCTGCTCCATGGCTACCCAAATCTTAGGAACAGGATGATACCGCCACTCGAGGAAGCATAACAAATGAGCGGCACAGTAATAGCCGAAGAAGTCAGGTAGGGAGAGGCCAGCCCTGTCCTTGGGACGCGTAAGTACGGTATAGCTGACTCTGGGGAGGCCGCTCCTCCAGATATATCTAGTTATTAACGTGCGCAGATCTGTAGAGAACGACCTCGGGACCGTCACCAGCAAGGTTTGATAAAGATAGAAAACCCGTGGGAGAACATTCATCTTTATCACATTAACTCGTCCGTGCCATGAAATGTGAGGGAGGGCCCAGCCGGTGAGGTCAGCCTGGAGTTGTTGTAGGAGCCTTGGGAAGTTCACCTTGTAAGCCGACGAAAGGTCCCGTGGGAGCCACACTCCCAGGTATTTGATATGGTCTCGACACCATCTATACGGGAAGGAAACACCCACAGCCCGAGACTCCGCAGTGGACAAGAAAACATCCAGAACCTCAGATTTGTCCACATTAATCTTGAAATGGGAGAGGGAGCCGTAAACCCCCAACGCGTCAAGGATGTGCGGAAGCGAGACAACCGGCTGAGAAACCGAGAAAAGCAGGTCATCCGTGTAAGCGGACACCTTAAGCTCGCGGCCGGAGCAGGATAAGCCATGGATGCTGGAATTATTCTGGATAGCCTGCAAGAAGGGCTCCAGAGAGATAGCGAAAAGCAGGGTTGACAAGGGGCACCCTTGGCGGGAGCCATTGCAAATGGGGAAGGAGGCTGTGAGGGCCCCATTCAGGCGAATACGTGCTGACGGGGCAGAATAAAGAGACATAATCCAATGGAGCCAGGATCGACCAAAGCCCATGACCCGGAGTGTCTGAAACATGAAGTCCCAGGCCACCCTGTCGAACGCCTTCTTCGCGTCCGTAGACAGGAGAAGAATCTTCTGGCCCGTCGAATGGGCTAAGTGTGTGGTATTGAGTGTTAATATACATTTTTATTCTTTTACACTCTACACTATTGTGGTTGTTTTTTCCCTTTTTGTTTTACATGAGCGCCTCCAAGTGGTTTTTGAGTTTACAATTTGCAACATTTGCTGCTGTAAAAGACAATAGAGGGGTAGTATCATTTGCATAATTATCTTGATTGACTGGCACACACTTTTTATGATATATTGGTTTTCTACACTTGTTTTTCCGCATGTGTTCAATAATGTTGAATCTAAGGGAAAGGAAAGCCATTCAAGAACTTCAAACTGCCAATGCTTTTACCCTACGCTCCGCCGATAAAGGCGGGGCGATTGTTATATTGAATACTTGTGACTACAATAAAGAATGTCTTAGACAACTTCAGGATACAACTACTTATAAAAAAAACTAATATAAATAACAATAAGTGTAAAGTAAAGTGCAACTTATGAAAAGACCACTTTAAATTTCCACTCAAATAATACAAATAACAATAAACATAAAAGGTGTAAGCGCACGTGCCCCAATACACAATCTTAGGGTACATCTGTATATATACTTGCACATAATATGGTTCATATTTTCAAAATCTAATTTATCAATCTCTTTTGTTTTCCTGCAACTCAAACATCCTCCACATCTATAAAACCCATTTTGATTTTGAAAAAAGATTTTTTCTCTTCCTATGTTTGTTTTTACATAACTTTTAGTTAGCTGGTTTTGTATGCTCTGACCTCCCCAATAAAAAATATTTTTTGGTTGTAAACCCAAATAATCAGATAATTCTTCATCTCGGTTCAACAAAATGTTATACACGATTAATATATGGATAAATACATATTTTATTAATTCATATATATATATTGTTTTGGATTTATTATTGAATTTTAATTGTTTCTGTTAGTATTTCCCTTTTTGCCCTTTTCCAAAATGGCTGCCGGATTTTGCCTTCCATAAGAGCCTTTATAATGTGTGATGCCTTTACAATGTGTGATACCCATATTGTACCAATTGGAAGGGACACTCTAGAGGTTACACCAGGACCTAGCAGAAACCAGAGGTTGCACCGGAAGTGACGTACCGGAAACCAGAAGTGTCCTACCGGAAGTGACACACTGGGAACCGGAAGCCTGTGAAATTGGCGCCAAAACCAGTGTTAGGCACATTATAAATATGTAACCAGAGGATAAGGAAAATACACTTGAAAAAGACATATAGTCGAAACGCGTTGTGTTTTTAAATATACTTTTTATATTTGGGGAAATATAGGTTTTCATACCTAGTTCTCCTTATTTTACTAATAAAAGAATCCAGAAGGAAAAGAACTGTGTGGATCCTTTACTGCCTGGAGTGGGTTCAGAAGGAAGGCATCCTTTCATTTACACCCCAAGTGGGCACCCGGAGCTGTTTCTATAGAGCCTGTTCACGGCTCTATCTCATGTGACTTTACTCTATACCCCATTAAAATCATTACTGCATTTATGGGTTACACTATGATCTCTCTGTGTCTCATTTTACAGGGCTAAAAGAGAGGTCTAAACCACATCATATGCAATTATATATACAGATTTACCCTAAGATTGTGTATTGGGGCACGTGCGCTTACACCTTTATGTTTATTGTTACTTATAAAAAACTGACTGGTAACCCAACTGGGGAATATAGCTTGCAGCTAGAGAACCTTTGCAAACAGGCATTAGAGGGAGATATTATTAATGAACATGAGTCAAAATTCATTACGGGTACGCAGGAGAGATTGCCCGTTTTCTACTGTCTGCCAAAAACACACAAAAGTTTAGATAGTCCTCCTGGCCGTCCGATTGTATCTGGAGTAGGATCTTTAACATCAAATTTGTCACAATATGTTGACAAATTTTTGCAACCATTTGTACAAAAGACAATTTATCATTTAAAAGACACTACTCAAGCAATTAAACTAATAGAGAGTTTTTCTTGAACCACAGAATATGTGTTAGCTACTTTAGATGTTAGTGCATTATACACGAGCATCCAACATGACTTAGGGATAGCAGCAGTGGAAAGACATCTCACAGGAACAAGTTAAATTCGTCACAGAGGCCATTAGATTCTAACACATTATTACTTTTATTTTGATGGTGATTATTATTTACAGCAAATTGGGACCGCCATGGGCACCAGGTTTGCGCCAAGTTACGCAAATGTATTTATGTCAGCGTGGGAGGAAGATACCATCACCCCCATTCTTGGCGCAAGCCTGGTGCTCTGGCGACGTTATATAGACGATATTTTAATTTGCAAAGGGTCTATATCACAGTTAAAATTATTTGTTGAAAATGTAAATATGAATTCGCACAGTTTGGTATTCACGCCCACAATAAGCAAAGAGAGAATTTTTAGATTTGGAGATTAAGGCTATCCACTCTACACTAATCTGTAATACAGGGCTTGACAAATTTGTTGTGAATCCAGGCGCCAGGTAAAAAAGTTAGGAGCCAGGATTTTTTTTAAACTAACAGTTGGTCAGGAGGGATCCGATCATCATCAGCCCACTTACTAAACTCACAGCGTTTGACCTGGAAGCACCCTGGACTTTCAGGTCAGTGCTGTTTTTTGTTTTTTTTTAATTATATTTTTTTCATTTTTTTTAACTCTTTCGATGCTGATGTTCCATTGGAGCACAGCATTGACAGATATTTAGTCCCCACAAGCTTGTGGGGACAAATGTTAACCCCTGCATTGCCACGAATGTGTCATACACAATTGTGGCATTGAAGGGGTTAACGCTGCACTGTTGCTCTCATGGAGTGATCAGGCAGCAGGGGGTGTTGGGGCTGGTCTCCACACTCATGGCGAGACCAAAGAACCCTCTCACCCTGTCCCTGAAGCTGCCTCTGGCAGCTGGGAAGCAATTGCTGGTCTATAGACCAGCCACTGCAGGGGGGAGTCTATGATGACTGCTGTAGGCTTCTATGCCTACAGGAATCATCAAAGGGCTTGTGGGGGCTCGTTTTTTTGCTGTTGCTGGTCTGGGCTTCCAGGCAGACCACCGGCAGCAGAGCCCCTTACAAAACGGGAGTTAACCCCTAAAACGCCGCGAACGCGGCATTGAAGGGGTTAACGCTGCACTGTCGCTCTCAGGGAGCGATCAGGGAGCGATCAGGCAGCGGGGGGGGGGGGTGTTGGGGCTGGTCTCCACACTCATGTGGAGACCGAAGAACCCTCTCCCCTGTCCCTGAAGCTGCCTCTGGCAGCTGGGACTCAATTGCTGGTCTATGGACTAGCCATTGCAGAGGGAGTCTCTTTGATGACTGCTGTAGGCTTCCATACCTACAGGAGTCATCAAAGGGCTTGTGGGGGCTCGTTTTTGCTGTTGCTGGTCTGCCTGGGCTTCCAGGCAGACCACCAGCAGCCATGCCCCCAAAACGGGAATTAACCCCTAAATGCCACGATCGCGGCATTGAAGGGGTTAACGCTGCGCTGTCACTCCCATGGAGCGATCAGGCAGCTGGGGGGGTGTTGGGTGAGGTCCCCAGACTTGTGTGGGGACCCAATCAACACACAAACCCCTTCCCTGAGGCTGCCTGTGGCAGCTGAAAACACGAGTGCTGCTTTTCCAGCAACCGCGTTTTCAGCCTACAGGATCACTCCGTGGGAGTGATCTCAGGCTCGGGGGCGGGCTCGGAGTGGCTGTAGCAGCAGCGCCCCCGTGTGGTGACTCAGCCTCTTACATCCACAATTTTTTCTGGATGTAAGAGGCTGACAAAACCTAGGCGCCAGGACAAAATTCTCTGTCGCCATGGCGACCTGGCGCCTGGGATTTGTCGAGCCCTGATGTAATACATACAAAAAACCAACAGCAAAGAATAGTTATATTCGTTTTGACAGCTGTCATTTACCCAGATGGCTGATTAACGTACGTACAGGGCAGTTCAGAAGGATTAAACGGAATTGTACTTTGGCAGACAATTTTGAATATGAGGCATCACTGTTGACCTCTCAATTTTTGGAAAAAGATTACCCTCCAGATCTATTACAAAAACCTCTGGACAAAATTAGGAGTGCTGATAGGACATCTTTTTTTATTTTTTAGAGGTTCGTGATTGTGAGAAAAACAAGAAAGTAGCTCAAGAAGTGAAATTAATTTTGCCCTTTAAGGCTAGGTTTCCACTTGGGTTTTTGTCCTGCGTTTTTTTCTTGATGAAAAACGCCAAGAAAACTGCCACAGCATTTTCCTGCATTTTGGCGTTTTTTTCCGGAGTTTTTTCTGGCGTTTTAGCCTTCCTGTGGAAATTGCTTTTTTGACCTTAGGCAGTTTTTCCAGCCTTTACACGTTAGAATTGTCACCCAGCTAAAAGGGATTTGGATAAATGGCAAGTATCTGCCCTCTCCTGATGTCATTTACTTGGTAGAGTTCTACTTAAACGCCCCGGCTGACCCTTTTGTCTCTTTTCTGTGGTTTGTAAGGCATGCTTTATTCCGAATGTCTGCTCCTCTAGGAAGATTGGCCCCAAATGATGGTGCAAATTGTTTGCAGGATGCAGTTGATGCGTCGGGTATATTATTTGTTTGTTTGTTTGTTTGTTGCAAATGGTGTAAAATTCCATATGAACTTTGTTTTGTGTGAAACTGTTTGTTTCCAGCCTATTTCTCGTAGGACACACAGATACTGGGTCCATCCTCTGCATTGTAACTGTGGAAAAAAACACGTTTTTTCTCTCCCATAGACTTCTATTGGAGAAAAACGCCAAGATTTCCTTGCAAAAAAGCCAGAGTGTCAACATGCTGCGATTCTGAAAAACTGCCACAGAGCCCAAAAAAGCAGAAAAACGCCAAAGAGGACTGAAAAAACGCCAAACAGAAAAAAGCCAAGTGGATATGGCATTGTGCGATTTCCTATTGAAGAACAGCTAACATCTGGCTGCAGCGTTTTTTTCCCTAAAAAAACGCCGTGTGGCTGAGTTGGCGTTTTTATGGGCGTTTTTAGCAACAAAAAAAAAACAAGTGGAAACTTAGCCTAACAGAGATTATAAATAGGTGGAACAGATAATAAAGAGACACTGGTATTTATTAAAACAGGACAAAGTGATAGGAGGATCTATACCATCTCGCCCAAGAATAATTTACACTAAAGCACCAAATCTACGCATTATGGTGGCTCCATCTATTAAAAGGCCCCCACCGAACGAAGTAAGCCAGTCATGGCTCTCCACAAAGGGTTTTTTCGATGTGGGTCTTGTTCAAATTGCCTGTCTGTCCTGAGAAAAAACAGTTATGGTTAAGACTACAGTCAATGATTTTAAGTGGGAAATTGGAGAATTAATCACTTGTAACACTAAAGGAGTTATATATATATATATTTCAATGTAGTTGTCATAAACAATATGTAGGGGGTACAAAGAGATCGTCGAAGACAAGAGTGGCAGAACATGTCTATAATATCAAAAAAGGGAACTTAAAACATCCATTATCTGTTCATTTTGCTCACATCCACAATAAAAATCCGTTAAAACTGAGTTTTATAGGTCTAGAAAAAAAAAAATCGAAAGAAACTGGCGAGGGGGCAGTTACCTTATTCAGATGTCGAGGGCAAAAACCAAAAAGATCTATGAATTCCAAAGTTTGGAGCCATATGGTTTGAATTCAAGTATAGAACTTTTTGGTTTTATGTAGAAAGATGGGCTCCCTACCCGTGACCCACTCTGGAACAATTGGTACAGTGGCCCCCGGGAGGGATCCTATCATCTACTGATATTTTCATGAAAGGTTTCTTGTATCTTATTTTCATTTTTTATTTTGTATTTTTTTATTTTCTATTTTATTTATCGTTTATATTTTTATTATTTATTTATTTGTTTATTTATTTTACTCTTTAGTTTCATGTAGATAAAGAGAACAAATGCCCAAATAGCAATTAAATATGGAATCTCGAGTACTCTTTCCATGTTTTTTCTTTTTGTCTTTTAAGCATTTCCACCTTTATTCTATTGTTGTCATGTGACTTTTATGGTCAGTATAAAAGAGAGGTCAGATACCTCTAAACTTACAGCTACTGAGGAAGGAGACTGCTCTAATAGCTACTATACCCCGAAACGCGTTTAGCTTGTGTTTAAACACACTACTACTATATTGGACACTGTTCAGACACTGGCCGCTAAGCCGGCGGCAATTGTGGAAGTTTGGGAGGCAGTATTTGCACTTTTTGTCTATATGCTGATTGACTGCGGAATCCATGCGAACACCATTACTAAGTTGGTCTGTGTTTGCGATTTCGGCCGGAACGTCCTGCACACAGTTAACAACTGACTGATCATCTGACTGCTACGTCAGACGCCGGTGATTGCCAGTGCGCTCGCCTGTGTGGGAGGCTACTTTCCATCCAGAGCCATATCTCCCAGTTGGAGCGTTGCACTGGGAAAAGATCTGCTAGCTACAAAAATCCGGTCTAACATCAGATGGTGAGCGGTACAGTGTACCATCTTTTTATGATCTGTTAAGAAAAAGAGCATCTGTTTTACCAAATAAGGCACCGGCCAGTGATTCTATAAAGACATAGTGCTTACTGCCTACCCCAAGGGATCCATACCATACTGAATGTTTGAGGACATCTTTCTACAGATATTTTGTTATCAGCACGAGTTTTTGAAGTATTCAGTGCTGAAACATTGTTGATACAAATTCATGTTGCAGGACAATTACTACAAATTCTTTTTTAGTTAGATACATTTTTTATAGGTTTTTCATTAAACCTGAACCGTGTACCAATATTGATCAGGAGTGTTATATTATTATATGTTTTACTATATATTTTTTTGGTATTTTTTTCTGTCTATTATTTTTGTGGTAATCAAGCAACTGAGTCTAGCCACAAGGGCCCTGTGGTTTTTCAGACTGACAGTTGTGACTTTATTAAAAGTGGTTTTTATACGGTCACATATATTTCTAGATTTTTCTTATTTCCCTAAACTGCTATTTTCAAATGTCATTGTGGTTTACTGAGGACTGATACAATTGTTTTAGTATTTTTCCATATGTTGATTCCAGTTGAGGTATAGGTGGTGGTTCAGTTAACCTCGTTATCTTGATCGTGAGCTGCACTGTGTTGTGTTTTTATTGTTCAATAAAGGAATACCACAGGACTTGGATGAATGATGAATCATGCTTCACTATCTGGAAGTCTGATGAATGAATCTGGGTTTATCGGATGTCAGGAGAACGTTACCTACTGGAATGCATAGTGCCTACTCGTTTGGTGGAGAAGGCATAATGATCTGAAGATATTTATTTCAGGATTTAGGCCCCCTAGTTCCAATAAAGAGTGACAGAAACCAATTCCCACAGACACACTTTAAAATCTTCTGGAAAGGCTTCTTAAAAGAGGATGGACAGGTGGCCACATACCTTTGGTCATATAATGTGTGTGGGTATATAATATATATATATATATATATATATATATATATACATACACACACACAGTATGTCACAAAAGTGAGTACATCCCTCACATTTTTGTAAATATTTTATTATATTTTTTATGTGACAACACTAAGGAAAAGACTCTCTGTTACAATGTAAAGTAGTGAGTGTACAGCCCGTATAACAGAGTAACTTTACTGTCCACTCAAAATAACTCAACACACAGCCATTAATGTCTAAACCATGGCAACAAAAGTGAGTACACCCCTAAGTGGACTTTAAACTGTCTCTTTAACGCGGATACTTGTTATACCCCCAACAGGAGCTTTACATATTAACGTCAGATACAGAGGACGGGGCATCAGATACCCACGAGTATTAATATCAGCAGCAGTAACAGGAATATCATATCTGACTACCCGACTATCGCAATACCCCTTCTAAACAACCCCCTCACCACACAGTTCCTGGAGAGCGGAGCTACACGTGGGCCCTTTAAGGCAGGTTTAGATAGCGCTGTCCCTTTAAATGTCAGTCAAGCAGCACACAGGTACCTCACAGGCCCCTGCCTGCAGCACAGGTGGTGTATGGGTTATGGCCACCTACTGGACCCTCTCTGTCAGACTCACCGGCAGCTTCATTCTCAGCAGACATGAGTAGCTTTCCCTCCAGCAGAGCTCAGCATGCGCAGGACACAGCACTCACTCTGCAGACACAGGGTACTCTGGGGTTTAAGGGACTGTGAAGCTGCAGCGGCCTCACCAGCTCCTCTGTGCTAAGGAGGACTGTCCAGCTTCCCCAACACAGTCTCTCACAGGGAGAGCACAGAAATCTAATCAGTCACTTTGGGCCTAGTCCTGAGCTCTGTCACCATGGAGCTCCTTCCTTCCTGCTTCCCTCTCATTCTCTGCCCTCCAGCCTCCCACATCCATCCATAAACACCCAGCCAATGCCTCACTGTCACCTGATTGGTGCAGCTAATCACAGGACCTGCTTGCAGCTCCTCCATTTTGAGTCCTGGCAGTGGCTGAGGGGCCCATCAGCAGAAGCAGCAGTAAAAGTGAGTGAGAAAATGGCGGGAGCTGCATGCATAATACACAGCTGTGAGGGGTCTGAGATTTTAATTCAGGAAAAATAAATGCTGTTTAGGGCCCCAGATGTTTAAAACTCTCCCTAAGTTACCTGTATTCGGTGCACCCGGGGCAACAACAATTACCACGTGGGGATGGAGAATGTCATGAAGTGCGTGCGCTTTATTAGTATATAAATCGTTGTAGCAGTATATCAATCTGTAATCTATATAACTCTATATATCAGTATATAATGTATATAACTCTAATGTATATAACTCTAAATATTAGGAATATAAATATATAATGTATAGAACTATATATATATATATATATATGTATATCAGTAAGCTTTAGCAGTATATAACTCTATATGTAAGTATATAAATCTCTTATGTATATAACTCTATATATCAGTATATGAATCTCTTATGTATATGACTCTATATAACAGTGATATAAGTCTATATCAGTATATAAATCAATATCTGAATATTACTATCTCAGGTATATAAAACTTTGATGTATATAACTCTATACCTGTATATTACTGTGGGAAGCACTATAATGTATATAAATCTATATCTGTATATAAAGTAAATTTGGTATCGGTGATACCTTTATTGGCCGATAGCTTGTAAGGCTATCGGGGCCTCATATTATAGCTGATAATATATAAATGCTATAATATTCCTGAATGCATTTATAGGGTAATATGTGAAGTGGGGATGTGACCCGTTTCAACGTATAAATAAATACTGTATTTGTTTGATTATCAGAGCAAATGCTCTGATAACAAAAGTATCCAGAGGATGACCGAAGAGCGTAAATGCGCAGAGGAAGCTCGGCATGATAGAGACCAGGAGGATGAAGCTGAAGTTCTGGTTTTTGGCGCTTACGGTGGGTTTGTCCCACGGAATAAAAATCCCTAATATAAAGAAAGTTGACACACTGGTTAAAAAAAAATGAACCACTCTATTTTTGTATGAGAGGAACATATCTGCGATTTCTCTGGGTTCTGCCGCCGGCGGTGCGGTGCTCCCCACCTACTTCACCTCCAACATTGGTGTCATCCTGCGATGTCAGCGGGACCTCCTGCCCCCATGCCTCAAGAGAGGCACCAGGTAGCCGGAAATAGGAAGTTCCCAGAAATTGACAGGAAGTGGTACATCTTGGGAACACATTTAAGTTTTTTTGTTGTTGGGTCATAGTTACATATAGTTACATACATAGTTAGGCTGAAAAAAGACCTGCGTCCATCAAGTTCAGCCTTTCCTATATCTGAAATTTTTTTCTGTTGATCCAAAAGAACCCAGTTTGCACTAACCAGGGAAAAAATTCCTTCTTGACCCCAAAATGGCAGTCAGATTTCGTGATTGTCTTCGTCTTCGTCTACCATTCCCCCCCCTTCTAACTTACCTTGTCTTCGCCGCATCGCGTCAGTTCCCGGTAGTGGAAATCCGCAGGTTCGCCGTCACGGGTTATAGGGCAGTGCGAATGAGCCTATTGGTCGCCTACAGGGACCTCCTCTGGCATCAACCAATTGGTTGATGCCAGAGGAAGACCCTGCAGGTGACCAAAAGGCTCACTCGCACAGTCTTTGTAACCCCTGACAGCGAACCTATGGATTTCCGCTCCCGTTAACCCCTTCGATGCTGCGTTATCTAACACAGCATCGAAGGGGTTAACGGGAGCGGAAATCCATAGGTTAAAGGGCCGTGCAAGCGACCAATAGGCTCACTTGCACAGCCCCTTAACCCTTTAAAAAAAAAGTTAACCCCTAACTAATTGAACAGGGAGGGAGACCAGTGGCATCGGCAGGGTAAGTTGCAGCATTGGGGTTTTAAAACTGTTCAATTAGTTAAATGTCCGTACGAGCGACTTTATTGGTCGCTCGTACGGACATTTAACCCGGCACAGACTAACTAATTGAACAGGGAGGGAGACCAGTGGCATCGGTCTCCCTCCCTGTTCAATTAGTTAAAGACCAGTGGCATCTGCAGGGCAAGTTGCAGCATTGGGGTTTTAAAACCTCAATGCTGCAACTTACCCTGCCGATGCCACTGGGCTCCCTCCCTGTTCAATTAGTTACATGTCCATACGAGCGACTTTATTGTTCGCTCGTACGGACATTTAATTAATTGAACAGGGAGGGAGACCAGTGGGATGTGCCGGGTAAGTTGCAGCATTGGGGTTTTAAAAGTCTGCACGAGCGACCAACAGAGTCGCTCGTGCAGACTTTTAAAACCCCAATGCTGCAACTTACCCGGCACATCCCACTGGTCTCCCTGTTCTATCAGTTAATAAATGATAGAACAGGGAGACCAGCGGGATCTGCCGGACAATTACGGCACCAGGAGTTTAACAGTCTGTACGAGCGACCCTATTGGTCGCCAGCAGGGGGCTCGTCTGCCATCAACCAATGGCAGACGAGCCCCCTGCTGACGACCAATAGAGTTGCTCATACGGACATTTAAACTCCTGGCGCCAGAGCGGCTTTAACCCCGTTATTACACCCCACATAGATATTTTTTCATATTCTAGTGGGCTACATCCATCCTCAAATAGTACCCTATAGGGTAGCATTTTAAAATATCTGAATTGAGGGGTTTGAGAGTAATGAAAACTCAAGTCTTACAGGTATTTCCTAATCTTGCTTCACCTTTTGTGTCTGTACCTGTATATCTATAGGGTAACAAAACGGTCAATGTAGGAAAGAATGTGTGTACAAAATGGTTACAGAAAGGAAAAAAGTAACCATACCTACTGCAAGAAGTTACAAAGCAGGCTTTCAAGTCATTCCCAGTAGGATATATAGGTGAGAGCTTCGCCTATCCAGGTAGGACAAGAAATTACAAGCGTCCCAGAACCTCCCGTTTATCTTCAGTGTTTTTTTCTGCCCTAACCTGGGTAAGTGAAGCTTCATCCCTTGTTTGTTTTTCTGAGGCTTGTGTCTTATCTCAGTAGCTTCATCTCGTTAGCCTGCCATTGTTTGTTTCTTGGGGACCATTCCTTTCTTCCACATCAGAGTAGGATAGGATTCATGGGCAGATCCGTATTTACCTAACTCTAGCAGTCAGAGGAAGGATCCATAACTTTGTTTCCGTGTAGCTCACTCGGCTGCCCTTGTACTGTGTTTTCTGTATATTGGAGATTCTGTAACACTATTTGCCATATTTTTCTTAGCGGAGCTTCACCCGGCAAACTTCCGGGCATGCCGGGCAGGTATGATTATACAGTAGGGTTGCCAATGTGGAAAAAAATACACTTTCCCCTGCAAGCTTTTCTTCTAATTGAGGTAGCTAAGTATCAAATGATGTGACCCTTGACCTTGAATCCTCAAAAAAAAGTGTGTTTTTAATATTTTGGGTAAAAAATATGTTATACAGTTAAATGCATTGTTTCTTTGGTATTATTTTGGGCTTTGGGAACAGGAGTAAAAAATCTCACACTCAATGAAATACCTTGCCACTTGTTAATGTAAATGATGGTATAATAAAATATGTGATGTCATATAACTTTGAGGACAAGTTAGTGTCTTCCCCTGTAGCTTTTCTTCTGAGCTTTGATAGTCCGCAGAAGTTAATGAGTAATTTTTGTCCAGTAGTAATGAGTGGATGAACCTTAGTGAGAATTTGTTCAATATGTCTGGCTGGTGAGGGTACACATAGGATAAGGAGGGGCCATTGGGAGGTAGGAAAGTGATTCAAACCTTCTGTGACACTACATTCATGACACAACCTACCCACCCGTAATTTTCACAGATGCAAGTCACACAACCTTTTATTTCTTCCAAAAACAATATGTCAGGATCTGGGTCCATAAAGACGACTGTAATGAACCAGAGCACCCAAAGATGGTTTTCAGGGGTTATTGCGCAGCAGCTGAGATGCAGCGCTTTAGGCTCGTCACCCGTTTCTGCCTGAACTTTGTTTTTCCGATATTCTGGTTCCGGTGTTCTGTCAGCTCTTCCTGCCTGTTATGGAGCATGCCTGTTTCTGGACCTGAGTCTGTAAATTGAGGCAAACATAACGGGTGCCCCACACCTTATAAAGGAAGCAGAGCTGAAGCGAAGAGCAGAAATGGAATCAAGGAATCAGAAGCACAGCGAGACTGGGGGAACTCTAGCGAGACTGGAGGAACTCTAGCGAGACTGGGGGAACTCTAGCGAGACTGGGGGAACTAAAAGGAAGCAGCTCCACAGCCTGGTTGCAGCCTGAAACAATGAATTAGTGTCAGGCTCCATCATCGAAGCCCCGGCGGAAGTGGAGTGCAGTAGCGGAGGTTGTCTGTGCGCATCGCACAGCCGTTCACCGGCTGCCAGAGAGGAGGATTCAGGTCCCCTGCAGTGGAGGGTTTTTAATTGCAGGTGGGGTACTTCACTACTGGTAGGTAGCTGGGAAAAAGTTAAAATGGATTGTGTCTTATCTCAGTAGCTTCATCTCGTTAGCCTGCCATTGTTTGTTTCTTGGGGACCATTCCTTTCTTCCACATTAGAGTAGGATAGGATTCACATTAGAGTAGGATATGCCAAGTGCATTATTCTTCTAATGTACTTTACTACAAGTGGTAGACGCATGCATACAAGGGACACAAAGCTATTCTTAAGCTAAGACAAGATCAAGAACTGATCAAGACCTAAATGATGCATCACGAAAAAAAACAGGCCAAATAGAATCTGACAGCAGATAAGACCTATATTTCTATGAATAGACCCAAGAGTGGCAGAGTTAAGACGTACAGTAAGCATACCTCCCAACATTTCAAAATGTGAAAGTGGGACACTATTTTGTTTAAATTTTTTTCGCAGAACTCACACATACACTTCCCTTACACACACATACTCATACACTGCCCTTACACACACACACATATAAACTCCCCTTACACACACACTGTAACGTTGGCAATGGAGAAGGAACCCAATGTGCAGGAGATGATGGTGAATAAACAGGCTTTATTAGAAAGCAGTACAGAAGCACTTGGGCATGAAGGTTACAGCAAATGAAAGTCCAGTAGAACACTGTTTAGGCACCAAGGCTGTACTGGAACACCATAAAGCAAATCAGGCCCACTGGGGAACAGATATAGCAGGTAGAACACAATGTGCCGTTTAGCAGATCAGGCCCACAGCAGGTATGCAGGTAGAACACAATGTACTGTTAGCAGACCAGGCCCACAGCAGGTATGCAGGCTCACAGCAGTGAGCTCCGAACACACGATAACTGAGCACTGAATGAAAGTCAGTGCTTGGTTTTAAACCTCCCGCTCCCTCTCGTCCCACCCCCGGTAGGTGATGTCATGTACTAGGCGTCCCTTCATTTCCGCGGAGGCAGGGGATAAGAGGGGTGCGTGGTGAGCGCGCCCACCCTCTGTTCCCCTGTCTGTGAACGAAGAGGACCCACAGCAAAAGATTCTTCGTGATTGCCTGCTACATGTGGGTGCTCGGAGAAACGGCAGCGGCGGATAGGCAGCGGAGAAGGTAAGTGCTGAGTACCCGCCAGAAGCGGGTACTCGGGCGACGAGCTGTGCTGTGGGACGTGACAGCCCCCCCAAGGAGAGACCTCCGGGTTTAAGAGGATGTTGGAGATGGAAGGACCGCACGAAGATGTCAGCATGCACCGTTTTTGCATCCTCCCAAGATGTCTCATGGCTTTCATACCCCTTCCATTGAATGAGATATTGGAGACGTCCCCTCATCCGTTTCCAATCCAAGATCTTGTCCACTTCGTATTCAGTGGTCTCATCAATGACAACAGGGGCCGGTGGTTCCGGATGTCGTCCTGGGAAAGGATTCATGATCCACGGCTTCAGGAGTAACGTGTGGAACACTGGGTGCACTTTCAGAGAAGGGGCAGCCGCAGTTCAACAGCCACAGGAGAGAGGACTCTAGTCACTGCGTATCGTCCGATGAATTTGGGTCCCAGTTTCGTGGAAGGGCAACTCAACCTAAGGTGCCTGGTGGACGGCCAAACGTTGTCACCTGGACTGTAAGAGGGATCAACGGAACGCTGTGTATCCGAATACCGCTTGTACCGTTGTTGAGCACGGAGGAGAGTGGTGCGTAACTGCTTGTAGGTTTCTGTCATTCTTGTGACTCGTTCAGCAGCCGAAGGGACCGAACAAGGGATCGGAGAACCAGGAAGCATAGAGGGGTGGAAGCCACAGTTGGCAAAAAAGGGAGACATATGAGTGGAGGCATGAATGTGATTATTGGAAGCAAATTCCGCCAAAGGAAGGAGTTGGTATCAATCGTCCTGAAGGTGGGTGGTGAAACAACGGAGGTATTGTTCCAAGGTTTGGTTTGTTCGTTCGGTTTGACCGTTGCTCCGAGGATGGAAGGCAGTGGAGAGAGATCGGTGTATGTGGAGCTCATCGCAAAATGCCTTCCAGAATCGAGAGGTAAACTGGGTGCCTCTGTCGGACACTATGGTCTCTGGTAACCCATGCAGTCGGAAGATTGCGTTCACGAACATGACGGCGGTTTCAGCTGCGGACAGCAGGCGTTTGGAGGGTAGGAAATGAGCCATCTTTGTGAACCTGTCCACCACTACCACGAGAGTCGTGTGGTTCTCTGACGCCGGTAGAGCCGTAATAAAGTCCATGGAAATGTCTGACCATGGTTTGTCTGGGATAGGTAGAGGACACAATAGACCAGCAGGTTTTGTACGAGAGTCCTTGGACCTGGCACAGATGTTACAGGAACGTGCGCTGGACGTCTTTTTTGAGGTTTGGCCACCAGAATGAGCGTTGGATTGAGTCTGTGGTTTGTGTGACGCCCCCATGACCCGCAGCGGGGATGTCATGATAGTGTTGTAACACTTGGAGACGTATTTCAGGCGGTACAAAGAGCTGGTTTTCATGGTAGTAGAAACCGTCTTTCTGGTATACGTCAGAGGTAGCGGATGGGGTCCAAGCAGAGGTACGGAGGACTTCCCTTAAGGGTTGGGTGAGTGTTAGGAAGTGTCCTGCAGATAACACTGTGTCTTGTTCCTGGGGATGTGACGTCGGTGTTTCGAACATGCGGGAAAGGGAGTCGGCCTTGGTGTTGCGGGAACCCGGTCTATACGTGATGTGGAGACAACATTGTGAAAAGAAAAAAGACCATCTGGCAAGCCTGGGTTGCAAACGTCTAGCAGTCCTGAAGAACTCCAGGTTTTTGTGGTCCGTATAGACTGTGACTTGATGAGGAGTGTCCTCCAATAAATGGCGCCATTCTTCCAACGCCAGTTTCATAGCCAACAGTTCTTTCTCGCCCACATTATAGTTCCGTTCAGCATGATTTAACGTACAAGAGAAGAAAGCAACAGGGCGTACTTGATTATCGTGGTCATCCCTCTGAGACAATACTGCTCCTACCGCGGAGTGGGATGCATCCACTTCGAGTACGTACGGCCTGTGTGGTACTGGGAGCATTAAAATAGGGGCTGTGGTGAATCTCTCTTTCAAGTACTCTCCTCTCTGCGAACGAAGAGGACCCACAGCAAAGGATTCTTCGCGAGCGCCCGCTACATGCAAGTGCTCGGAGAAACGGTAGCGGCGGACAGGCGGCAGAGAAGGTAAGTGACGAGTACACGCCAGAAGCGGGTACTCGGGCGACGAGCTGTGCCGTGGGACGTAACACACAGGGCCGGCCCTATAATGGGGCAGACTGGGGCAATTGCCCTAGGCGCTTTTTTTCTTTTTTTTGAAGCGGATGAGAGAGAGAGAGAGGGGCACCGAGTGGTTTTCGCTTACCCGCTCAGCGCCCCTCTCTCTCTCTCCTCTGCGGCGAGTCTCCCTGTTCGGTCCCGGTGCCGGCTTGTAATGCAGAGCGCCGGAAGTGACGTCAATTTCCGGCGCTCAGCATTACAAGCCGGCACCGTGGCAGAGCAGGGAGACTGTTTAAAGGTAAGTACCGGGGGGTGGATCGTATGGCGTCGGCGAAGTTTAAAATGCCCCCCCTGGCGTCGGCGGGGGGGGGCGGCGTTTTAAACTTCGCCGCCCCGCCCCCCCCGGCGTCGGCGTTTTAAACTTCGCCCCAGGCAGCGTTAAGTCTTCGGCCGGCCCTGGTAACACACACATATGCACTGCCCTTACCCACACATATATACACATACACTGGCTTTACACACCAGCTAACAAATACCTATACTGCTCATACACACACTGGCCCATACACACACAAGCTTACAAACACATACATACACATACACTGCCATTACACCCCTTTCTCCCATCTCTTACCTTTTCCTCCATCCGTCTTCCTTCATCCTTCTGCCTCCATCCTGTATCCTGCGGTGGGAGCGCGAGGTCTGCTCCCTCATCACCACGTGCCGGCTATTGCTGCCGAGCGTAGGAATGACGTCATATCCCCGCACTCGGCATTATTTGCCGGAACGTAGTGATTAGGGAGCAGTAAAGCGAGGTCTGAAGTGTCCCTAATGTTGAACCGACTAGAGGGAGATTGCGATCTCCCGGCTAGTCTGCAGGCTGCTATGTTTGGAAGGGTTACAATCCCTTTAATGTCACAGTATTTATTCTATGAAATAAAAGGATGTCCTAATAAAGTGTAGTATCAGACGGGATTCACTGCCCAACCAAGCTTTGATTTGACAAACTGTAAAAAAATGATCTGGAATATATTTTTTTAAATTAGATATTATTGTCCTTTAAAATATTTTCAACTACCGGTGTCACAGAGCTTTGTAGTCTGACCAACTACCTCCGCTGAATTGTGCTTCCTTAGCCTGTGACAACCCACTTTCCCCAGTTTCCCAGTCACTGGCCAAGGGGAGGGTTCCGTCACAATCTGTATGCAAATGATCAAGTACAGAAATAAACACAAAATAATTTAGGGATTTGTGTTCGGTTTACTTAATGTCTGACTGAGGGATGGATACATGAAGTCTGCATCATCTGAATTCCAATAAGATAATCTTTTAAATGTTCTGAATGCAGTCATTAACTCATTTATACTGATACGATGGGCATAAACATTATATTTACACTAGGTCTACAGAGGTTTATTTGGTTCCTGTCGTGTGTGTTTTGCTTTGTGTGCTGCTGAGTTGATCTCTGTGATTCCAAACATGTGGACGCCTCACCTTTCTTGCAACTGAAAGGATAGAAGGGTTAATATCTTTCTTGAAAGTCCAGGACATTGGGGTATTGTGTGCAAAAATGTCTTTTGATGTCCAGAAAACTAATTCAATTTTCTAAAATTGACCATTGACAGTTATAAGATAATAATACATATAATTCAGAATATGGTTCTTATAACTATTTGGTTAAACCTTTAATTCTGCTTCCAAGTAAATATGTTTTTGTATTCAATTCCTGTCTAAAAACAATTACATAGCATTTTGGAATAAATATACATCCTACAAGTCCTGCACTTGAAGCCACTATGGCAAAAATCTCTACGGCCACCATGTTCTTCCCTTTGGTGCTCAGATAGGCCGGGATCATCGCAATCCAAACGCTGCAGAACACCAGCATGCTGAAGGTGATGTATTTGGCCTCATTAAAACTGTCCGGTAATGTCCTGGCTAAAAAAGCTATAATAAAACTAACAGCTGCCAGAAGCCCCATATAACCCAGGACACAGTAGAAGGCGATAACCGAGCCCTCATTACACTGAATGATGATCTTTCCCTGATAAGAGTGCATGTCCAGCTCCTGGAATGGGGGGGAAATGGCCAACCAGGAAATATTAATGATAACTTGAATGGATGAGCAGAACAGTACTATAGAATTGGAGACTTTCACATTGACCCAGTTTGCCCAGGAGCTGCCGGGTTTCGTGGCTCTGAAAACAATATAGATCATGATTGTTTTACTTAAAATACAAGACACGGCTAATGAGAAGAGGACTCCAAAAGCTGTTTGTCGCAGCATGCAGGTTACATCCTCAGGACGACCGAGGAACAGAAACACACAGAGAAAGCTCAGCATGATGGAGACCAAGAGGAGGAAGCTGAGGTTCTTGTTATTGGCTTTCACAATTGGGGTATCTCTGAAGACAATGAAGATCAGTAATATTACAACAGTTACAAGACAAAACAGAATTGATGCAAAGGATAAAACAGCAGCAACTGCATCCAAATATGATAGAAACTCCACCGATTTTGGAATACATCGATCCCTTTTCTCATTAGACCATTTATCACTTGGGCAAACAATGCAGTTCTCACTGTCTGAAAAATAACACAAAGTAACTATGTCTCAATATGTAAATTAAAAAAAATATAATATAGTATATAGTTCCCTCCCACTAAGTGTATCCATATTAACTAATGTTAAATTGCTTCTTTTTGTTTACATTTCTTAGATTTGAACTGAAAATAAACAAAATAGCCCCAAATCTAATCGCCCCAATTTTCCTTCGCCTTTCCTTCAGGAATCATGCCTATCCCATGCGTGTTTCAAGTCACTTGCTGCACTAACCTCTACCACTTTTGCCAAGAATCTGGTCCACTCATCTCACATGGAAGTAAATATAACGGAGGAGCTCAAAGACCAAACAAGGAACAAAAACAAAACCCCACTATAAGTAGATTTCTTGAGTAAATGTACAGTTCCTAAACCCATTGAAAACAATGCATTAAGGGGTTAAACCGTTACAACTTTTTATGTTTTTAATGTTGGTGTTTTAGTGCACTGAGGCACATTTGTGAAAGTGAACCAGCTGTGTGCAGAAGCATGGAGGTTGGAGCTTGTGTAAAAAGGTATTTTTCATAATATCTGTAAGGTGATTGGTATCACAGCTGGTTGTCGGCTGCCAGGTAGTTTTTCTGCTCCCCCTGGGTGGGGGAAGTTATGTCCAGCTCTAGTCAACCCAGTCTTGTTGGTCTATTATTTTGATCACTTATAGCTACACCTGCCCCTCCGTGTGGCTCGCAATACCCCCCAACTCCACCTTCTACCTTACCAGGAACAGGCGTTCATTCCTACACACCTACTATGAGTAAATGATGTGTATGATTCTATATAATCTATTATACCAGATCTATTGGATATCTCTCCCTCTGAGCACCGGACACAGTCGTAGCAGCAGATTTGTGCTCCAGGTCTCAGAACTTTTCGATATCCAAGCAAACAGTTCTCTGAACACTGAGACCTTGGAATCTACAAACAGAAAAAAAAATAGTTCTTGTTTGAGCCACTCTTATAAATTAATAAAGAATGAGCAAATGGTTGGGGCGCAGGTACATGTTTTTTTTAGGACTAACAGCTTGGATCCATGCTGGCTTTTCCAAGAGACTAGAGCTTTGCAGGATCCAGTCTATGATTCCTATGTGGTCTGCATCAGGCATAGGTGCTGGGCATTAAAACCTGGAGCCTGGCGATCAGAGACTGTTGTGGAAAGAAGAATTTCCTCTATGCTCCCAGGGCAAGGAGATCCCCCTAAAAAAGACCTGAGGTATCCCTGAGGTAAGGGAGGAAATACTTGCTTGGACATTTGTGTGTTGTCTGGGGGAGGTTTTCCAGAGCCTGGCTTAGCGAGGTCTGGCTGGGAGGTCTGGTTAGTGGGTGTTTAGGATGGTCAGTCTTAAGTGTGATGTTTATGGCCCTCATGCTACAGGGTTTTTCACAAGTTAGAACCATTACACCGTCAAAGTGGTTTTGTTTTACCATCTTTAGGATGTATGTGCTGGTGAGTTTATATTATTTCTGTTAAATTATTTTTAATATACTCTATGCCTGTAAAGTTTATAGAAATGTAGCTTAATTTTAATGTAGGAAAACAAAAACAATAATCCCCCCCTTACCTGGTTGTCTTTGTTCCTCCATATTACGGAATGCGAGTCAATGATTAGCTGCTGACCATCTGGAGCCCACTCAGTGAAGTTACCCACAACGTTTCTAAATGCAGACTTATTTGATAAAAACACCCAGTTTGTAATTGTGTAATAGTATGCAAATTCTCCATGTTCATCGTAAAATGCGCGGCCCAACTGAGATGCAACTATCCTTTTTATATAGCGATGCAACTGTTAAAAATGATTTAGAACAAAACAAGAGGACATTCACAGTCACAATGTAGGAGAGTTTTCTTCTACGTCATTAATCAAGAAAATAAAAATACCTCCCATTTTACAACAGAACCAACCCAAACACTCAACTAAAATAGACCAATTCTCTATTATTCATCTACTAGAACTTCATATCATTAACTAGCATCAACCCTTCATCAGTCTACAGCACATCGTTAGAACCAACAGCACCAGGGTCACCATGAAGGCACAATTTAGAAGAAAATATTGTTCTTTGGTAAATAACAACGTTGGATTTTGCATGTGAGCTGCAATTAGTGTTAGAATGGCGATATAACTTAAGAGGTAGCAACAATTATATAAAATATACAACAATATACAACATAAAGGCTTCTAATATGTTGCAATCAGAGCCGGCCTTAGGCGTTGTGGCGCCCTGTGCGGACTACTACTCTGGCGCCCCCCCCCTTCGCTACCCCCCCTGCCCCTTCAAACTACACCCCCAAACTTCACATTTTGAAATGTTGGGAGGTATGAGGTGTAAAGGCTGACCAGAATTCATATTCTTAAATAAAGCCTTAGAAATTCTTCCTGTATGTCCGTCAGCGTCTGACACGTGAAGCAGTCTGTATTTCATACATACCTGGTGTTTATAGATGTTTTGGATTGTATTTCCTTTTGCGTTCTCGTTATAAAATAAGTGCATGTCATGCAAAGCTTTAGCTAAAGCACTCACTGAAATAAACACCCGGGGAGAAACACCAGCCGTCAGATGAGTTTTAGCAATTAATTTAGGTGTCCCGCTGCAGTTACACAGAGAGATTTTATAGATCTCTTCATAAAGCCTATTCTTTTCAGAATTTTCCGATAAACATTTATAATACAATGTCCATATATCTTTGAGAAGCTTGTCTGCTGGACGGTTTGAAGGATGGATATTATCAAAGAAACTTCCGGTATCCGGCAGCGCTAGAGCATGCGGTTCTACGGCCAGACTGCCATTCAGGGGTTCTACAAAGAAATCTGTGAGATATTCATTGGAAGCCCAGGCAGGAGGAAGGATTAATGTTATATCTTTATGTTTGAGACACAGAGTTAAAATGTGAATAATTCTGGTGCTGAAAGAGCCGCAGAGTATAATAATTTGAGCCGATGACATTAAAAAAGTTTCTGACATTATTTTCATATTTTCAGATAGTTCTTGTGATAAAAAAATTCTTACAGTAAAGGAAATACAAATTCCATAACTTGTCAGATACGCTCTCAGAGCCTGACTCTCTGTCTCTCCGGTGTCATCATCAACCGTGAGAATTCCCACCCAGGTCCATCCGAAATGTTTTAGAATCTTCAATATAATTTTATTATAGACAAGATAATTTTGAACAGAGCGGAAGAAATGCGGATAAACACGTCTATCACTCAGCGCATAGTCTGTCGCTCCATAACTGATCTACAAAATGGAAGAGAAAAGTGTAAACATTCTGCTGTAAAGGTTTCTGATAACAGCTTGGAGTCAGACATGGTTGTGATCTCACCATGAAACTGAATGCTAAAGTCAGTCAATACATGGAAGACCATTCAGGTTACTCACCTGTGCGTATCCATACACCCCTAGTAACTGTGCTATGGGAATGGTAGTAGTAGAATGGTGATCGCCAATAAATCCAGCCACGTTGTTAGAATTCGCACAAGAGTAATTAGGGACGGTCATGCCGCGGCCAGACAAAATCTGAAGAATGCTTTTCACAGCTTTTCTTTCATCTAAACAGGAGTCATATATATGATAACCCAGGGTAATATTTGGTAAAATGTTTGGGTCGTTGTTCAATGTTTCAATGGCGAAAAGAAAGACCAGTAAATTGATGTAATCCATGGGGCTTGGCCTGTTAGGGTAGAAGAATTAGATTAAAGCAGAAGAACATAGTCAGAGGTCTGCCAGATAAAAACACTTATTAAGACTTTGTAGGAATACCATGTTACCATCAACTGGCAAAGGTTCTAGATTTAAACGAATGGCAAAACAGGTCATAGGTCAGTAGAGAGTGCTAGCGTGAGTGCCGTAATTACCCTCACATATTTATTTAATGTAGGGCATGTCTTGCGGAAGACAAATCAAGGACCTTTGTGAAATATTTCTCTCTCAAGCCCATTCCTAGCCCTGCCTGAGATGGTTGCAAATGTCTGAATACAGTGGACAGTGGTGGTGATGGCTGAGTCTGGTCCCACCCAGTACAACATGTGGCCCCTCTTCACAGATTGGAAATGTCTATATCTACGTAAAAAAGACATAAAAAATTCACCTTATACACTTTGAAAAGAAAAATCTTATGAAACATAGAAATCCTTGGGAGGTACATAGTATAGTCCCTCTATTTCTGCTCCCTCCTCAAACTCTCAATCTCTTTTTCCTTTACTAAAGTGTTTTAATTTTCTTGCCAATCCTACATAGTGTCACACCTAATGTTTCAAGAGTTGGTTTAATCAAATAAAAAATAATCAACATTTCGGTTAACCTTTGTAGCCATTATCATGCATTTATCATGTTCTCAAAAGGGGATGTCAGCTCCTTAGTGTAAAACACAATGACCTCTGTTTTACAGATACGTATTTTCTCCAATATCCTCATAATATTTTTTTAAATCTATATGGGTAGATTTACAAAAAGATATAAACTCTCCCAATCAAGTCAATAGCATAAAATTCATAATATTGCAAGAAAAAAACAACACATTTTGCGTTAATCTCACAAATAATAAAAAGTAATAATAAAAAGTCATAAATATGTATATATTTACCTCAAAATAGCACTAGAGCATGTGTGCAAGTTATACCACGCAGGGGGAAATAAAAAATGTAACGTATGAAAACAGCTGGACAGCAACTGGATTAACTGCTTAACATAGTCACTTCACTTAGTTGTTTTGGGCTCTCTATAAAATGAATTTGTTCTGCAGATATTATTTTTATGGTTAGTTGTGGGAACTTACGTGACACAGACTATTTGGGGGGAAAAATGATCCTGTCCAGAAAAAAAAAAATTCCTCATTTGATTATTCACCGTGAGAACTCCTCCAATTATAATGTCCCCATCTTTAAAATACTCAAAGTCTTCAAATGGTTTGATGACTTGCAGATGACAGGCCGGTGCTGGGCTCTGGATCTCAGATCTGCAGGGCGTCACACACAGGAGCAACAAACAAACGAGACGTTTCAATGGAAGAGACCCAGCGATCAGCATCATGCAGCCCAGTAACCTGCCGAGTGCCAGAGAGTGTCTGCCGGGTTCGGTGGAATCGAGCACCGTGTGGGTCAGTGGCATCTGCTGCATCTGATATCATTGTAATGAACCTGAACATCTCGGCTCTTTTTATACAGTGCGGTCTCATTCATTGCAATGGAGTCTCAATATAGATGCAGGACTTTGTGTTTTGGGATCGCAATTCTATGTTGGTTTTAAATTATAAGAAAACCGCAGAGCGCCGGTAATTGTCTGCATGGACAGAAATATACAAACGCAGACTTTAATCAAATGTCTTTAGAGTATTAGTTAGTTTTAGAAGGACGTTTCATTCATCGGCAGTTTTATGTCCTTTAATAATATTTATCGGTTTCTCAGATGTAAATGTTATTCAGCACTTTTAATTTATCATTGATTTTTCTGCATATGTCATGTTTTTTTTTAATTTAATTCACGGAGGTTTTCTGATTGGATATGATTTTATTCTATTTGAATTTTAAATAATATGATTTAATACAGAAATGCACAATTTGTGTTAATGTACCTTTTGTATTCTAGTTATATTCATATTATCCAGCTCTGACATCCACCATTAGCATAGCGGGGACATTTTTTTTATAAAATGTCCGTCACTTCCTTTAATCCCCAGGAAGTAATAACCCAGTTCCTGGACTCTCCCTGCATTATATCAGAAGACTGAGCACAAGCCTATAGCTCTAGAGGTTGTTTACTTTGTGAAGCTGTTTCCAGAAATATCTTTGGGCAAAACATCAAACAGCCATCACATACAGCACTTCAGACATGTCTTTCAATTAAGACTCAAGTTTGCAATGTAAGCGAATTGATAACTTGAGTTGCTATAAGAATTTAGCAGTTAGGATAGTGTTCTGGGTCTTCTCCAGATGAGTGAAGCTGGAGCCTTTGTACAACTTCTCTGGAAAAAAGACTCACTTGAGATGGCAGTGAATCATAACTGTGCTATGGGAATGGTAGCACCTGATTGGTGATCACTAATAAATCCATCCACCTTATTATCATTCACACAAGAGTAGGGACGTTGCGGGCAGTCAAAATCCGTTTTTGGAAACACCTCATATTTTCATTTGTTTTGGCACTTACAGGGTTAATCATGAATGACGCGCATCGCTGTTTCCTGGGTAGTTGCGCCCCAATAGCGTCCAGAAAAAGAGAAACTGCTCAACAAAAGTACATATTTTTTGAAAGATGATGTCACGGTCAGGACTACTTGCCAAGCCGTGACTGTGTGGAGGGTGTGGGCATGAAGGGGTTAATAGCACCAGGCCTCTGGATTTACTAACTTGACCCCTTAACAAGGCATAAGTTACACCAAATTAACCCCCAAATCCTGCCTGTATCCCCCCAGGTAGTCTGCCACCACTCACGATTTTGATACCGGATTCGTGAGAAATCCGAATTAGAACCTTTATCTCTATATATATATATCAACCCACCCCGGGCAACCAACATATATATATATATCCTGTAGAACTTAATAACAATACGGTAACGTGTTATCCTCTCTTAGGGTTCGTGGATATCGATACTAGAGCCCAAAGACAGACTTAGATTTTGAATAATTTTAATAACAAAAAAGATTACACAGTGCCAGAATTACAAAAAAACAAGACATACAAAAGAAAATAAAACAGCAAACAGTTCTTAAAAACAATGGGACTTAAACACAGGCCCCTCACTCACGAGTTTCTCCAATAAGCCGGCCTGTGGGAACTCCTTAAGTCCAGATGGTTCTTATGATGTTGTTCCGATCAGAGTATATCATGGAGTTCTGCTTTGAGGTCGCTGCATTGTCCCTAAATCAGACTCTGTTTCAAGAAAACACCCCTCTGACCACATGACCGATTATATGACACCATCCCCAAGTATCGGGTCCCATCTTTGATGTGCCAATAAGTTATGGTGGGGTAAAGGTGATGGAAACCTCCCACTTAAGATAGGAATGGAATTCCTATAACTCAGGGTCCTTATCTGTAAGGCCATGAATCACCACAGGGGTCCTTTGGGAAGATGACACCTCTAGCCAGAACAGATACAGAGGGCATGTACAAAGAAACACATTTAAATCAACATCAGATTAACTCATGGAATGCTTAAACAAAGAAACTAACCACCTCTGCTGGGTTACCATTCCATGCATCCACTATATTATATGGGTTAATCATGACAGATGACATCCCAAAGTATTTTAATTGGGGCATTTTAACACTTTTTATTTAACCATTTTAGTGCCAGTCCGTCCTAAACATTGCAGTAACATTTATTTTTTTCATTTTTAACAAACCCATTCTATCCAAACACAGTATTTCAGTATGTTTTACCCTGGTTACATAAAATTACTGAAACAACTTGTGATTTGTATTCAGAAACACCCCTCAAGTACAGGAATACCCCATATACATTATTATTATTATTATACTTTATTTATAAAGCGCCAACAGATTCTGCAGCGCTGTACAAGGTAAAAATTTTACAGATAACGACAAGTACAAAATGACAAGCATTTGACATACACATACAAGAGGAATGGAGGGGCCTGTTCCTGTAGGAATTTACGTTCTAGATGGATAAGGGGTGAGAAACAGGAGGTGAGGACTGCGTGGTAGTGAATGATGTTATTGTGGGGCGAGATAAGGGTTGTAAGTGGGTGAGAGAGATGTTTTGATGTTTATGTCGGTGGTCGGCTTCCCTGAAGAGAAGTTTTTAGGGAGCGTTTGAAGGAGGGTAGAGTTGGTGAGAGTCGGACAGCATGGGGAAGAGAGTTCCAGAGGGTTGGTATTCTGGAACCCCAGGGTCAGATGCCTGGATATGAATGTCAAATGCCAGGAAAAGGTCAGAGAGCTTAACTCGTCCCCTATAAAAGCACACAAAGTCTTCTGTATTTTCTTAGATTCATTAGGAAAGTCACAGAAATAAAGGCACTTGTTGGTTGTATAGTGTTGGAGCTTCTCTAGAAGAAGGTGCTTTGTTATGAGTGGAAGCGCTTCTGCAAGGGGAAGGTAAAAACAGATTGCCTTGCAAGGGAGTAGATAATCAGAACCTGTACTCACAGAGGCTGCTGAGATAGAATGTCCAGGGGAGAGATACAGGGGAACAGGAAAAACACCTAGGACAAACCAACTACTGAAAAGTTGCAGGGGAGGAGGAATAGCCCAATCTCAACTATGAGAATTGGAAAGTTGCCAGGGCAACTAGCCACTTAATGAAAGAAGGGGAAATAACAAAATAAACAAACTTGTTCCATGACAGTTGGTGCTGCGCGAGAGAAGTCCTGTAGGGCATGGAAGGAGGCGATAAGTGAAGATGCAAGGAGCAGGTCATTGTTGGATTTTAGCGGGCGGGCTGGTGTATATTTGCTGATGAGGGAGGATAGGTAGAGGGGAGCGGTATTAGTGAGAGCTTTGTAGGATACAGTGAGTATTTTGAATTTAATTCTGCTATAGATGGGAAGCCAGTGGTGGGACTCGAAGAGAGGTGCGGCAGATGCACAGCCTCGGGTGAGTTAGAATAGCCTGGCAGTTTAGAGATTACGATGGACTGGATTAGTTGTTTGTGGTGCTGACAGTCAGGAAATTAGGAATTTTGGAAATGTTACGCAGTTGGAAGTGACAAGATTTAGAGAGTGATTTGATGTGAGGGATGAAAGATAGGTTAGAGTCTAGGGTCCCTCCGAGGCAGCAGACGTGTGGTGATGGAGAGATAGTGGCACCGTCAACAGTGATAGAAAGGTCAGATAGGGGAATAGAGTTAGAGGGAGGGATTAGAAGGAGCTCAGTTTTAGACATATTTATTTTGAGGTGGTGAGAGGCCATCTAGGAAGAGATGTCAGATAGGCAGCTGCTGATCTGACAGAGGACAGATGCAGAGAGATTGGGGTGGAGAGATAGATTTGTGTGTGATCAGCATAGCGGTGGTATTTGAATCCATAGCTGTCGATGAGTTTTCCAAGTGAGGAAGTATAGATGGAGAACAGTAGAGGACCCAGGACAGAGCCCTGAGGTACTCCATCAGACAGAGGCATAGAGGAGGAGGAGTCGTCAGCAAAAGACACAGAGCAGGACCTGTTGGAAAGATATGAGATAATCCAGGAGAGAGCAGTGTCACGGACACCAAGAGAGCTGAGAGTTTGTAGGAGGAGGGGGGCGGTCGACTGTGTCAAAAGCAGCAGAGAGGTCAAGTAAGATTAAGCTAGAGTAGTGGCCATTGTTTCTAGCAAATAGAAGGTCATTTGTGACTTTGGTGAGAGCAGTTTCGATCGAGTGCTGTGGGCAGAAATCGGATTGCAGGGGGTCGAGCAGAGAGTTTGAGGACAGAAAGTAAGTTAGATGGTCAAAGTCAATGGAGCCCAGCTTTCTAATCATAATGTGATTAGTAAAATATTGAAATAATAATAAAAACATAAAAAATAATTATGCATCAGAGGAACCATCCAGTTCCAGTAAAATGTAAAAAAAGTCAAAAAAAATGCCGATCATTCCATCCTGCTGTTTTGACCTTTTTGGGCCTCCTATGACACTGATACATACTCAATGTATTTGTACTCTGTATTTCAGTTTGCCCTTTATTTCTTTTTATGTGCTTCATCTGTGCATTATCCTCTTTTAATAAATTGTTTTGGAAAAAAAAAAAAAAAAAAAAGTTTTGGGTTAGTTAGCACTGTATCTTTCCCAAAATCTGGAAAGAGTTAAAGTAAAAGCATTTCAGATACCCAAGGGGTAAATTGGAGTGGCCGGGTTCAAAGAAAGGGCGTAGGCACAGACTGACCAAAATGGGGGGGGGGAGTGCACTTCCCAAATGTGGCCTTTTCGCTCCCAAACACCAGGCAAACCCATGCATGGGTGGGATCACTGTTCTCGGGAAATGTTGCTGAACACATTTGACCTGTTTCTGATAAGAATATGGCTATAAATATTTTTTTACATGGGGATTATGGGTGGAATATTATAGTTTCACATGCTAAGGAACACATTTGACCCATTTCTGATAAGAATATGGGTATAATATATTTTTTACATGGGGAATATGGGTGGAATATCATGGTTGCAGGTGCCAAGGAACAAATTTGACCCATTTCTGATAAGAATATGGGCATTTTATTATTTTTACATGGGGATTATGGGTGGAATATTATAGTTACTCATGCTAAGGAACACATTTGACCTGTTTCTGATAATAATATGGCTATAAATAATTTTATATATGGGGATTATGGATGGAATAGTATGGTTACACATGTTTAGTACCTTATTTAACAAGTTTCTGTTAAGAATATGGCTATAATTATTTTTTTACATGGGGATTATGGGCGCAATATCAAGATTACACATGCCATGGAACATAATTGACCGGTTTCTGATAAGAATATGGGTAAAATCATTTTTCTACATGGGGATTATGGGTGGAATATTATTATCTTCTCTCTCTTTTTTCTCTACTAATGGCCCTCGCTATACACCCCACACCTTTCTCACTGTGAACTGGATGACATCGCCAGAATCTGTATTTTTAACCCCTTAACGACAATCCCCGTACATGTAATTTACTAATTACTAATTTTATAGTAATTTACTATAAAAAAAATGATAAAATATGGGGATTTTTTGTTGAAAAATTACTTTTTCTCACTTTTTAAACAAAAAACTTTTACTCATCTGCAAAAACGAATGAAAAAACCTGCTAAATAGATTCTACTATTTGTCCTGAGTTTAGAAATACCCAATGTTTTTATGTTTTTTTGCTTTTTTCTGCACGTTATGGGGCAATAAGTACAGGTAGCGTTTTGCTATTTCAAAACCTTTTTTTCCAAATCTGGTAATTCTTCCCCCCATGTGCCATTTCGGGTATCTTTGAAGCCGGCCAATGCAATTTACCCCATCAAGTCATATATTTTTAAAAACTAGACACCCCAAGGTATTTCACATGCTGGTAATTTAACCCTTTCCATGCACTAATTTTACCACCAGCCTTTGTGAAACTTTATGGTAGTAAATTTTTTTGTATTTTTTTCACACACGTTGTACTTCAGGTATAAATTTATCGCTCCTGGTATATGTCCCTGTCAAACAACACCCCAATATGTGTTCAGTAACATCTCCTGAGCGCAGTGATACCCCACATGCATGGGTTTGTTGGGTTATTTGGGAGGTAAAAGGCCGCCTTTGTGAGGTGTGTATTTTTTGGACATTCAGACATCTGATCCTACTGCCCCCATGTCCCATATTTGGGACACCTTTGAACCCGGCCAATTCAATTTATCCCATCCACTCATGCATTTTGTAATACGAGACACCCTATGGGCATTTGTAATGCCAATATTTTAACTCTTTCCATGCTGGAATTTTTGTAAAGATAAAGAATTTTAGGACTTGCTTATTATTATTTTTTTTTTTTTTTGGTGACAGTGGGGATTTTTATATGTTACCATATTATTTTTATTTTTTTTAAACATTTTTTAAAATTTTTTTTTTTTACATTTTTTTTTAATTTTTTTAAATTTTTTTTACTAATCACTCATTAGTGAGCTGGGCTCCATTGACCTTGCATGGTTGGATGCAGTACCTGCATTCAACCTGCAGGAGGAGCTCGAGAGTTCACAAGAGGGTCTGGATAGACCTTCTATGAACTCATTTCTATTGTTGATGCCATCCTGTGAATGACGGCAACGTCATTCACAGGATGGCACTTGTGGTTGCTCCTCGGAGCAATCACAAGGCGATCGGGGTAGGGGGCTAGTGTTGCTGATATGCCTCGATATCGAGGCATGTCAGTAACACCATTTATGCTTAGGAAGCGATTCAGATCGCTTCCTAAGCTGTTTTAGCCGGGCGACGCCGCGATCTTTCATGATCGGTGCGGCGGCGGCCATTTTTCTTCCGGGGAGGGCTGCCAAGGGCTGCCCTCCCCGGATCCACGGTCAGCCTCACTTGGGAGGCTTCCGTGGATGCTGCAAAGCCGCCGATCGCGGCGATGCAGCTATTTAACGGCAGCCCGTACATGTACGGGCATTGTCGTTAACCCGTTGCACGGCAACCCCGTACATGTACGTGGATTGTCGTTAAGGGGTTAAGGGGTTAAACGGTATTTTAGTTTTCAGTCCTGACACCGCTGACATTTGACATCCAAAGATCCAAAACGCATAGCAAGCATCCCCTGCACAAAGAATTCGGCAACAACAGACGTATGTTTCAGCCATTTTAGGTCTGGTCTGTCCTGATCACTTATCTGCCTTTTGGCCAAGATCTCATGTCTTATCCTAAGGTCCATGCCTATTGGATGCCATTGGTCGGGGGGAACTCCACTGGCAACTGGCAACCTGTACTATTCTGACCAGCCAATGACATGCAGAAGATGGTGTGATGGGTGGGATCAGTCTGATATGCTAATGCACAGTAGGAATTTCCTATAGGGGAGGCTATTTCAATGCTGTCTGTTCTTGGTCTGAGGAGCAGATCTCATGTTGTTTTTCTCACCTTAAGATATTAAGGGTATGCCTAGACCTGGGTCCCTAGCTTACTGTACATGAAGGGATGATAGCTGGACCATAGTAAACCTAGAATGAACTGATTGCTACCAGTATGCCCTTCTAGGGGGTTGCTAGGTTCAGCTCCTCAACTAAGCCTTTTGGCTGGGCATTTGTGGTAAAGCTGGCCTGCTGGTTTTAATTATTCTTCATATGTCTGAACAAGCTTGCTAGACTGCATTTTCCTGGCTGAGTAATATAAGGCCAGCAGAGCCTTTAGGTTCAAAGGGATCCCTTGCTCATGGCTCTCAAACCTACATGAGCAGCAGGGAGAGCTGGGTCCCTGAGCCTTCTTCGTGTAAAATAAGAAGTGTAAAAAGAGACTGGCACAAAAGTATGTCTGTGATTGCAGTATTCTTTGTGCATGGGTTGCTTGCCATACGTTAAGTCTGGGGTGCATGTATGTTTATGATCAGTCTGATATGCTAATGGTGAAGCTTTTTCTGTAATAATACAAGTGAGAAAAGGAATTGTGATGCTCCACCTGGTTAGGTACCTTCCTATAGGGAAGTGGTTCTCAGGGTATGCCCAGAGAGGAATATCACCCTCACTCTATCAATGAGCCCTATGAGAGGCTGACATGAATATCTGTGGTTGCTGTATTATTTGTATTTGGGAGACTGGCCGTGCATTATTGGTCTGGACTATCTTGATTGGATCAATCTGATATGCTAACGTGGAGGTCTTCTGTGTAATACTGCAAGTGAGCAAACAATGGTCATGTCTCTCCTGGGTATGTACTTTACTATAGGGGAGGTTATTTCAATGCTGTCTGTTCTTTATTTCAAATGAGGCTCCCATTTTGTTTTTCCCACCTTAAGTAATTAAGGGTATGACAAGACATGGGTGCCTGGCTCACTTCACATAGGGGATATCAGTTATACAATGTTGATGAGGTCTATAAAATGCTGAAATGTGGCTTTTGTAGTCGCTTCTCGGCCTTTTGGCTAAGATCAAGTGTAGTCTCTCTTGTGGTGGGGAGGGATGACACTGATCCTCTGGTCTTAGGGTTCGGGAAAGAAATGGAACCCGAGGTGAAATTGCCCTGGCAGAAATGCTGGAGTCACCGTGTGTGGTATTGCACGCCACTGCACACGGTGAGCGCACATTTCCGCTGGCGGCCTTCCAGCACTACTCGCCCCCATGTACCATCGGGTCTTGGGGATGAGAATTATTTTTGAATCTGGCAGGCCAGAAATGGCCTGTCCTTAAATTATTTTTCTTTATTTATATAATCACATCGTGTGATCACGAGTGCCTATTAATTTGTCCCTCTTTTTGAATTCACGGTTTTGAAATTCACGGCTTGGCCCCCACTATTCTATGGCACACGATTTTGTCACTTTGTTTTTGGACACTGTTTTCTTTTTAAGAGGCAGTGAAGCCTGGACTTTGCTGGAGGAGGATTGGAGCCTTCTGGCCCTTTCCTCTCTTCAAGAAGGCCAGCAAGGAGTCTCACTCTTCGGGGTGAGACTCAAGATCCGACCCTCCCATGGGGGGGGTTGGAATTTGTCCGAGTTCTCCGTGAGGGAACTCGGTATCGTAGTCTGGCTTCTGCTGCCTTGTGCACAGAATGCGGCACCAAAGGAGCACGCACCTCGGGCTTCCAAAAAAAAAAAAAAAAAAATGTGGCTTTTGTAGTCTTCTTGGCCGTTTGGTTTGGATCAAGTGAGTATCTGTGAGAGAGAGAGGAAGCATAAATCCCTGAGGTTGCGTTTTGTTTCCAGTCCTTTGTTCATGATGGTGAGTGTGTGGGGTTAAGTGTGCTTTGCCTTTTCTGTTGCACATGCTGGTAAGCACTTTTTATTTTTGTATATACTTGACCTGGATTTTTGGCTATCGTACATTTTTTGTCATACCAGCCTAACGGCCTTTTCTTCTTGTGGGAGCATGTTTTTGTACATAGTCTTTGTCCGCATGACTGCTCGTGCATATGTGTTTTTTTGCACTTTTAAATAATTATTTTTAATAAACCCGAGTATTGTACACGGTTTTGACACTTGAAAGCCAAGGTGTAGCTGGGTTCCTTAAGATGCGTCTTATACATGGGAGCTTTGTCAGAAGATTTACAGAGGTTCTAGCTTCTGGGTTGGCACTTAACTGAGCACACACAGCACCCTCACAGTGAAGCACTGCACCTCGGGCTTCCAAAGAAAAGTTATTGGGGTAAGTGTTGCTTCTCGCCCTTTTGGCTAAGATCAAGCTTGGTCCTCTGGCCTTAGGGCTGGGATAGCATTAAGCCTTGCGGGAAGGGACCAAGAAGACCCTGCGACCCCCGAAGAAAATGAAGATGGGTACATGGTGTCCACTTCAGCCTTATGGCACGCTTGGCGCTAGCCAAAAATTATATTGGTTTTGCTAGAGCTGAAATAGTTTATAAGATTGTCACCTGACGGTATAACTAGTTCAAAATGACCTAATGAAGTAAATATATTAAGCCTCCCATTAAGGTCCTTATGCTTCCTGACGAGCCCCAGCAATTACTTTACACCAAACTCCATTATTATGAATTGCAGAACAGCCTCGGACAACATTAACCTTTCAATAACCCTTATGGCTCTCCGTTGCCCCCTGCAGGCCCTAGCTCCATATGACTCTTTACAATGACACATACACAGCTAGTTGTCACATAACGTCCTTGATACATCATGCGATTAGGAAGTTATAGAAACCATAAGCAGCATATGTCTAAGAAGTCTTGTTCACCTGACTCAATATCTCTGCCATATAATGAGCTTCCAGGTCCGCGGACGTAAATGTGGCAGCTGGCTGTAGTGAGTTCCGATTATTAAAAACTACGGTTTAATTTGTAAGTCAAATGTCTGATATTCCCCTAGTTAATGATGGTTTGATGTTTTATCATCTGTGTTAAAAGAATAAAGGGTCATCTTAACTGACATAACCCAAATGGTCTGAATAATAATAATAACAACAACAAAGATATCTTATTATTTTAACTACAATTATTATTATTATCATTATTATTAATTTAGAGGTATCCTGTATCATAGTGGAATAGGAACTTTATTCATTACATGTAAAGAGCTGCACTTTGTTTGTGACGAGCAGATGGTTAACAGCAAAGCTCAGCGTCAATTTCCAGAGGGAACGGCTGAGACTTTGTTCTTTTCTCTGCTGTAAGAAAGTTCCTGGTTATTTCATCATCTGATTTTCCTCTGACTGTAATTCCCGGGTCGCCCCTGTAATTACATATCTGGCGAGACGCGTTTATTCAAGGATCTGTATGCGAAACCAGAATAAAGTCCAAGAAACTTTTCAATAACAAGCAATATGAATCCTCAATCTTCATTTTTTTTCTGAGGCTGAATTCCCAGGAGGGATATGTAGTTCCCTTCTTACCACCCAAAGCAAAGCCTTGGATGCGCCAGTTCTTCAAAGACATACAAGCAATACAGAAATGACAGCATTACATGGCCAATACCCCCTTCCGTGCAGTGAGCCAGGGACCCATGTCTGGGCATATCCTTAATAACATAAGGCGAGAAAAACAATATTGGAGCTTCTTCTCAGACAGAGAACAGACAGCGCTGAAATAGCCTCCCCTATAGGAAACATACTACCCAGGAGAGGCATTTTTATGCTCAGTATTACAGAGAAGACCTCCACGTTAGCATATCAGATTGATCCAATCAAGATAGCGCAGACCAATAATGCACGGCCAGTCTCCCAAATACAAATAATACAGCAACCACAGATTTTCATGTCAGCCTCTCATAGGGTTCATTGATAGTAACATAGTAACATAGTAACATAGTTCATAAGGTTGAAAAAAGACCAAAGTCCATCAAGTTCAACCTATATACATATTGTGTCCCTACCGTGTTGATCCAGAGGAAGGCAAAAAACCCTTATGAAGCAGATGCCAATTGCCCCATACCAGGGGGAAAATTCCTTCCCGACTCCAAATATGGCAATCAGAATAAATCCCTGGATCAACGTTCTGTCCCTATTAATCTACTATCCATAACTTGTGATATTATTGCTTTCAAGAAACACGTCCAGGCTCCTTTTAAACTCTTTTATTGAGTTTACCATTACCACTTCCTCTGGCAGAGAGTTCCATAGTCTCACCGCTCTTACTGTAAAGAACCCCCGTCTGTGCTGGTGTAGAAACCTTCTTTCCTCCAGCCGTAGAGGATGTCCCCTTGTTATAGATACAGTCCTGGGTATAAATAGGTCCTGGGAGTGATCTCTGTACTGCCCCCTTATATATTTATACATAGTTATTAAGTCCCCCCTAAGCCGTCTTTTTTCCAAACTAAATAACCCTAATTCTGATAATCTTTCTGGGTACTGCAGTCCTTCCATTCCCCTTATTACTCTGGTTGCCCGTCTTTGAACCCTCTCCAGTTCCACTATATCTTTCTTGTACACTGGTGCCCAGTACTGTACACAGTATTCCATGTGTGGTCTGACTAGTGACTTGTACAATGGTAGAATTATTTCCTTGTCGTGGGCATCCATGCCCCTTTTGATGCACCCCATGATTTTATTTGCCTTAGCAGCAGCTGCCCGACACTGGTCGCTACAGGTAAATTTACTGTTAACCAAGACTCCTAAGTCCTTTTCCATGTCAGTCGTCCCCAGTGTTTTCCCATTTAATACATATTCCCAGCCTGGATTTTTCTTCCCCATGTGCATAACCTTACATTTATCCGTGTTGAACCTCATCTGCCACATCCCAGCCCAAGCCTCCAACCTATGCAGATCCATTTGTAATCGTGCCCTGTCCTCTATTGTGTTAACCACACTACAGAGCTTAGTATCGTCTGCAAAGATTGATACTTTACTATACAATCCCTCTACAAGGTCATTAATAAATATATTAAAAAGAATAGGACCCAAAACTGACCCCTGTGGTACCCCACTAGTAACAGTCACCCACTCAGAGTATGTACCATTAATAACCACCCTCTGTTTCCTATCACTGAGCCATTTACTTACCCACATACACACATTATCCCCCAGCCCAAGCATTCTCATTTTATGTACCAGCCTTTTATGTGGCACCGTATCGAATGCTTTGGAAAAATCAAGATATACGACATCCAGCGATTCTCCCCGATCCAGTCTTGAGCTCACCTCCTCATAAAAGCTGATCAGGTTAGTTTGACAGGACCGATCCCTTGTAAACCCGATGCTGATATGGAGTCATACATTTATTTTCATTGAGATACTCCAAAATAGCATCTCTTAGGAAACCCTCAAACAGTTTACATACAACAGAAGTTAAACTAACAGGCCTATAATTCCCCGGGTCACTTTTTGTCCCCTTTTTTGAATATTGGCACAACATTTGCAATGCGCCAGTCCTGGGGAACAGACCCGGTCACTATAGAGTCCTTGAATATTAGAAATAGGGGTCTGTCTATTACATTACTTAACTCCCTTAGAACGCTGGGTGAATGCCATCTGGACCTGGTGATTTGTCTATTTTGATTTTTTTTAGGCGGCACTGCACTTCTTCCTGGGTTAGACAGGCGACATGTACTGGGGCATTTATCTCATCCTGCTGTATATTACCTGGCATTTCATTTTCCTCTGTGAATACAGCAGAGAAGAATATATTTAATAGATTCGCTTTTTCCTGATCCCTGTCTATAACGTCTCCCTCATTACTTTTTAAGGGGCCGACGCTTTCATTTTTAACCTTTTTACTATTTATATAGAGTGAGGGTGATATTCCTCTCTGGGTATACCCTGAGAACCACTGCCCTATAGGAAGGTACCTAACCAGGGGGAGCATCACCATCATTTTTCTCACTTGTATCACTACAAAAAAAGCCTCACTATTAACATAAACATACATGCATTCCAGATCCAAAATCAATCCATTGACAAGCAGTCCATGCACAAAGAACACAGCAACCACAGACATAGCTTTTTGGTAATCTCTTTTTACACATCTAATTTTACACCAAGAAGGCTCAGGGACCCAGCTCTCCACACAGGTTAGAAAGCTGTGTGCAATGGGTCCCTTTGAGCCTAAAGACTCTGTGGGACTTTCATTACTCTGCCAGGAAAACGCAGCCAAGCAGGCTTCTCCAGCCATGTGAAGAGTAATTAGGTCCAACAGGCCTGCTTTACCACAGGTAGCCAGCCAAAAGGCTTAGTTAACGAGCTGAACCTAGCAATCAGCTCATTACAGACTCCATCTTCTGCATGTCATTGGCTGGTTAGAATAGTACAAGTTGCCAGTGGAGTTCCCCAGGGCAATGTCATCCAATAGGCATGGACCTTAGGATAAGACATGAGATCTTGGCCAAAAGGCAGATAAGTGATCAGGACAGACCAGACCTAAAATGCATTGCAAGTGGCTGAAACGTACGTCTGTTGCTGCTGAATTCTTTGTGCAGGGGATGCTTGCATATCGGATCTGGACTTCCCTGATGGGTGGGGACCAGTCTGATATTATAATGTAGAGCCCTTCTTTGTAATGGTGCAAGTGAGCAAAATAATGGTGATGGACCTCCCGTTCTTGGTCTGGGATGAGGCTCCCATGTTGTTTGTCTCGCCTTAGGTTATGTCAGGTATGACCAGACATGAGTCCCTGACTCACTGCAGTTATCTAAATATCAGCTGTGCAACAGTACTGATGGATGTGTGAAGGAGAAATGTATGAGAAATGTATAAATCTGTTGGTATTTATCTCTCTTGCTTTGTAGCCTCTGATCTTAGATCAAGCCTTAGGACTGTGATTAGCCGTCACCTAGCATGGATCTGTTGGAGTGCCTGATTTTGTGTTTTTAACAAAATATTTATTTTTTATATCACGTTGTACAGTTTGTTAAGCACATTGTATTCTCCTTGGATCCCCTCATGATGCACTTTTTATACACCCACTCTTAAATTGCCCCGGCCGTCGACTGGCGTTGGAGGGTGAATTTTTTAACTTACCAGCCATTGGTGGTGGCTAACTTATAAAAAAATAAAAAGCGCTTACCGGCACGCGCCACTTATTAAGATTAAGTGTGCTTAAACTCACACAACACCATCATGTACTGCACCCAGTCTTGGACCAAAAACTGAGGACTGATTGTGATCTCAGGTTTCAAGCTTTGCCTCTCTAACAAGTACTCACTTGATATTAGCTCAAACACCCCCATAAAACCCCACAAAACTGCAGCCTTTCATAGCTTTCCTCAGCATTGTACGGCTGTTTATAGGCAGGGAGACAGGGACCCATGTCTGGTTATACCCTTAATAACTTAAGGTGAGGAAAAACAATTTGAGAGCCTCACCTGAGATAAGAAATGGACAGCAATGAAATAGCCTCCCCTATATTTAAGTACCTACCCAGGAGAGGCATGACCATAGTTTGCTCACTTGCGCCATTACAGAGGAGACCTCTTCATTAGAATATCAGACCAATCCCAACCATCAGGCCAGTCCAGACCTGAAATGCATGGCTGGCTTCTTTTGCATGATATAATTTTTTTTTTATTTAACATTTTTTTATTAATACATACAAATGACAAACAAGTTGATGTCTGTTTTCATATATACGTTGTTAGAGACATTCATAAAATCAGAAAGACAAAAAGCAGAACGGCGACCCAGCTCAGGGTAATACACGTACCGTACAACATGAGGTTAACGAAACGCTCAGAAATACAGTAAGAGCAGCGTCCGATTATAATTCCAGACGTGGCACATATGGTTTAGCACATTAATGGAAGCAACCTGGAGAAATGGGGTAGTGCAGCGACTGGCATGAATGAGAGGAAATACTGAATAGGGTTGAGGGGGGTTAGCCCTCAGTCCCTGGACTGCCCATAGACTAGCACCCCAAATCAGATGTATATAAAGCTGTGACAGCCACAAACTGTGATCTGTTCTCCCCTCTCCACAAAACTATCAAACCATAGAGCACCCTTTCCACAAAATTCATAAGCTTTATCATTGTGGCATAACTGACAGCCCACCAGGTACAGTGAGTCAGGGATCCATGTCTGGGCAAACCCTGAATAACCTAAGGCGAGAACATGGGCACCTCATCTCAGATTGAGAATGGACAGTGCTGAAATAGCCCGCCTTATAGGTAGGTGTCTGCTCAGGAGGAAAATCGCCATTCTTTTGATCACTTGCATACAGAGAAAACTTATTCATTAGCATATCAGATTGCTCCCACCCACCATGTCAGTCAAACCCAAAATGCACAGCAAGCCTTGGCTTCTTGAGGAATACAACGAGCACAAACATGCATTGCAGGCTCTCATAAGTCTTGGTAGTGTGGTATGGCTGATATCCCTCTAAATACAATAAGCCGAGGACTGGTGATAGGTTCACACCTTTCCTCCCATGTAATGTTTTAAAAAGAGGTTATTCCCCACCGTAAGTGATAAGTTACCAAATTTCAATTTTATACATGTGGATAGGTCTCACATTCAATAGATGAAATCGTGAGCACAATTATAAGAAAGGACTGAGAATTCAAAATAGTCATTATTTATTAAAAATAATAAAAATTACAGAAATCCAAAATTAAAACAGAGTATAACATAGAATGCCTGTTAAAACTTATATGCATAAAAAATAAAAATAAACATACCAGTCAGTCTCGATATGAAGTCTAGCTTCAGTCTCTCGGTCTGCCCCAGAGTATAAACAAAGGTCTACATATATATAAGATTTTGTAACTAGACCTGCGTATCGCTACCTCAAAAAGAGTACTAACGGTCATAAAAAACTCAGGAGAGAATCAGGAGAGGAAAATCACCAAGGCCAAGCAGCTGATCATTTTTAAAACATTCTAATCTTAAAACATAAAAAAATCTTATGTAACAGAAACTACTAGTACTGCGTAGTTAGATCCTTAACCTTAACCTCTACTGAGGCCTGTAACAGTCATTAACCTTAACTTCTACTGAGGCCTGTAACAGTCATTAACCTTAACGTCTACTGAGACCTGTAACAGTCATTAACCTTAACGTCTACTGAGGCCTGTAACAGTCATTAACCTTAACGTCTACTGAGGCCTGTAACAGTCCCTCTCCTTTAGCTGGGCAGAAGAATCGTGATTACTCGTGATTACCCAGCTAATAGCATTAACTTAAACTAATCAACAAAATTAGAATCACCACATTCTAAATCTATTGGTGAAAAAGAAATAGAAAGGTGTTTCTGCAAAATCATGAAACACAAAGCATTTACCATGTGAACACCATACATGATCACAAGTTATATTTTCACGAGAACTCTGCAATTGATAAAAATCACCCAACTGAAATGCATAAGAATCTGTATACAGATGGAACAAAGTATTTCTCCGTATCCCACCAAAACAAGTCTCATGAGGAGGTCCATTGCAAGCAAGCAAAACTGTGCAACCAAAAGTTCCATGGCTTACAATATGAAGAAGTCCTTCTTGTTTAGTCTCTGTGGGAGGCTTTGTGATTCAGTTTGTTGTGGGGATGTCATTGCAGCGACTATAATGATTCCAAAGAATGTCCCAATATCTCTGTGATACGATGGGAATTATGACTAATCCTACAAAATTATCAAACACATAAAGATTATTAATGTCACATATTTTGTTGTTACATATCCTGCAGAGGTAAGACAGGTCTTACGTTACTACATCTGGATTCCTTTTAACTTCCACACCCAACAGGAAGTGTATCCACACATCAACTACTATCCTGGAAGTTACAACAGGTGTATTGAAAATGTTTGTAATGAGCCTGTCACAAGCTACGGCATTCATCTTCTTCAAACCTGTTTACCTTTAGGCAAAAGAGAAAATAATCGCCATATAACACCAAATAGAAATAATCCAAATATTAGCAGTAACAGTGGTTTTAAGTACCCAAAAATACTCAACATGTTACCAATGCTACTGAAGATACCATTTCCCATTTTTCCTGATCCTTCTCCTACAGAAGAAATAGCTTTTCCTATTCCAGGCCATAATGATTTTAAAGCTTTACCAAAGTTCTGCATCCATTGAGGAAAATCTCCTTCATGAATATCTATACGTAATAACTCAGAATGTATGTTTTGCGTTAATACATCTATACATCGAGTATAGGGAGCAATTACCGGATGCACAGTAATTTCACAATCACATCCCTTACCATCAGCTCCACAAGGTAAAACACTATAAATGTCACCACATACAAGATATCCCATCTCTGTACATTTCTCACCTTTACAATAAAAGTGTTCTCCACATTTATAGGAAATGGAATCATACGGCTGTTTAATTTGCATTAAAGCTAAATCATCAGCAGTATCAATCAAATGCCCAAAGTGATCAAGTTCCCCGTTAGTAGTATAAACATCACCAGGGATAATCAATTCATAGAAAAAAACCAATTCCCGCTGACTGTCATCAGGATTTCTCATTTGTTCGTTTGCTTAAGTTCATTAATATCATAAACCCTGAGTTTCGATACATGAGCTAAAACTTCAGTTTGTCTTTCACTCGAGCCGAATTGTTTTTGAATCCATGTCACATTTTTTTTTATTTATTTTTTTTATTATTATTTTTTTTAAAATACCGTATTTGCTCGATTATAAGACGAGGTTTTTTCCAGAGCAAATGCTCTGAAAAATACCCCTCGTCTTATAATCGAGGTCGTCTTCTAATCAGACCCCAAAAAAAACGTCTGCTGGGGCCATGCTGCTTACCGGGCTTTGGTCGCAAACAGCGTCTCTGCTACCAGCAGCAGGAGAGCAGGAAGCCAGCACATAACTCTTCACAGGACTCTACCTCCCCCTCCTTCCTCTGGGGGCGGGGCCAGAGAAGTTGTTCGCACAGCCGGGCCCCTGCAGAAGTCTGCGAGTGGGAGATCTGCAGTTCAGGTTAGCGGGTTAGGGGGTTAGGCGGTGGGGGGTTTGAGTGGGGTGTGTGTGATTAATGTGTGAAGTATGTGTGATTAATGGAATGAATGAGTATTTAAATGTTTCTGGATGAGTGTGTGTGTGATAATATGGATGTGTAAGGGGGGTGGTGTTAGCATGGCATAGGAAGGCTGTAATCCCACTACTATCATCCCCAGGTTCCAGCATGTACTGGCTGCCTTGGCTTGATAGGAGTGTGATTGCTGTTAGCAGTTTATATATATATATATATATATATATATATATATATATATATATACCTCCAGAAATGCATTTTAACCAGAGTGGCATATAGGGGTATAAGGCATATCATAGGGCAGAGGGGCATATGGGGGGTTAAAAGGCATATCATGGGGCAGAGTGGCAAATAGGGGGGTATAAGGCATTTCTGGGGGCACAGTGGCAAGCCTGGGGCAGATGTGCATAACTGGGGGGGCATGTTGGCAAATAAAAAGAAATAAAAAATATATATTTTTCTCAATCATAGCTTTTATTAAATATGAAAAAATAGTTTACATGAATTAATATTTACTAGCAAAACTTTTTTCCTGTAGGGTTGTCTTATATTCAGGCTTTTTGTTTTTTTCCTAAATTAATATTTTGATTTTGGGGGGTCGTCTTATAATCAGGGTCGTCTTATAATCGAGCAAATACGGTATCAATATTTATTTTTTTTTCCCCCAAAAACAATATATGGCGTTGTTCTATACAATAATTAAGCCATACATAAACACAAAATACACAAACAAATAAACATAAGACAAAGATAAATAAATAGATACAAATAGTTAAGAAGAAATGGAGATGCGATAAGAAAAGGCTAACCCAAATACCGATCGTACTTAAGCTTCAGGGAGATATATGATTTTTTCCCCACTTTCTAATCTTAGTTAAGCTACACCCATTTCTTAAACCCAGGTCTTAATAGCCCTCACTGGCATATTTTCATAATTAGATTTAATTAAATTTAGGCACTGTGGTTAAGGGGTCCCCTGGGTCCCCTAGGGGAGGCTATTTCAATGCTCTCTGTTCCTGGTCTGAGAAGATCCCATGTTGTTTTTCTCACCTTAACTTTTATTAAGGGTATGCATGCCTAGACCTGGGTCCCCTGGGTCTGCTAGGTGAGGCTATTTCAATGCTCTCTGTTCTTGGTCTGAGAAGGTCCCATGTTGTTTTTCTCACCTTAGCTTTTATTAAGGGTATGCATGCCTAGCCCTGGGTCCGCTAGGGGAGGTGATTATTTCAATGCTCTCTGTTCCTGGTCTGAGAAGGTCCCATGTTGTTTTTCTCACCTTAACTTTTATTAAGGGTATGCATGCCTAGACCTGGGTCCGCTAGGGGAGGCGATTATTTCAATGCTTTCTGTTCCTGGTCTGAGAAGGTCCCATGTTGTTTTTCTCACCTTAACTTTTATTAAGGGTATGCATGCCTAGACCTGGGTCCGCTAGGGGAGGCGATTATTTCAATGCTCTCTGTTCCTGGTCTGAGAAGGTCCCATGTTGTTTTTCTCACCTTAACTTTTATTAAGGGTATGCATGCCTAGACCTGGGTCCGCTAGAGGAGGCGATTATTTCAATGCTCTCTGTTCCCGGTTTAAGAAGATCCCTATTGTTTTTCTCAGCTTAACTTTTATTAAGGGTATGCATGCCTAGACCTGGGTCCGCTAGGGGAGGCGATTATTTCAATGCACTCTGTTCCCGGTCTGAGAAGATCCCACGTTGTTTTTCTCACCTTAACTTTTATTAAGGGTATGCATGCCTAGACCTGGGTCCGCTAGAGGAGGCGATTATTTCAATGCTCTCTGTTCCCGGTCTGCGAAGATCCCATGTTGTTTTTCTCACCTTAACTTTTATTAAAAGGGTATGCATGCCTAGACCTGGGTCCGCTGGGTCCGCTAGGGGAGGCGATGATTTCAATGCTCTCTGTTCCTGGTCTGAGAAGATCCCATGTTGTTTTTCTCACCTTAACTTAATAAGGGTATGCATGCCTAGACCTTGGTCCCCTGGATCCGCTAGGGGAGGCGATGATTTCAATCCTCTCTGTTCCTGGTCTGAGAAGATCCCATGTTGTTTTTCTCACCTTAACTTAATAAGGGTATGCATGCCTAGACCTGGGTCCCCTGGATCCGCTAGGGGAGGCGATGATTTCAATGATCTCTGTTCCTGGTCTGAGAAGATCCCATGTTGTTTTTCTCACCTTAACTTAATAAGGGTATGCATGCCTAGACCTGGGTCCGCTAGGGGAGGCGATAATTTCAATGCTCTCTGTTCCCGGTCTGAGAAGATCACATGTTGTTTTGCTCACATTAACTTAATAAGGGCATGCATGCCTAGATCTGGGTCCCCTGGGTCTGCTAGGGGAGGCGACGATTTCAATGCTCTCTGTTCCTGGTCTGAGAAGATCCCATGTTGTTTTTCTCACCTTAACTTAATAAGGGCATGCATGCCTAGACCTGGGTCCCCTGGGTCCGCTAGGGGAGGCGATGATTTCAATGCTCTCTGTTCCTGGTCTGAGAAGATCCCATGTTGTTTTTCTCACCTTAACTTAATAAGGGTATGCATGCCTAGACCGGGGTCCGCTAGGGGAGGCGATGATTTCAATGCTCTCTGTTCCTGGTCTGAGAAGATCCCATGTTGTTTTTCTCACCTTAACTTAATAAGGGTATGCATGCCTAGACCTGGGTCCGCTAGGGGAGGCGATGATTTCAATGCTCTCTGTTCCTTGTCTGAGAAGATCCCATATTGTTTTTCTCACCTTAACTTAATAAGGGTATGCATGCCTAGACCTGGGTCCGCTGGGTCCGCTAGGGGAGGCGATGATTTCAATGCTCTCTGTTCCTGGTCTGAGAAGATCCCATGTTGTTTTTTTCACCTTAACTTAATAAGGGTATGCATGCCTAGACTTTGGTCCCCTGGATCCGCTAGGGGAGGCGATGATTTCAATCCACTCTGTTCCTGGTCTGAGAAGATCCCATGTTGTTTTTCTCACCTTAAGTTAATAAGGGCATGCATGCCTAGACCTGGGTCCGCTAGGGGAGGGGATTATTTCAATGCTCTCTGTTCCTGGTCTGAGAAGATCCCATGTTGTTGGGTCCCCTGGGTCCGCTAGGGGAGGCGATGATTTCAATGCTCTCTGTTACTGGTCTGAGAAGATCCCATGTTGTTTTTCTCACCTTAACTTAATAAGGGTATGCATGCCTAGACCTGGGTCCGCTAGGGGAGGCGATGATTTCAATGCTCTCTGTTCCTGGTCTGAGAAGATCCCATGTTGTTTTTCTCACCTTAACTTAATAAGGGTATGCATGCCTAGACCTGGGTCCCCTGGGTCTGCTAGGGGAGACGATGATTTCAATGCTCTCTGTTCCTGGTCTGAGAAGATCCCATGTTGTTTTTTTCACCTTAACTTAATAAGGGTATGCATGCCTAGACCTGGGTCATCCAGGGGAGGCGATGATTTCAATGCTCTCTGTTCCTGGTCTGAGAAGATCCCATGTTGTTTTTCTCACCTTAACATAATAAGGGTATGCATGCCTAGACCTGGGTCCCCTGGGTTCGCTAGGGGAGGCGATGATTTCAATGCTCTCTGTTCCTGGTCTGAGAAGATCCCATGTTGTTTTTCTCACCCTAACTTAATAAGGGTATGCATGCCTAGACCTGGGTGCCCTGGGTTCGCTAGGGGAGGCGATGATTTCAATGCTCTCTGTTCCTGGTCTGAGAAGGTCCCATGTTGTTTTTCTCACCTTAACTTTTATTAAGGGTATGCATGCCTAGACCTGGGTCCGCTAGGGGAGGCGATTATTTCAATGCACTCTGTTCCCGGTCTGAGAAGATCCCACGTTGTTTTTCTCACCTTAACTTTTATTAAGGGTATGCATGCCTAGACCTGGGTCCGCTAGAGGAGGCGATTATTTCAATGCTCTCTGTTCCCGGTCTGCGAAGATCCCATGTTGTTTTTCTCACCTTAACTTTTATTAAAAGGGTATGCATGCCTAGACCTGGGTCCGCTGGGTCCGCTAGGGGAGGCGATGATTTCAATGCTCTCTGTTCCTGGTCTGAGAAGATCCCATGTTGTTTTTCTCACCTTAACTTAATAAGGGTATGCATGCCTAGACCTTGGTCCCCTGGATCCGCTAGGGGAGGCGATGATTTCAATCCTCTCTGTTCCTGGTCTGAGAAGATCCCATGTTGTTTTTCTCACCTTAACTTAATAAGGGTATGCATGCCTAGACCTGGGTCCCCTGGATCCGCTAGGGGAGGCGATGATTTCAATGATCTCTGTTCCTGGTCTGAGAAGATCCCATGTTGTTTTTCTCACCTTAACTTAATAAGGGTATGCATGCCTAGACCTGGGTCCGCTAGGGGAGGCGATAATTTCAATGCTCTCTGTTCCCGGTCTGAGAAGATCACATGTTGTTTTGCTCACATTAACTTAATAAGGGCATGCATGCCTAGATCTGGGTCCCCTGGGTCTGCTAGGGGAGGCGACGATTTCAATGCTCTCTGTTCCTGGTCTGAGAAGATCCCATGTTGTTTTTCTCACCTTAACTTAATAAGGGCATGCATGCCTAGACCTGGGTCCCCTGGGTCCGCTAGGGGAGGCGATGATTTCAATGCTCTCTGTTCCTGGTCTGAGAAGATCCCATGTTGTTTTTCTCACCTTAACTTAATAAGGGTATGCATGCCTAGACCGGGGTCCGCTAGGGGAGGCGATGATTTCAATGCTCTCTGTTCCTGGTCTGAGAAGATCCCATGTTGTTTTTCTCACCCTAACTTAATAAGGGTATGCATGCCTAGACCAGGGTCCGCTAGGGGAGGCGATGATTTCAATGCTCTCTGTTCCTGGTATGACAAGATCCCATGTTGTTTTTCTCACCTTAACTTAATAAGGGTATGCATGCCTAGACCTGGGTCCGCTAGGGGAGGCGATGATTTCAATGCTCTCTGTTCCTTGTCTGAGAAGATCCCATATTGTTTTTCTCACCTTAACTTAATAAGGGTATGCATGCCTAGACCTGGGTCCGCTGGGTCCACTAGGGGAGGCGATGATTTCAATGCTCTCTGTTCCTGGTGAGAAGATCCCATGTTGTTTTTCTCACCTTAACTTAATAAGGGTATGCATGCCTAGACTTTGGTCCCCTGGATCCGCTAGGGGAGGCGATGATTTCAATCCACTCTGTTCCTGGTCTGAGAAGATCCCATGTTGTTTTTCTCACCTTAAGTTAATAAGGGCATGCATGCCTAGACCTGGGTCCGCTAGGGGAGGGGATTATTTCAATGCTCTCTGTTCCTGGTCTGAGAAGATCCCATGTTGTTGGGTCCCCTGGGTCCGCTAGGTCTGCTAGGGGAGGCGATGATTTCAATGCTCTCTGTCCCTGGTCTGGGATGATCCCATGTTGTTTTTCTCACCTTAACTTAATAAGGGTATGCATGCCTAGACCTGGGTCCGCTAGGGGAGGCGATTATTTCAATGCTTTCTGTTCCTGGTCTGAGAGGATCCCATGTTGTTTTTCTCACCTTAACTTAATAAGGGTATGCATGCCTAGACCTGGGTCCCCTGGGTCCGCTATGGGAGGCGATGATTTCAATGCTCTCTGTTCCTGGTCTGAGAAGATCCCATGTTGTTTTTCTCACCCTAATTTAATAAGGGTATGCATGCCTAGACCTGGGTGCCCTGGGTCCGCTAGGGGAGGCGATGATTTCAATGCTCTCTGTTCTTGGTCTGAGAAGATCCCATGTTGTTTTTCTCACCTTAACTTAATAAGGGTATGCATGCCTAGACCTGGGTGCCCTGGGTCTCCTGGGTCCGCTATGGGAGGCGATGATTTCAATGCTTTCTGTTCCTGGTCTGAGAAGATCCCATGTTGTTTCTCTCACCTTAACTTAATAAGGGTATGCATGCCTAGACCTGGGTGCCCTGGGTCCACTAGGTGAGGCGATGATTTCAATGCTCTCTGTTCCTGGTCTGAGAAGATCCCATGTTGTTTTTCTCACCTTAACTTTATAAGGGTATGCATGCCTAGATCTGGGTGCCCTGGGTCCGCTAGGTGAGGCAATGATTTCAATGCTCTCTGTTCCTGGTCTGAGAAGATCCCATGTTGTTTTTCTCACCTTAACTTAATAAGGGTATGCATGCCTAGACCTGGGTCCGCTAGGGGAGGCGATTATTTCAATGCTCTCTGTTCCTGGTCTGTGAAGATCCCATGTTGTTTTTCTCACCTTAACTTATTAAGGGTATGCATGCCTAGACCTCGGTCCCCTAGGGCAGGCTATTATTTCAATGCTCTCTGTTCCTGCTTTGAGAACATCCCATGTTGTTTTTCTCACCTTAACTTAATAAGGGTATGCATGCCTAGACCTGGGTCCCCTGGGTCAGCTAGGGGAGGCGATGATTTCAATGCTCTCTGTTCCTGGTCTGAGAAGATCCCATGTTGTTTTTCTCACCTTAACTTAATAAGGGTATGCATGCCTAGACCTGGGTACCCTGGGTCTCCTAGGGGAGGCTATTATTTCAATGCTCTCTGTCCCTGGTCTGAGAAGATCCCATGTTGTTTTTCTCACCTTAACTTATTAAGGGTATGCATGCCTAGACCTCGGTCCCCTAGGGGAGGCGATTATTTCAATGCTCTCTGTTCCTGGTCTGAGAGGATCCCATGTTGTTTTTCTCACCTTAACTTAATAAGGGTATGCATGCCTAGACCTGGGTCCGCTAGGGGAGGCGATTATTTCAATGCTCTCTGTTCCTGGTCTGAGAGGATCCCATGTTGTTTTTCTCACCTTAACTTAATAAGGGTATGCATGCCTAGACCTGGGTCCCCTAGGGGAGGCGAATATTTCAATGCTCTCTGTTCCTGGTCTGAGAAGATCCCATAGGGGGACACATGTTGTTTTTCTCACCTTAACTTAATAAGGGTATGCATGCCTAGACCTGGGTCCCCTAGGGGAGGCGATTATTTCAATGCTCTCTGTTCCTGGTCTGAGAAGATCCCATGTTGTTTTTCTCACCTTAACTTATTAAGGGTATGCATGCCTAGACCTGGGTCCCCTAGGGGAAGCGAATATTTCAATGCTCTCTGTTCCTGGTCTGAGAAGATCCCCTAGGGGGACACATGTTGTTTTTCTCACCTTAACTTAATAAGGGTATGCATGCCTAGACCTGGGTCCGCTAGGGGAGGCGATTATTTCAATGCTCTCTGATCCTGGTCTGAGAGGATCCCATGTTGTTTTTCTCACCTTAACTTAATAAAGGTATGCATGCCTAGACCTGGGTACCCTAGGTCTCCTAGGGGAGGCTATTATTTCAATGCTCTCTGTTCCTGGTCTGAGAAGATCCCATGTTGTTTTTCTCACCTTAACTTAATAAGGGTATGCATGCCTAGACCTGGGTCCCCTAGGGGAGGCGATTATTTCAATGCTCTCTGTTCCTGGTCTGAGAAGATCCCATGTTGTTTTTCTCACCTTAACTTATTAAGGGTATGCATGCCTAGACCTGGGTCCCCTAGGGGAGGCGAATATTTCAATGCTCTCTGTTCCTGGTCTGAGAAGATCCCATGTTGTTTTTCTCACCTTAACTTAATAAGGGTATGCATGCCTAGACCTGGGTCCGCTAGGGGAGGCGATTATTTCAATGCTCTTTGATCCTGGTCTGAGAGGATCCCTCTAGGGGAGGCTATTATTTCAATGCTCTCTGTTCCTGGTCTGAGAAGATCCCATGTTGTTTTTCTCACCTTAAGTTATTAAGGGTATGCCTAGACCTGGGTCCTCGGTCTCTTCACTGTGAGGAAAAAAAAAGTGCTGTAAGGCAACAGTGGATACCAGACTCCCCACAAGGGTTGGGACCACTGAAATACTCATTAGAGAAGGGGGGCTGCTCAGAAGATCTAACTAACTCCCCTCGACTCCTCTTTTTTTAGGGGACTCGGCTCCACCGTTGGCTTTTCAGTATTCAAAAATCGTGTTCTGTGTCCGTCTGTTTCGTTTTACAGTTGTATTGATAAACTTAAATACATTTTTAAAAAATGCTCCCCTAGAAAGCCCCAGCCCTTCGGCTGGTAAGATAAAAAAAAAATGTATCCAGTATGCACTGCACACCTAGCCAAAAGGCTGTAGCTAGTGCATACAAAAATAAAAAGTGCTTACTGGGATGTGATAAAATAAAAAGTAATGTGCACTCAACCTCACACTTGCACCCTGAGACTGGGGACCTAACACATTATCAGGGCTTCATGCTTCCCAATGCTTCTGTGAGAAAAACAACATGGGATCCTCATCTCAGACCAAGGACGGACAGCATTGAAATAGCCTCCCCTATAGGAAAGTTACTACCCAGAAGAGGCATGACCATTTTTTGCTCACAGCAATCACAGATTTTTTTTATTATTATTGAAACCCTGACGCCAAAGTGCCATAAGGGCAGGCCACAGTGGACACCAGGTCCCCTTCTTCATTTTCTTTGGAGTAGGGGGACCACTCAAAAGGGCTACCTAACTTCGCAACATCGACCTGGGCAAGCCCAACTTCTCCAACACCTTGAACATAAAACCATCTGCTACCCTATCATACGCCTTCTCAAAATCAATCGTCGCAACAGCCATCTCCAACTCCCTTTCCACACAGTACCATAAGGCATCATGGAACACAATTAAACTGTCACCAATCTGTCTCCCTGGAAGTGCACATACCTGCTCCTCACCCACCAAACCTTCCACAATCATTCTCAAACGATTAGGCAGTAATTCCACAATCACTTGATAATCCACATTTAATAACGTGATTGGTCACCAATTTTTAAATCCTTCTTCTCCCCCTTTTAAAATTGATTCCATCAACTCATTATGTCTTAACATTTCATCCTCTCATAGGGCTCATTGATAGAGTGAGGGTGATATTCCTCTCTGGGCATACCCTGAGAACCACTGGCCGATAGGAAGGTACCATTCAGGAGGAGCATCACCATTCTTTTCCTCGCTTGTATTATTACAGGAAAAAGCCTCCCCAGACCCAATGTATGGCAAGCAACCCATGAACCAAGAACGCAGCAACCACAGACATACTTTTTTGGCAGTCTCTTTTCACACTTCTGTTTTTACAGGGGATGCTATTTCAATGCTCTCTATTCCTGGTCTGAGAAGGTGAGAAAAACAACATGGGATCTTCTCAGACCAGGAACAGAGAGCATTGAAATAGCCTCCCCTATAGGAAATGCCTACTCTGCATTAGCATATCAGACTGGTCCCACCCATCACACCACCTTCTGCATGTCATTGGCTGGTCAGAATAGTACAAGTTGCCAGTGGATTTCCCCAGGGCAATGTCATCCAATAGGCATGGACCTTAGGATAAGACATGAGATCTTGGCCAAAAGGCAGATAAGTGATCAGGACAGACCAGACCTAAAATGCATTGCAAGTGGCTGAAACGTACGTCTGTTGTTGCTGAATTCTTTGTGCAGGGGATGCTTGCTATGCATATCGGATCTGGACTTCCCTGATGGGTGGGGACCAGTCTGATATTCTAATGTAGAGCCCTTCTTTTTAACGGTGCAAGTGAGCAAAATAATGGTGATGGACCTCCCGTTCTTGGTCTGGGATGAGGCTCCCATGTTGTTTGTCTCGCCTTAGGTTATGTCAGGTATGACCAGACATGAGTCCCTGACTCACTGCAGTTATCTAAATATCAGCTGTGCAACAGTAGTGATGGATGTGAGAAGGAGAAATGTATAAATCTGTTGGTACTTTTTTCTCTTGCTTTGTAGCTTCTGATCTTAGATCGAGCCTTAGGACTGTGATTAGCCGTCACCTAGCATGGATCTGTTGGGGTGCCTGATTTTGTTTTTTAACAAAATATTTATTTTTTATATCACGTTGTACAGTTTGTTAAGCACATCATATTCTCCTTGGATCCCCTCGTGATGCACTTTTTATACACCCACTCTTAAATTGCCCCGGCCGTCGACTGGTGTTGGAGTTTGAATTTTATACTTACCAGCCATTGGCGGGGGTCTTTGATGCTCTCATTGACGCTTATTTGGCACAGACATTTTTCAGTTTTTTCGGAATACAGAGCACGTATGAATTCAGGTTTCAGATGAGTCAAGAACTCAAAGTTTTTCAAATAGCAATAATAGATTGGATATTCCTAAATCTATTTAGCAGGTTTTTTTCATAACTTTTTTTCAATTTTTCACCATATTTTATATTTTTTATAGTTATATGATACCATCAAAATAATGGTATATAAAGAAAGAAAGTGAGTACTCAACATCTTTATGGGTTGGTATGGCAGCTGCCATGGATACACATCTCATGATTCTCAGTTATCCATTTCGTTTGCATGAGAAAGGTAAAAACAGCACTATCGATGTCAAATGTCAGCGGTGTCAGGACTGAACAACATTAATTTAAAAAAAAAGCATCCCAGGGGGTCTCTCCCGATCCTCCTTGGATCTCCCATCCTGTTGCAGATCACAGTGACTGCTGTGTTTCTTCCTCTTCAAAAATATTTAAAACATAAAAAATAAATAAAACTCACTCAAAAACTAAAACTGAAATAACATTTTAAAAATAAAGATTCTGGTGATCAGTTCAAAGCGAGATCCCTCTCAGGGCCATTAGCGACAACAGAAGAGAGGGGCTTGTACTAAAGTAATTAAGCGAGCGAGAGAGAAAAAACAAGAAAGGTGGGGGGTGTATAGTGAGAGCCGTTAGTAGCCGGAAGAAGGAGGAGCTTCTGCCATTTTACAGATCTCAGAATAACTACCTAACTGCCCTTTTCACCAGAAAAACTGAGACTTTTAGGAGACACGGCTCCGCCTTGGCTTTCCAGCGTTGTTACATCATCGGTTAAAAATATACATATATATATATATATACAAAAGTGCTCGCCAAAAAAGCCCCAGCCGATAGGCTGGCATTATAAAAAAATGACTCTATATACAGTAAACCACACACAGACCCATAAAGCTGGTGGCTAACTTATACAAAAATAAAAAGCGCTTACCGGAACGCGCCATTTATTAAACTCACACAACACCATCATGTACCGCACCCAGCTTTGGACCAAAAACTGAGGACTGATTGTAATCTCAGGTTTCAAGCTTTGCCTCTGTAACAAGTACTCACTTGATATTAGCTCAATTTTTCTTTTGAAGCCCCAAGGTCGGTGTCTTCACTGTGAAGAAAAAAAAAGTGCTGTAAGGCCACAGTGGATACCAGACTCCCCACAAGGGTTGGGACCACTGAAATACTCATTAGAGAAGGGGGGCTGCTCAGAAGATCTAACTCCCCTCGACTCCCCTTTTTTTAGGGGACTCGGCTCCACCATTGGCTTTTCAGTATTCAAAAATCGTGTGCTGTGTCCGTCTGTTTCTGTTTTCGGTTGTATTGATAAACTTAAATACATTTTTAAAAAATGCTCCCCTAAAAAGCCCCAGCTGGTAAGATAAAAAAAAAAATGTATCCAGTATGCCCCGCACACCTAGCCAAAAGGCTGTAGCTACTGCATACAAAAATAAAAAGTGCTTACTGGGATGTGATAAAATAAAAAGTAATGTGCACTCAACCTCACACTTGCACCCTGAGACTGGGGACCTAACACATTATCAGGGCTTCATGCTTCCCAATGCTTCTGTGAGAAAAACAACATGGGATCCTCATCTCAGACCAATGACGGACAGCATTGAAATAGCCTCCCCTATAGGAAAGTTACCACCCAGGAGAGGCATGACCATTTTTTGCTCACTTATGCATGGTCAGTCTCCCAAGCACAAATAATACAGCAATCACAGATTTTTTTTATTATTATTGAAACCCTGATGCCAAAGTGCCATAAGGCCAGGCCACAGTGGATACCAGGTCCCCTTCTTCATTTTCTTTGGGGATCGCAGTCCCGATGGTGATGTGGCTCCTTCCCTCCCCGGCCGTAAGGCCTGCAGAAGTGCCGGATGTTTATGATCTCTCCTTGCAAGGGTTGGGACCACTGGAATACTTGATTGGAGGAGGGGGACCACTCAAAAGGGCTACCTAACTTCGCAACATCGACCTGGGCAAGCCCAACTTCTCCAACACCTTGAACATAAAACCATCTGCTACCCTATCATACGCCTTCTCAAAATCAATCGTCGCAACAGCCATCTCCAACTCCCTTTCCACACAGTACCATAAGGCATCATGGAACACAATTAAACTGTCACCAATCTGTCTCCCTGGAACCACATACCTGCTCCTCACCCACCAAACTTTCCACAATCATTCTCAAACGATTAGCCAGTAATTTCACAATCACTTTATAATCCACATTTAATAACGTGATTGGTCACCAATTTTTTTAATCCTTCTTCTCCCCCTTTTTAAATAACAACACAATCACTCCTTCTTTCATTGATTCCGTCAACTCATTATGTCTTAACATTTCATCCTCCCATAGGGCTCATTGATAGAGTGAGGGTGATATTCCTCTCTGGGCATACCCTGAGAACCACTGGCCAATAGGAAGGTACCTAATGAGGAGGAGCATCACCATTCTTTTCCTCGCTTGTATTATTACAGGAAAAAGCCTCCCCATTAGCACCCCAGACCCAATGTATGGCAAGCAACCCATGCACCAAGAATGCAGCAACCACAGACATACTTTTTTGGTAATCTCTTTTTACACTTCTTTTTTTACACCAAGAAGGCTCAGGGACCCAGCTCTCCCTGCTGTTCATGCAGATTAGAAAGCTGTGTGCATTGAGTCCCTTTAAGTCTAAAGACTCTGCTGACATTTCATTACTCAGCCAGGAAAATGCAGCCTAGAATTCTTCTTCAGCCATGCGAAGAGTAATTAAATCCAGCAGGCCTGCTTTACCACAGGCGCCCAGCCAAAAGGCTTAGTTGAAGAGCTGAACCTAGCAATCAGCTCATTCCAGGCAAGCAACATCCTCAAGCTTCATCATTGTGGTCCTGCTGTCATCGCTTTATGCATAGTGAGCTAGGAACCCATGTCTGAGCATACCCTTAATATCTTAAGGCAGGGCTCGACAAATCCCAGGCGCCAGGTCGTCATGGCGACAGAGAATTTTGTCCTGGCGCCTAGGTTTTGTCAGCCTCTTACATCCAGAAAAAATTGTGGATGTAAGAGGCTGAGTCACCACACGGGGGCGCTGTTGCTGTCTGCCCAGAAGTCTGGGCAGACAGCACAGCCACTCCGAGCCCGCCCCCCGAGCCTGAGATCACTCCCACGGAGTGATCCTGTAGGCTGAAAACGCGGTTGCTGGAAAAGCAGCAATCGTGTTTTCAGCTGCCACAGGCAGCCTCAGGGAAGGGGGTTTGTGTGTTGATTGGGTCCCCACACAAGTCTGGGGACCTCACCAAACACCCCCCAGCTGCCTGATCGCTCCATGGGAGCGACAGCGCAGCGTTAACCCCTTCAATGCCGCGATCGCGGCATTTAGGGGTTAATTCCCGTTTTGGGGGCTTTGCTGCTGGTGGTCTGCCTGGAAGCCCAGGCAGACCAGCAACAGCAAAAACGAGCCCCCACAAGCCCTTTGATGACTCCTGTAGGTATGGAAGCCTACAGCAGTCATCAAAGAGACTCCCTCTGCAATGGCTGGTCCATAGACCAGCAATTCAGTCCCAGCTGCCAGAGGCAGCTTCAGGGACAGGGGAGAGGGTTCTTCGGTCTCCACATGAGTGTGGAGAGACCAGCCCCAACACCCCCCTGCTGCCTGATCGCTCCCTGAGAGCGACAGTGCAGCGTTAACCCCTTCAATGCCGCGATCGCGGCGTTTTAGGGGTTAACTCCCATTTTGTAAGGGGCTCTGCTGCCGGTGGTCTGCCTGGAAGCCCAGACAGACCAGCAACAGCAAAAAAACGAGCCCCCACAAGCCCTTTGATGATTCCTGTAGGCATAGAAGCCTACAGCAGTCATCATAGACTCCCACCTGCAGTGGCTGGTCTATAGACCAGCAATTGCTTCCCAGCTGCCAGAGGCAGCTTCAGGGACAGGGTGAGAGGGTTCTTTGGTCTCGCCATGAGTGTGGAGACCAGCCCCAACAGCCCCCTGCTGCCTGATCACTCCATGAGAGCGACAGTGCAGCGTTAACCCCTTTAATGCCACAATTGTGTATGACACATTCGTGGCATTGCAGGGGTTAACATTTGTCCCCACAAGCTTGTGGGGACTAAATATCTGTCAATGCTGTGCTCCAATGGAACATCAGCATCGAAAGAGTTAAAAAAATGAAAAAAATGTATTTAAAAAAAAAAACAAACAGCACTGACCTGAAAGTCCAGGGTGCTTCCAGGTAAGTGGGCTGATGATGATCGGATCCCTCCTGACCAACTGTTAGTTTAAAAAAATCCTGGCTCCTAACTTTTTTACCTGGCGCCTAGATTCACAACAAATTTGTCAAGCCCTGTCTTAAGGTGAGAAAAACAACATGGGATCTTCTCTTCAGACCAAAAACTGACAGCATTGGATTAGCCTCCTTTTTTGGTTCACTTGCAACATTAAAGAGAAGACCTCAGTATTAGCATACAGAGAAGACCTCAGTATTAGCATATCAGAGAAGACCTCAGTATTAGCATATCAGACCGGCCCCACCAATCACATCAGTTAAGATCCAAAATGCATGGCAGGCCTCACTGACACAATGAGTATTATAAGCACAGACATGCAATATTTTTTGAATATTTATTTTCAATAAGCAACATATTGATACAACCAATGGTAGCGTCAGAAAGCAGTACCATGACACAGCACAGGGCAACATGTATACAGTACAACTTCAGTGACCAAAAAGCTCAACAATACAGTAAAAGCTGTGTACAACTCCAAGTCCATGCATTGTAACCTCTCATAGGCGTTATCAGCATGGCTAATGTCCCACTAGATGCAGTGAGGGGCTTGCAATAGAGCGAGAGAAAAAGAAAAGGGGTGTGGGGTGTATAGTGAGGGCCATTAGTAGCCGGAAGAGGGAGGAGGTTCTGCCATTTTACAGATCTCTGTTCTGACCTCACCTAGAGTATTGGGGACAGTTCTGGAGACACTAGCTCTAGAAGGACACATTGGAGGGGTTCAGAGGAGGGCAATTAGAGGGCAATTTAAAGGATTTACATTTGTCTTGTTTGGGGATACAAAAGGGATACAGAGGGATGGGACAGAGACATATACATACATAAAGGGATTTACAAAGTACAAGAGAAAAGTTAGAACTAGAGGCCATAATCTAACACTAGAGGATCAGAGGCTGAGATGGAATGGAGGGCAGTTTGAAGATAACCCAACAGAAGCCAATCCAGGGGCGGAATTTAAACATGCGTGGGCTAGACATAAAGCCACCCTGACTATAGCACTGGACCAGGTTAAAATGGACAGACAATATGGCCTGAATGGTTCTTTTCTGCCTTCAAATTCTATTTAGTAATATGTAATATTATGCTGCCCCCCCCCATTTTAATTCTGCCGGCTGTCCTGATATGAATGGCTTGCCTACCAACAGCTTCTTTTTAACCCTTTATCAAGGGGTCCCCAAAATTAGGGTCTGGGTGCTTTTATTTGCCGCTGTGAATTATGTATTTACACAGTTGTGTTTGGTATTATCAATATACCCCACGTTGTTATTTACTCTTCCTTTCATTGGGGATTTGGGAAATAATTTTGACAATCGATAAATTTGCCACACAGACTCAACCCAGTGCCGGTGCATTAGTGAGCCCTTGGCTCCTTAATAACTCAACCAAAATTCCTTTATTCATTTTAAGCCAAGACATTCATAGTTATTACAGAAAATAAATTCTACAGGGCCCACTCAACGCTTCGTTCAAAGGGCCCTCGCTGGAATTTGCCCGCAATTTAGTTAATAGAACTTTATCTAAGGATAGTTTGGAAGGAGTGGGGTTGTGTGTGTGTGTGTGTGCGTGTGTGTGTGGTTTTGTCCATTTATCATATTGAGATATTGCAGATACAGGTAGCTCTAATGAGCCAAATACCTTCAGATCCATTCACAGGCTGATTATCGTCCATATTGACCTTAACAATGTCAGATACATGCCCCATTCTACAACCCCTGCTTTAGTAAATGTCTCTTTGTGTTCATGCTCGGTTTCATCAAAATAATATAACATTTTGGAAAAAATATACAGCATTGAATTCCAGCGCTAGAAGCTAATATAGCAAAAATCTCAACGATGACGGAGTTTTTCCCCGTAACGCTCAAATAAGCCGAGATAAAAGAGATCCAGACGTTACAGAAGATCAGCATGCTGAAGGTGATGTATTTGGCTTCATTAAAAATGTCCGGTAATTTTCTGGCCAGGAAAGCAACAACGAAACTCACAGCGGCCAGGAAGCCCATGTACCCCAGAACAGCGTAAAAGGCAACCACTGACCCCTCATTACACTGAATAATGATCTTTCCAGGGTAGGAGTGAGTGTTCATTTCCTGGTACGGAGGAGAAATAGACAACCAGCAGATGCTAATTACAACCTGAATAAATGAGCAGACAAACACAACACCGTTGGGTATTTTGATTCCCATCCATTTCATCCAAGTGCTGCCGGGTTTGGTGGCTTTGAAAGCGATGCAGACCATGATGGTCTTGGCCAACAGAGAAGACACAGATAATGAGAAGAGGATCCCAAAAGCAGTTTGCCGCAGCATGCAGGTTATATCCACAGGACGACCGAGGAACAGAAACACACAGAGGAAGCTCAGGATGAGGCAGACCAGGAGCAGGAAGCTGAGGTTCTGATTATTAGCTCTGACAATGGGGGTGTCCTGGTATAAAATAAATATCCCCAAAATAACAGAGGCTATGACAGACATGAAAACGGATATAGAGCCAAATACTGATGCAACTGAATCCTTTTTGTAGGACAAGAATTCAATGGGTTTTGGAACGCATTTATCCTTCTTCTCATTAGGATGTTGGTTTTCAGGACATTTTTCGCAAGATTCTCCATCTATAAGATATATCAAAATTATACTAATTTATAAAAAAGTCAGTTATGGACCAAGTAATACATGGATAATGAGTTCACTTCACCATAATATCCGTCAGTAACATGCTCTCTGTTGCAGATTTTCCTATTAGGAAGCTGAACCCATTTACATTCAGCTGTCTGCCATCTAGGGGAGGTTTCCAGAGCCTGGCTTATCTTGTATTAGGGAATACTTGGGCCATTGAGTCTTGGCCAGCAACGTGTAGCCAGAGAGAGCTCCAGTTGGAAGAAAGGCTTTTATTTAATGATATTTTCTTTTCGGGATATTCATTTTCTTACCCTAGGACTGTGCTTAAGATCCTTATAAGTGACTTTCTTTGACCGTCAGATAACTGGGTTTTGTCACAATTGTCAGTGTTAAATTTGCTGTTTTAATATGTTTTTATTACTGTAGGAAATATCTATATTTTAGAGTTGTTTTATACAATAGAGCAGAGAGGTACATTTGAGCCCATAAATGACCCTGACTTTCTAGTGCTTTTGCTGCATTTATTGAGGGTTCAATAATGTGATTTCTGACCTTTCATTAAAACACCAGGGACAAGGTTACAGGGAGTAGGCGAGCAAGAGACGCAGTCAAAGCAGCAGGTGTGCTTTCCTTTGTGCAAAATCCGTCTATAGCCAGGAGGACAATCTTCAGAACATCGAGAGCGAAGAATCTTAAAACCAAGAAATCAGAATTGGAGGAAATATCATTGCCCATTGCCCAATGTTCCACCCATCGTCCTGCCTTATGATCCTCCCATAAGCACACCTTATGCTTCTGTTGCACATTTTCCTTCATCATCCTGCCTTAATCAGAATACCTTCAGCCAATTAGGTATAATAATATAATAATACCTTCATTCCAAGCAACGGAACACACCAGCCCAAAAGGGCTGAAGGCGACCACAACTCCACCAGACATGTAGTTAGGTACCCCTCTCCACCCCATACCTCCAGCACGTCAGATCACCCCCAGTCCCATCCTGCTGAGTGCCACCGGAGTCCTATACCACATCGTCAGTATTTCATAAGCTGTCTCCTGGTATCGCGAGGCGATAGAACATTTGTGCGCTAGGATGCAGACCGTCTCCCACTGACGATCTGAGAGAGTTTCACCAAGCTCAGTTTCCCACCTACCCATAAACGCTGGAGGTATCAATGAGTCCCTCTCGAGGAGCAGACGGTAAATGCTCCTCCCCTAGGGAGGCAGGCTCGCCTTGCAAGTTGTTCGAAAGGAGTTAAGGCTCTAGACAGATGGTGCTTGCCCCGGAGTGCCTTGACGTACCGCACCAACTGGGCATAGCGAAAGCACTGCATCAAAGCGCCTCGGGCCGTGGGGATCGCCCGCTCAAAAGGCAAGGGGGCCGAACCATTCCATGTCAGGGAGACGTTGGCGTCAGGAGACAACTCCAAGGAAGCAAGGTAACCCCCTTACAGACCCGGGACAAAGTCGGGATTGCCAGCTATAGGGGTCAGCGGTGACGGATAGGAGGATAGAGCGCCACTAATCTGCCTCCTACGCCAGACCCCCCAATGCAGCCAGAAAGGGGGATCTGGGTATCAGCCTTCTCCACGGCTACCCAAATCTTAGGAACAGGATGATACCGCCACTCGAGGAAGCATAACAAATGAGCGGCACAGTAATAGCCGAAGAAGTCAGGTAGGGAGAGGCCAGCCCTGTCCTTGGGATGCGTAAGTACGGTATAGCTGACTCAGGGGAGGCTGCTCCTCCAGATATATCTAGTCACTAACGTGCACAGATCTGTAAAGAACGACCTCGGGACCGGCACCGGCAAGGTTTGATAAAGATAGAAAACCCGTGGGAGGACATTCATCTTTATCACATTAACTCGTCCGTGCCATGAAATGTGAGGGAGGGCCCAGCGGGTGAGATCAGCCTGCAGTTGTTGTAGGAGACTTGGGAAGTTCACCCTGTAAGTCGACGAAAGGTCCCGTGGGAGCCACACTCCCAGGTATTTGATATGGTCTCGACACCATCTATACGGGAAGGAAACACCCACAGCCCGAGACTCCGCAGTGGACAAGGAAACATCCAGAACTTCTGATTTGTCCACATTAATCTTGAAATGGGAGAGGGAGCTGTAAACCCCCAACGCGTCATGGATGTGCGGAAGCGAGACAACCGGCTGAGAAACCGAGAAAAGCGAGTCGTCCGTATAAGCGGACACCTTAAGCTCGCGGCCGGGGCAGGATAAGCCATGGATGCCGGAATTATTCCGGATAGCCTGCAAGAAGGGCTCCAGAGAGATAGCGAAAAGCAGGGGTGACAAGGGGCACCCTTGGCGGGTGCCATTGTAAATGGGGAAGGAGGCTGTGAGGGCCCCATTCAGGCGAATACGTGCTGACGGGGCAGAATAAAGAGACATAATCCAATGGAGCCAGGATCGACCAAAGCCCATGACCCGGAGTGTCTGAAACATGAAGTCCCAGGCCACCCTGTCGAACGCCTTCTCCGCGTCCGTAGACAGGAGAGGAATCTTCTGGCCCGTCGACTGGGCTAAGTGTATGGTATTGAGTGTTAATATACATTTTTATTCTTTTACACTCTACACTATTGTGGTTGTTTTTTTCCTTTTTGTTTTACATGAGCGCCTCCAAGTGGTTTTTGAGTTTACAATTTGCAACATTTGCAGAGTGTTGTCTTTGGGAAGCTGCTGTAAAAGACAATAGAGGGGTAGTATCATTTGCATAATTATCTTGATTGACTGGCACACACTTTTTATAGTATATTGGTTTTCTACACTTGTTTTTCCGCATGTGTTCAATAATGTTGAATCTAAGGGAAAGGAAAGCCATTCAAGAACTTCAAACTGCCAATGCTTTTACCCTACGCTCCGCCGATAAAGGCGGGGCGATTGTTATATTGAATACTTGTGACTACAATAAAGAATGCCTTAGACAACTTCAGGATACAACTACTTATAAAAAAAACTAATATAAATAACAATAAGTGTAAAGTAAAGTGCAACTTATAACACACCTCGTGAAAAGACCACTTTAAATTTCCACTCAAATAACAATAAACATAAAAGGTGTAAGCGCACGTGCCCCAATACACAATCTTAGGGTAAATCTATATATATACTTGCATATAATATGGTTTATATTTTCTAAATCTTTTTATCAATCTCTTTTGTTTCCCTGCAACCCACATATCCTCCACATCTTGATTTTGATTTTGATTTTGAAAAAAGATTTTTTCTCTTCCTATGTTTGTTTTTACATAACTTTTAGTTGGTTGGTTTTGTATGCTCTGACCGCCCCTATAAAAATATGTAAACCCAAGTAATCAGATAATTCTTCATCTTGGTTCAACAAAATGTTATACACGATTAATATATGGATAAATACATATTTTATTAATTTATATATATATATATATATATATATATATATATATATATATATATATTGTTTTGGATTTATTATTGAATTTTAATTGTTTCTATTAGAATTTCCCTTTTTGCCCTTTTCCAAAATGGCTGCCAGATTTTGCCTTCCATAAGAGCCTTTATAATGTGTGATGCCTTTACAATGTGTGATACCCATATTGGACCAATTGGAAGGGACACTCTAGAGGTTACACCAGGACCTAGCAGAAACCAGAGGTTGCGCCGGAAGTGACGTACCGGAAACCAGAAGTGTCTTACCGGAAGTGACACACTGGGAACCGGAAGCCTGTGAAATTGGCGCCAAAACCAGTGTTAGGCACATTATAAATATGTAACCAGAGGATAAGGAAAATACACTTGAAAAAGACATATAGTCGAAACGCGTTGTGTTTTTAAATATACTTTTTATATTTGGGGAAATATAGGTTTTCATACCTAGTTCTCCTTATTTTACTAATAAAAGAATCCAGAAGGAAAAGAACTGTGTGGATCCTTTACTGCCTGGAGTGGGTTCAGAAGGAAGGCATCCTTTCATTTACACCCCAAGTGGGCACCCGGAGCTGTTTCTATAGAGCCTGTTCACGGCTCTATCTCATGTGACTTTACTCTATACCCCATTAAAATCATTACTGCATTTATGGGTTACACTATGATCTCTCTGTGTCTCATTTTACAGGGCTAAAAGAGAGGTCTAAACCACATCATATGCAAGTATATATACAGATTTACCCTAAGATTGTGTATTGGGGCACGTGCGCTTACACCTTCATGTTTGTTACTTATAAAAAACTGACTGGTAACCCAACTGGGGAATATAGCTTGCAGCTAGAGAACCTTTGCAAACAGGCATTAGAGGGAGATATTATTAATGAACATGAGTCAAAATTCATTACGGGTACGCAGGAGAGATTGGCCGTTTTCTACTGTCTGCCAAAAACACACAAAAGTTTAGATAGTCCTCCTGGCCGTCCGATTGTATCTGGAGTAGGATCTTTAACATCAAATTTGTCACAATATGTTGACAAATTTTTGCAACCATTTGTACAAAAGACAATTTATCATTCAAAAGACACTACTCAAGCAATTAAACTAATAGAGAGTTTTTCTTGGACCACAGAATATGTGTTATCTACTTTAGATGTTAGTGCATTATACACTAGCATCCAACATGACTTAGGGATAGCAGCAGTGGAAAGACATCTCACAAGAACAAGTTAAATTCATCACAGAGGCCATTAGATTTATTCTAACACATAATTACTTTTATTTTGATGGTGATTATTATTTACAGCAAATTGGGACCGCCATGGGCACCAGGTTTGCGCCAAGTTACGTAAATGTATTTATGTCAGCGTGGGAGGAAGATACCATCACCCCCATTCTTGGCGCAAGCCTGGTGCTCTGGCGACGTTATATAGACGATATTATTTTAATTTGGAAAGGGTCTATATCACAGAATTATTTGTTGAAAATGTAAATATGAATTCGCACAGTTTGGTATTCACGCCCACAATAAGCAAAGAGAGAATTTTTAGATTTGGAGAGTAAGGCTATCCACTCTACACTAATATGTAATACATACAAAAAACCAACAGCAAAGAATAGTTATATTCGTTTTGACAGCTGTCATTTACCCAGATGGCTGACTGACATACGTACAGGGCAGTTCAGAAGGATTAAACGGAATTGTACTTTGGCAGACAATTTTGAAGATGAGGCATCACTGTTGACCTCTCAATTTTTGGAAAAAGATTACCCTCCAGATCTATTAGAAAAATCTCTGGACAAAATTAGGAGTGCTGATAGGACATCTTTTTTGAGGTTCGTGATTGTGAGAAAAACAAGAAAGTAGCACAAGAAATGAAATTAATTTTGCCCTTTAACAGAGATTATAAAAAGGTGGAACAGATAATAAAGAGACACTGGTATTTATTAAAACAGGACAAAGTGATAGGAGGATCTATACCATCTCGCCCACGGATAATTTACACTAAAGCACTAAATCTACGCATTATGGTGGCTCCATCTATTAAAAGGCCCCCACCGAACGAAGTAAGCCAGTCATGGCTCTCCAAAGGGTTTTTTCGATGGATGTGGGTCTTGTTCAAATTGCCTGTCTATTCAGGGTGAGAAAAAAAACAGTTATGGTTAAGACTACAGTCAATGATTTTAAGTGGGAAATTGGAGAATTAATCACTTGTAACACTAAAGGAGTTATATATATATATATATATATATTACAATGTAGTTGTCATAAACAATATGTAGGGGGTACAAAGAGATTGTTGAAGACAGGAGTGGCAGAACATGTCTATAATATCAAAAAAGGGAATTTAAAACATCCATTATCTGTTCATTTTGCTCACATCCACAATAAAAATCCGTTAAAACTGAGTTTTATAGGTCTAGAAAAAAAAAAAATCGAAAGAAACTGGCGAGGGGGCAGTTACCTTATTCAGATGTCGAGGGCAAAAACCAAAAAGATCTATGAATTCCAAAGTTTGGAACCATATGGCTTGAATTCAAGTATAGAACTTTTTGGTTTTATGTAGAAAGATGGGCTCCCTACCCGTGACCCACTCTGGAACAATTGGTAGAGTGGCCCCCGGGAGGGATCCTGTCATCTACTGATATTTTCAAGATATTTTCTTGTATCTTATTTTCATTTTTTATTTTCTATTTTATCGTTTATATTTTTATTATTTATTTATTTATTTTACTCTTTAGTTTCATGTAGATAAAGAGAACGAATGACCAAATAGCAATTAAATATGGAATCTCGAGTACTCTTTCCATGTTTTTTCTTTTTGTCTTTTAAGCATTTCCACCTTTATTCTATTGTTGTCATGTGACTTTTATGGTCAGTATAAAAGAGAGGTCAGATACCTCTAAACTTACAGCTACTGAGGAAGGGGACTGCTCTAATAGCTACTGTACCCCGAAACGCGTTTAGCTTGTGTTTAAACACACTACTACTATATTGGACACTGTTCAGACACTGGCCGCTAAGCCGGCGGCAATTGTGGAAGTTTGGGAGGCACTATTTGCACTTTTTGTCTATATGCTGATTGACTGCAGGAAACCTTGCGAACACCCAGCGAACACCATTACTAAGTTGGTCTTTGTTTGCGATTTCGGCCGGAACGTCCTGCACACAGTTAACAACTGACTGATTATCTGACTGCTACGTCAGACGCCGGTGATTGCCAGTGCGCTCGCCTGTGTGAGAGGCTACTTTCCATCCAGAGCCATATCTCCCAGTTGGAGCGTTGCACTGGGAAAAGATCTGCTAGCGACAAAAATCCAGTCTAACATCAGATGGTGAGCGGTACAGTGTACCATCTTTTTATGATCTGTTAAGAAAAAGAGCATCTGTTTTACCAAATAAGGCACCGGCCAGTGATTCTATAAAGACATAGTGCTTACTGCCTACCCCAAGGGATCCGCACCATACTGAATGTTTGAGGACATCTTTCTACAGATATTTTGTTATCAGCACGAGTTTTTGAAGTATTCAGTGCTGAAACATTGTTGATACAAATTCATGTTGCAGGACAATTACTACAAATTCTTTTTTAGTTAGATACAATTTTTTATAGGTTTTTCATTAAGCCTGAACCGTGTACCAATATTGATCAGGAGTGTTATATTATTATATGTTTTACTATATATTTTTTACTATTTATTATTTTTGTGGTAATCAAGCAACTGAGTCTAGCCACAAGGGCCCTGTGGTTTTTCAGACTGACAGTTGTGATTTTATTAAAAGTGGTTTTTATACGGTCACAAATATTTCTAGATTTTTCTTATTTCCCTAAACTGCTATTTCCAAATGTCATTGTGGTTTACTGAGGACTGATACAATTGTTGTAGTATTTTTCCATATGTTGATTCCACTTGAGGTATAGGTGGTGTTTCAGTTAACCTCGTTATCTTGATCGTGAGCTGCACTGTGTTGTGTGGTTTTATTGTTCAATAAAGGAATACCACAGGACTTGGATGAATGATGAATCATGCTTCTCTATCTGGAAGTCTGATGAATGAATCTGGGTTTATCGGATGTCAGGAGAACGTTACCTACTGGAATGCATAGTGCCTACTCGTTTGGTGGAGAAGGCATAATGATCTGAAGATATTTATTTCAGGATTTAGGCCCCCTAGTTCCAATAAAGAGTGACAGAAACCAATTCCCACAGACACACTTTAAAATCTTATGGAAAGGCTTCTTAAAAGAGGATGGACAGGTGCCCACATACCTTTGGTCATATAATGTGTGTGAGTATATAATATATATATATATATATATATACATACACACACACAGTATGTCACAAAAGTGAGTACATCCCTCACATTTTTGTAAATATTTTATTATATTTTTATGTGACAACACTGAGGAAAAGACTCTCTGTTACAATGTAAAGTAGCGAGTGTACAGCCCGTATAACAGAGTAACTTTACTGTCCACTCAAAATAACTCAACACACAGCCATTAATGTCTAAACCATGGCAACAAAAGTGAGTACACCCCTAAGTGGACTTTAAACTGTCTCTTTAACGCAGATACGTGTTATACCCCCAACAGAAGCTTTACATATTAATGTCAGATACAGGGGACAGGGCATCAGATACCCACGAGTATTAATATCAGCAGCAGTAATAGGAATATCATATCTGACTACCCGACTATCCCAATACCCCTTCTAAACAACCCCCTCACCACACAGTTCCTGGAGAGCGGAGCTACACGTGGGCCCTTTTAGATAGCGCTGTCCCTTTAAATGTCAGTCAAGCAGCACACAGGTACCTCGCAGGCCCCTGCCTGCAGCACAAGTGGTGTATGGGTAATGGCCGCCTACTGGACCCTCTCTGTCAGACTCACCGACAGCTTCATTCTCAGCAGACATGAAAAGACTTCCCTCCAGCAGAGCTCAGCATGCGCAGGACACAGCACTCTGCAGACACAGGGTACTCTGGGGTTTAAGGGACTGTGAAGCTGCAGCGGCCTCACCAGCTCCTCTCTGCTAAGGAGGACTGTCCAGCTTTTCCAACACGTCTCTCACAGGGATTGCACAAAAATCTAATCAGTCACTTTGGGCCTAGTCCTGAGCTCTGTCACCATGGAGCTTCCTGCTTCCCTCTCATTCTCTGCCCTCCAGCCTCCCACATCCATCCATAAACACCCAGCCAATGCCTCACTGTCACCTGATTGGTGTAGCTGATCACAGGACCTGCTTGTAGCTCCTCCATTTTGAGTCCTGGCAGTGGCTGAGGGGCCCATCAGCAGATGCAGCAGTCAAAGTGAGTGAGAAAATGGCGGGAGCTGCATACATTGTACACAGCTGTGAGGGGTCTGAGATTTTACCTCAGGAAAAATAAATGCTGTTTAGGGCCACAGATGTTTAAAACTCTCCCTAAGTTACCTGTATTCAGGGCACCAGCAACTGAAGTGCTGTGAGTACTTTATTAGTATATAACTCTATGTATCAGTATATAATTCTCTAATGTATATAACTCTATGTATCAGTATATAATTCTCTAATCTAGATATCAGTATATAGTTATCTAATGTATATAACTCTAAATATTAGGAATATAAATATATAATGTATAGAACTATATATATATATATATATATATATATATATATGTATATCAGTAAGCTTTAGCAGTATATGACTTTATATGTAAGTATATGAATCTCTTATGTGTATAACTCTATATAACAGTGATATAATTCTATATCAGTATATAAATCAATATCTGAATATTACTATCTCAGGTATATAAAACTCTGATGTATATAACTCTATACCTGTATATTACTGTGGGAAGCACTATAATGTATATAAATCTATATCTGTATGTAAAGTAAATTTAGTATAGGTGATACCTTTATTGGCCAATAGCTTATGAGGCTAACAGGGCCTCATATTATAGCTGATAATATATAAATGCTATAATATTCCTGAATGCATTTATAGGGTAATATGTGAAGTGGGGATGTGACCCGTTTGAACGTATAAATACCGTATTTGTTTGATTATCAGGGCAAATGCTCTGAAAAAAAGTATCCAGAGGATGCGATTTCTCTGGGTTCTGCCGCCTGCGGTGCGGTGCTCCCCACCTACTTCACCTCCAACATTGGTGTCATCCTGCGATGTCAGCGGGACCTCCTGCCCCCATGCCTCAAGAGAGGCACCAGGTAGCCGGAACTAGGAAGTTCCCAGAAATTGACAGGAAGTGGTACACCTTGGGAAAACAATTAAGTTTTTTTTGTTGTCGGGTCATAGTTACATAGTTACATACATACAGTTAGGCTGAAAAAAGACATGCGTCCATCAAGTTCAGCCTTTCCTATATCTGAATTTTTTTTGCTGTTGATCCAAAAGAACCCAGTTTGGCTCCTTTCAATTTTGCACTAACCAGGGAAAAAATTCCTTCTTGATCCCAAAATGGCATTCAGATTTCTCCTTGGATCAATACGCGGTTTCCCCATAATTAAAGATTTTATCCCCAAGTATTATGTTTTTCCAAGTATTCGTCCAGTTGCTGTTTAAACGTCTGTACAGACTCTGATAAAACTACCTCTGCAGGCAGAGAATTCCACATCCTTACTGTCCTTACTGTAAAAAACCCTTTCCTCTGCTTTATACTAAATCTCCTTTCTTCCAGTCTAAACACGTGACCCAGCGTCTTAAGCATAGTCCTGTTTATGAACAGATTTCCACACAATGGTTTGTATTGGCCCTGAATATATTATCATATATATTATATATTATCATAATGCTATCATATCCCTTTCTTCATAACTATAGTGCTCCATTCCTTTTATTAATTTTGCAGCCCGCCTCTGAACCCTTTCTAGTGCTATGATATCCTGCTTTAGAAAAGGTGCCCAAAATTGCACTGCATATTCAAGGTTTGGCCTTACCATTGATTTATAAAGGGGCAAAATTATATTTTTATCCCGCAAATTGATGCCCCTTTTTATACACGACAATACCTTACTGGCCTTAGCGGCTGCTGACTGACATTGCACATTGTTGCCTAGTTTGTTGTCTATAACAATTCCCAAATCTTTTTCATTTGTCTTTATCCCTAATTCACTAAGGTTTAGGATGTAGGTTGCTTGTGCATTCCCTACCCCGAAGTGCATAACTTTACATTTATCTACATTAAATTTCATCTGCCATTTGTGTGCCCCCCCAGTCTATCTAAATCCCTCTGCAGCACAGTAATATTACTTTACCTAGTTCAGTGTCATCTGCAAACACAAAAACATGATTTTCAATGCCTATTGCCAGGTCATTTATCATCACTGTCTGGAATAAGGAAAGTGTTTCTGCAGTGTGAGAGCAGCACTACCTTTACCTTACCGAGGCTTTTTAGTAGCGCACGTTCCATACAGCTTGTGACATTTCTACTATTTGTTAGTTTTATCAAGATTCCCATGTTAGATATTCCCACACAAACCGTGCATCACTTTTGTTCCGAAAAAATAGGGCTTTTGTTTGAAACCAACGAAACATGGAAAAAATAATAATTTTGAGAACTTCGTCACAGTAGGTGCCTCAGCTAAACAATGACCGGATTAATGTTCAGGAACATTCCATTATTACACCCCACATAGATATTTTTTCATATTCTAGTGGGCTACATCCATCCTCAAATAGTACCCTATAGGGTAGCATTTTAAAATATCTGAATTGAGGGGTTTGAGAGTAATGAAAACTCAAGTCTTACAGGTATTTCCTAATCTTGCTTCACCTTTTGTGTCTGTACCTGTATATCTATAGGGTAACAAAATGGTCAATGTAGGAAAGAATGTGTGTACAAAATGGTTTCAGAAAGGAAAAAAGTAACCATACCTACTGCAAGAAGTTACAAAGCAGGGTTTCAAGTCATTCTCAGTAGGATATATAGGTGAGAGCTTCGCCTATCCAGGTAGGACAAGAAATTACAAGCGTCCCAGAACCTCCCATTTATCTTCAGTGTTTTTTTCTGCCCTAACCTGGGTAGGTGAAGCTTCATCCCTTGTTTGTTTTTCTGAGGACTGTGTCTTATCTCAGTAGCTTCATCTCGTTAGCCTGCCATTGTTTGTTTCTTGGGGACCATTCCTTTCTTCCACATCAGAGTAGGATAGGATTCATGGGCAGATCTGTATTTACCTGACTCTAGCAGTCAGAGGAAGGATCCATAACTTTGTTTCCGTGTAGCTCACTCGGCTGCCCTTGGACTGTGTTTTCCGTATATTGGAGATTCTGTAACACTATATGGCCATATTTTTCTTAGCGGAGCTTCACCCGGCAGACTTCCGGGCATGCCGGGCAGGTATGATAATACAGTAGGGTTGCCAATGTGGAAAAAAAATACACTTTCCCCAGCAAGCTTTTCTTCTAATTGAGGTAGAAGCTAAGTATCAAATTATGTGACCCTTGACCTTGAATCTCAAAAAAAAGTGTGTTTTTAATATTCTGGGTAAAAATATGTTATACAGTTAAATGCATTCTTCCTTTGGTATTAGTTTGGGCTTTGGGAACAGGAGTGAAAAATCTCACACGCAATGAAATACCTTGCCACTTGTTAATGTAAATGATGGTATAATAAAATATGTGATGTCATATAACTTTGAGGAAAACTTACAACCATAACAAGTTAGTGTCTTCCCCTGTAGCTTTTCTTCTGAGCTTTGATAGTCCGCAAAAGTTAATGTGTAATTTTTGTTCAAAATGTCTGGCTGGTGAGGGTACACATAGGATAGGGATGGAGACTGGGGGAACTCTAGCGAGACTGGGGGAACTAAAAGGAAGCCGCTCCACAGCCTGTTTGGAGCCTGACACAATGAATTAGTGTCAGGCTCCATCATAGAAGCCCCGGCGAAAGTGGAGTGCGGTAGCGGAGGTTGTCTGTGCGCATTGCACAGCAGTTCACCGGCTGCCAGAGAGGAGGATTCAGGTCCCCTGCAGTGGAGGGTTTTTAATTGCAGGTGGGGGTACTTCACTACTGGTAGGTAGTTGGGAAACAGTTAAAATGTATATGCCAAGTGCATTATTCTTCTAATGTACTTCACTACCAGTGATAGAGGCCGATACAGTAAACCAGGCATGTCCAAACTTTTTTCGAAGCGTGCCAGATTTGAAGTGAACATGTGCGAGGGCCGACCATTTTGCCTGACATTCTTTGAACCATTAAAATTAAAAGCAAATTAACTATTTTATGCAAAGTTTATTGAAAACGGCATACTTTTCATTTTGTGACTTGGATGACAAATCTAAACAAGGTGTTAAATCACTCTGCCTTTAATATAAAAAAACCAGATCTATATTTGGGCAACTTATCTGGGGGGCCTTATCAGTCTGGAACGTGGGCCGCAATTGGCCCTCGGGCCGGACTTTGGACATGCCTGCAGTAAACGAAGCATGCATACAAGGGACACAAAGCTATTCTTAAGCTAAGACAAGATCAAGAACTGATCAAGACGTAAATGATGCATCAGGAAAAAACAGACCAAATAGGTCTTATATGCTGTCAGATTCTATGTTTTGTGACGGTGTAAACCCCAGGGAGATGCTTATTTTGGCATTTGGGTACAGGTGCTATCCAGAATGTAAATATGGGTCCCTGGGGTGGAGCAATTGGAGAGCATGGTGGGCCAATGCTCCATTCCCCCATTCTGTGGAAAATCCATGCCGCCTTTTGCAGGAGGCTAAAAGTCTGCAGGATCCAGTACAGGATTTCTATGAGGCCAGCATCAGGCACAGGTGCTGGGCATTAAAAACCCCTGGAGCCTGATAATCAGAGAGACTGTTGGGGGAAGAGGAAGTTCCCTGCGCTCCCAGGGCAAGGAGAGGCCCTGAACAAGAAGACTATCCCTGAGCCAAGTGAGGCAATACCTGCCTGGACATTTTGTGTGCTGTCTGGGGGAGGTTTTCCAGAGCCTGGCGTGGCTGGGTCTGGCTGGAAGGTTGAGTTAGTGGGTGATTAGGCTGGTCAGTCCGGACCAGCATAGTTCAGTTAGAGAGGGCTCCAATTGGGAGCTAGGTTTTTTTTTTATGATTTGGTTTTTGGGGTTTAGGCGGTTAAAATAAAGCGCTGTTTTGTTCAAATCTGCTGTTCCTGATGCTGATTGCCCTAGAGGACTGTGCTTAGGACCCCTAAAAGTGACATGTATGGCCCTCATGCTATAGGGTTTGTCACAGTTTCTATGAATAGACCCAAGAGTGGCAGATTAAGACATATAGTAAGCATACGTCCCAACATTTCAAAATGTGAAAGGGACACAAGTTATTTTTTATTTTTTTTAACTCTCGCGGAACTCACTGATGCAAGCAATTGCACTTTACAATGTTGCGCTTGCATCGCCACATACACTTCATTTACATACTCGTACACTGCCCTTACACATATACATGTACACTGCCCTTACACACACACATACACTCCCCTTACACACATATGCACTGCCCTTACACACATATATATACACATGGCTTTACACACCAGCTAACAAATACCTATACTGCTCTTACACACACTGGCCCATACACACACAAGCTTACAAACACATACATTCGCATACACTGCCATTATACCCCTTTCTCCCCATCTCTTACCTTTTCCTCCATCCGTCTTCCTTCATCCTTCTGCCTCCATCCTGTATCCTGCGGTGGGAGCGCAAGGTCTGCTCCCTCATCACTACGTGCCGGCTATTGCTGCCGAGCCTAGGGATGACGTAATATCTCCGTGCTCGGCATTATTTGCCGGCACGTAGTGATTAGGGAGCAGTAAAGCGAGGTCTGAAGTGTCCCTAATGTTGAACCGACTAGAGGGAAATTGCGATCTCCCACCTAGTCTGCAGGCTGCAGCCGCTGATCGGGCGGCTGTGTGCCCCTCGCAGCTGCACCTGAGGTGAGTACTGATCTTGCCTCACCCTTCCTCTGCTCCTGCAAAGCGGGACAGAGGAAGGAATAGGTGGGACAGTGGGACAGAGACCCAAGATCGGCACTGTCCCGCGTAAATCGGGAGAGTTGGGGGCATGTAGTAAGTAATTTTGCCTATCCTAGTGCTTTATCAGTGAAGTTACCATAAGAATCTGGTGGTTGACTCAGCATTAATGTGAATGGAGTTCTAGGTCATCCATGTGAGTAGGCACGAATGTCATCCCAAGTTGGCTTGAGCTCTGGTCATACTAGCAAATAACTTCACATTAGTATAGATGAGTTTATCAGGCGACTATGTTTGGAAGGGTCACAATCCCTTTAATGTCACAGTATTTCTTCAATGAAATAAAAGGATGTCTTAATAAAGTGTAGTATCAGACGGGATTCACTGCCCAACCAAGCTTTGATTTGACAAATTGTAAAAAAATGATCTGGAATATATGTTTTTTAAAATTAGATATTATTGTCCTTTAAAATATTTTCAACTATTGGTGTCACGGAGCTGTGTGGTCCGACCAACTACCTCCGCTGAATTGTGCTTCCTTAACCTGTGACAACCCACTTTCTCCAGTTTCCCAGTCGCTAGCCAAGACTCAGTGTAGGGTATAAGCAATATGAAGACTGCTTTATTTTTCACACACAGAATGCAAATGATCAAGTGCAGAAGGAAACACAAAATAATTTAGGGATTTGTGTTCGGTTTACTTAATGTCTGACTGAGGGATGGATACATGAAGTCTGCATCATCTGAATTCCAATAAGAGAATATTTTAATTGTTCTGAATGCAGTCATTAACTCATTTATACTGATACGATGGGCATAAACCTTATATTTACACTATGTCTACAGAGGTTTATTTGGTTCTTGTCGTGTGTGTTTTGCTTTGTGTGGTGTTCAGTTTCTCTGTGATTCCAAACATGTGGACTCCTCACCTTTCTTGCAACTGATAAAGGTTAGGAGGGTTAAAATATCTTTCTTAAAAGTCCAGGACATTGGGGTATTGTGTGCAAAAATGTCTTTTGATGTCCAGAAAATTAATTCAAGTTTCTAAAATTGACCATTGACAGTTATAAGATAATAAAACATATAATTCAGAATATGGTTCTTATAACTATTTGGTTAAACCTTTAATTCTGCTTCCAAGTAAATATGTTTTTGTATTCAATTCCTGTCTAAAAACAATTACATAGCATTTTGGAATAAATATACATCCTACAAGTCCGGCACATGAAGCCAGTATGGCAAAAATCTCTACGGTCACCATGTTCTTCCCTTTGGTGCTCAGATAGGCCGGGATCATCGCAATCCAAACGCTGCAGAACACCAGCATGCTGAAGGTGATGTACTTGGCCTCATTAAAACTGTCCGGTAATGTCCTGGCTAAAAAAGCTATAATAAAGCTAAGAGCTGCCAGAAGCCCCATATAACCCAGGACACAGTAGAAGGCGATAACCGAGCCTTCGTTACACTGAACGATGATCTTTCCCTGATAAGAGTGCATGTCCAGCTCCTGGAATGGGGGGGAAATGGCCAACCAGGAAATATTAATGATAACTTGAATGGATGAGCAGATCAGTACTATAGAATTGGAGACTTTCACATTGACCCAGTTTGCCCAGGAGCTGCCGGGTTTCGCGGCTCTGAAAACAATATAGATCATGATTGTTTTGCTTAAAATACAAGACACGGCTAATGAGAAGAGGACTCCAAAAGCTGTTTGGCGCAGCATGCAGGTTACATCCTCAGGACGACCGAGGAACAGAAACACACAGAGAAAGCTCAGCATGATGGAGACCAAGAGGAGGAAGCTGAGGTTCTGGTTATTGGCTTTCACAATTGGGGTATCTCTGAAGACAATGAAGATCAGTAATATCACAACAGTTATAAGACAAAACAGAATTGATACAAAGGATAAAACAGCAGCAACTGCATCCAAATATGATAGAAACTCCACCGATTTTGGAATACATCGATCCCTTTTCTCATTAGACCATTTATCACTTGGGCAAACAATGCAGTTCTCACTGTCTGAAAAATAACACAAAGTAACATTATGCCTCAATATGTAAATTAAACAAAATATAATATAGTATATAGTTCCCTCCCACTAAGTGTATCCATATTAACTAATGTTAAATTACTTCTTTTTGTTTACATTTCTTAGATTTGAACTGAAAATAAACAAAAATAGCCCCAAATCTAATCGCATCAATTTTCCTTTGCCTTGTTTTAGTTTCAGGAATCATATGCCTATCCCATGCGTGTTTCAAATCACTTGCTGCACTAACCTCTACCACTTTTGCCAAAAATCTGGTCCACTCATCTCACATGGAAGTAAATATAACGGAGGAGCTCAAAGACCAAACAAGGAACAAAAACAAAACCCCACTATAAGTAGATTTCTTGAGTAAATGTACAGTTCCTAAACCCATTGAAAACAATGCATTAAGGGGTTAAACCGTTACAACTTTTTATGTTTTTAATGGGGGTTTTTTAGTACACTGAGGCGCATTTGTGAAAGTGAACCAGCTGTGTGCAGAAGCATGGAGGTTGGAGCTTGTGTAAAAAGGTATTTCTCATAATATCTGTAAGGTGCTTGGTATCACAGCTGGTTGTCGGCTGCCAGGTAGTTTTTCTGCTCCCCCCGGGTGGGGGAGGTTATGCCCAGCTCTAGTCAACCCAGTCTTGTTTGTCTATTATTTTGATCACTTATAGCTACACCTGCCCCTCCTTGTGGCTCGCAATACCCCCCAACTCCACCTTCTACCTTACCAGGAGCAGGCGTTCATTCCTACACACTTACTATGAGTAAATTATGTGTATGATTCTATATAATCTATTATACCAGATCTATTGGATATCTCTCCCTCTGAGCACCGGACACAGTCGTAGCAGCAGATTTGTGCTCCAGGTCTCAGAACTTTTCGATATCCAAGCAAACAGTTCTCTGAACACTGAGACCTTGGAATCTACAAACAGAAAAAAATAGTTCTTCTTTGAGCCACTCTTATAAATTAATAAAGAATGAGCAAATGGTTGGGGCGCAGGTACATGTTTTTTAGGACTAACAGCTTGGATCCATGCTGGCTTTTCCAAGAGACTAGAGCTTTGCAGGATCCAGTCTATGATTCCTATGTGGTCTGCATCAGGCATAGGTGCTGGGCATTAAAACCTGGATCCTGGCGATCAGAGACTGTTGTGGAAAGAAGAATTTCCTCTATGTTCCCAGGGCAAGGAGATCCCCCTAAAAAAGACCTGAGGTATCCCTGAGGTAAGGGAGGAAATACTTGCCTGGACATTTGTGTGTTGTCTGGGGGAGGTTTTCCAGAGCCTGGCTGGGAGGTCTGGCTGGGAGGTCTGGTTAGTGGTTGTTTAGGATGGTCAGTCTTAAGTGTGACGTTTATGGCTCTCATGCTACAGGGTTTTTCACAAGTTAGAACCATTACACCGTCAAAGTGGTTTTGTTTTACCATCTTTAGGATGTATGGTGCTGGTGAGTTCATATCATTTCTGTTAAATTATTTTTAATATACTCTATGCCTGTAAAGTTTATAGAAATGTAGCTTAATTTTAATGTAGGAAAACAAAAACAATAATCCTCCCCTTACCTGGTTGTCTTTGTTCCTCCATATTGCTAAATGCGAGTCAATGATTAGCTGCTGACCATCTGGAGCCCACTCAGTGAAGTTACCCACAAGGTTTCTAAATGCAGACTTATTTGATAAAAACACCCAGTTTGTAATTGTGTAATAGTATGCAAATTCTCCATGTTCATCGTAAAATGTGCGGCCCAACTGAGATGCAGATGTTATCCTTTTTATATAGCGATGCAACTGTTAAAAATGATTTAGAACAAAACAGGAGGACATTCACAGTTACAATGTAGGAGAGTTTTCTTCTACGTCATTAATCAAGAAAATAAAAATACCTCCCATTTTACAACAGAACCCACCCAGGCACTCAACTAAAATAGACCAATACCTGACCTCTATTATTCATCTACTAGAACTTCATATCATTAACTACCATCAACCCTTCATCAGTCTACAGCACATCGTTAGAACCAACAGCACCAGGGTCACCATGAAGGCACAATTTAGAAGAAATATTGTTCTTTGGTAAATAACAACATTGGATTTTGCATGTGAGCTGCAATTAGTGTTAGAATGGCGATATAACTTAAGAGGTAGCAAGTAACAATTATATAAAATATACAACAATATACAACATAAAGGCTTCTAATACGTTGCAATCGTTTGCAAGGAACTCCTAGACATTAAATGCTATTTCACTTCTCTTTAATGCTGCATGTGTAATACCCTAAGCCTTTTCATGCCCTTTTTCAATTTGAAGATTGCCCCTCTTCCTGTACCATGTGTGTAATAATATTAAATTCTAATAAATGTTAAAATAGGTACCAAACAAGGTACTTTCGCTAGAAATATAATTTAAAAAAAACCCTCTCTGTCCCAAGACGAAGTTCAAAAATTGCAAACAATATAATGTAATATTTAAGATAGCATTTTTCTGTCTAATAAAATTACCAAAATCTCTGTGAACCTTTCATCATCAAAGTGATGTGTTGGAAGCAGGAAAAAGTGCAAGGATATGAGCAACTTTGACAAGGGCTTAATTGTGATGGCTTGACAATTGAGTCAGAGCATCTCCAAAACTGCAGCTCTTGTGGGGTGTTCCCGGTCTGCAGTGGTCAGCACCTATCAAAAGTGGTCCAATGAAGCAAAAACAGTGAACAGACTACAGGGTCATGGGCAGCTAAGGCTCGTTGATGCACATGTGGGGCGAATCCCTACTGTAGCTCAAATTGCTGAAAAAGTTATTGCTGGTTCTAATAGAAAAGTGTCAGAACACACAGAGCACTAAAGTTTGTTGAATATGGGGCTGTGTAGCTGCAGACCAGTCAGGGTGCCCATGCTGAGGGATGGGCCCAGAAACATCAGTTGTTGAGAGGGAATGGTGCAGGATTTGTCCCAGTTCAGAATCCAGCCGAGATCTTGTAACGTGTCGACCACCGTGGAAAGGTGAACCCGAAGAATCTGCACCGTCCGGGCATGGATAAGCCATGAATAATCTCACGGTTTCCATCTTGAACCGGACAAACTGAAGGTGACCGTTCAAAAAGCGTAAGTCTATGATGAAACGAAGACCTCCCGGCTTCTTGGGGACCAGGAAAATCGGAGAATAAATCCCCTGGCCTTGCTCTGGCCAAGGAACAGGAACCAGGACTCTGAGGTCTGTCAACTGCTGAATGGTGGATAACAGGACCGACCGCCTTGCCTGGTCTGGAGGAAGGTGGGAGATCAAAAAACGGTCTGAAGGTCTGGTCCTGAATTGAAGACAATAGCCGTGCGATACAATGTCTCTCACCCAAGGGTCTCGGGGGAGTGAGAACCAATTGTCCCTGAAAAATCGGAGCCTTCCTCCCACCGGAATGGAGGAGGCGTCATGCAGAGCTCTTGGGGTCTTGAAACGCTTTGGGAAAGGCGAGTCTGTCAAATCTCCCCCTCCCTCGAGGGAATCTGTCTCGGAAGTTCTGTTCTCTGGACGAGGGGTTGAATCTAGAACTATGGCCCCTAGATTGTCCCGGGAAGAATGGCCGAAAGGACTGCCGTCTTTTAGAAGGAGGCTTTCGCTGAGGCATCCAATGCTTGTCCCCTGTGGTTTTCTCCAAAAGGGACTCCAGCTCTTCCCCGAATAAAGTCTTACTCTTAAAAGGGATATTAAGAAGCCTGTTTTTAGAGGCATTATCCGCCGCCCAGGCCTTAAGCCACAAGGCCCTTCTAGCTGCAACTGAAAGCACCGAAGCACTGGCTGTCATTCTGATGTTTTCAATGGAGGCATCACAGAGAGAATCCATGGCCAATCTCACTGCAGCAACATTCTTGAGAATAGTCTCCGTGGGGGTCTTGGCAGCAATATCCTCCTCGATCTGGGAGAGCCAAATCTTGACTGCTCTGGAACCTGAGGCAGAAGCAATGGTTTAAGGACGGCAGCAGAAGCCTCAAAAGATTTCTTTACTGCAGCCTCGGCTTTCTTTTCCATCTGGTCAGAGAACTGAGAGCCATCCTCAAGCGGTAAAGCAGTCTTTCTGGAGACCCTCATAACAGCAGTGTCTACCAGCGGGGTAGCACAGAACTGAGTAAAGTCTTCATCAAAGGGAAACATGCGTTTAACCCTTCTGGACAGTTTAACCCTCCTTTCCGGGTGGTGCCATTCCTGCTTGATAATGTCAGGTAGCGCAGAATGAACAGGAAAAGAGGCGGACTTCTTGGAGAAGCTGGCACCAAAGAATGGGTCACTCTTCTGGGTGGAGGACTTCTCCAAATGCATGGCTGACCTAACAGTGGAAATCAAAGTCTCAATCTCTTCCACCGGGAACAAAAAAGAACTCTCCTCCCGGATCTCTCCTTCCTCCGAGGAACCTTCCTCAACCTCTGAATAGTCAAATTCAGAGTCAGAAAACAAAGGCCGACGTCCCAGGAGAGCGGGGTCTAGCATTGCTGGAAGGTGGTGATAGGCAGAAACAGGAACGGTCTGACGGAAGGCAGAGAAGGTAGACTGCATCTCCTCTTTAAGCCAGGTCAAGAACTCTCTACCCCCAGACGGCTCAGAATCCGCTACAGACCTCAGGCAAGCGGAGCAGAGCTTTTTCCTAGAATCCTGCAAAGCCTTGTGACACCTGAACATTGGGCATGCTTGGACTTAGTAACAGCTTTCATAGGCTTGTCCTCAACAGAGGGCGGCTCAGAGTTATCCGGGGCTGACATATCTAAAGATGCAACAGCACCCAGCCAAAAGCAAACAGCAGGAACACACAAAGAAATAAAATCACCTACCTTTCATATATAATGAAAAAGGGGCTGAAATCAGGCAGTAATCTGCAACAGCGGAGGATTGGCGCCAAAAATTCAAATCTTGAGTGAAAACGAGGCTTGGAACGCACTACAGGAAGTGCGAGAGCCCGGACCGGAATTTGGCCACCGCCATTATGTCCGCCGTCAGCACTCCGCAACATCGGCGTTAAGCCGCTGATTCAGTGACCGTCAAGCCTCCCTGGGAGGAAGAGGTGCACTGGCTCTACCCTGGCGACTGCAACAGCAGACCAGGATGACCGGCGGGGCGCGGACGCCGCCCCCGGGACACGGGCGCCGCCACGGTGCCCGAGGTACAGGCAGAAAAGCGCTGGGCAGCACAGCACCAGCCAGCCGGCTTAAGATGCAGGGTATCCCCCAGGAAGGGGGCTTAGTCCAGGGAGCACGGCTCCACCTAGAGCCGGAGAAAATAACAAAAGGGATGACGAGTCCTCCCTACCTGATGTATGGCAGGAAAAAACACTGGGGTTAGTAGGAGGGGAGGGGCTTTTAAAGTTTTTTGAGTCCTGCCCTATCTCAGGTACAGAGGAGGAGTCTATCCTTAGTGTCACCTGGGATGGCAGGGAAAAGAAGCTCTCGGTAAGTAGAACTTCTTGTTTCCAGCACCTTGTGCAAAGTATGACATGAAGAATGAAGAAATAAAAGGAAATAAAAAACAAAAATTTCTCAATCATAGCTTTTATTAAATATGAAAAAATAGTTTACATGAATTAATAAAGAAATAAAAGTTTCTTGTAAAGAATATCGTTAAGAATCATGTGATCTCTGTTTTCTTCCACTGAATAAAATGGAACTTTTTCATCTAAAAATTTTAGCAGTAGCAAATGTTTTGATTCCAAAATCAAAGCAGGGAGTCCAACATTCACCTTTTTTAATTTAAAAAAATCTCTGCTGCTGTGGATTACTCTTCCAATGATGCTCAGCCGGCATTATGGTGGACACCGGGCTGAGAATAATAGGAATTTTAGTTCACAGCTAGCATCTGCAGCTTTACTGTTGCTGCACTTCCCATGACGCTCAGCCAGCATCATGGAAGTAGTATGTCTGGCTGAGCCTTATGGGAATTCAATTCAATGTGTTGGTTATTTTTAATATGCATGACTGTGCTGACAAAAATAAAGTGTGTTTTAAGTGGCGATGCGAGCGCGACATTCTAAAGTGTGATTGCTTGTATTGGTTCTGCGAGATTTGAAAAAAAAAAAGTGCCCCTCTTTCACATTTTTAAATGTTGGGAGGTATGAGGTGTAAAGGCTGACCAGAATTCATATTCTTAAATAAAGCCTTAGAAATTCTTCCTGTATGTCCGTCAGCGTCTGACACCATACATACCTGGTGTTTATAGATGTTTTGGATTGTATTTCCTTTTGCCTTCTCGTTATAAAATAAGTGCATGTCATGCAAAGCTTTAGCTAAAGCACTCACTGAAATAAACACCCGAGGAGAAACACCAGCCGTCAGATGATCTTTAACAAATAATTTAGGTGTCCCGCTGCAGTTACACAGAGAGATTTTATAGATCTCTTCATAAAGCCTATTCTTTTCAGAATTTTCCGATAAACATTTATAATACAATATCCATATATCTTCGAGAAGCTTGTCTGCTGGACGGTTTGAAGGATGGATATTATCAAAGAAACTTCCGGTATCCGGCAGCATTAGAGGATGCAGTTCTATGGCCAGACTGCTATTCAGGGGTTCTAAAAAGAAATCTGTGAGATGTTCATTGGAAGCCCAGGCAGGAGGAAGGATTAATGTTATATCTTTATGTTTGAGACACAGAGTTAAAATGTCAATAATTCTGGTGCTGAAAGAACCGCAGAGTATAATAATTCGAGCCGATGACATTAAAACAGTTTCTGACATTATTTTCATATTTTCAGATAGTTCTTGTGATAAACTAATTTTTACAGTAAAGGAAATACAAATTCCATAACTGGTCAGATACGCTCTCAGAGCCTGACTCTCTGTCTCTCCGGTGTCATCATCAACCGCGAGTATTCCCACCCAGGTCCATCCGAAATGTTTTAGAATCTTCAATATAATTTTATTATAGACAAGATAATTTTGAACAGAGCAGAAGAAATGCGGATAAACACGTCTATCACTCAGTGCATAGTCTGTCGCTCCATAACTGATCTACAAGATGGAATAGAAAAGTGTAAACATTCTGCGGTAAAGGTTTCTAATAACGGCTTGGAGTCAGACATGGTTGTGATCTCACCATGAAACTGAATGCTAATGTCAGACAATACATGGAAGACCATTCAGGTTACTCACCTGTGCGTATCCATACACCCCTAGTAACTGTGCTATGGGAATGGTAGTAGTAGAATGGTGATCGCCAATAAATCCAGCCACGTTGTTAGAATTCGCACAAGAGTAATTAGGGACGGTCATGCCGCGGCCAGACAAAATCTGAAGAATGCTTTTCACAGCTTTTCTTTCATCTAAACAGGAGTCATATATATGATAACCCAGGGTAATATTTGGTAAAATGTTTGGGTCGTTGTTCAATGTTTCAATGGCGAAAAGAAAGACCAGTAAATTGATGTAATCCATGGGGCTTGGCCTGTAAAGGTAGAAGAATGAGATTAAAGCAGAAGAACATAGTCAGAGGTCTGCCAGATAAAAACAATTAAGACTTTGTAGGAATACCATGTTACCATCAACTGACAAAGGTTCTAGATTTAAACGAATGGCAAAACTGCTCATGGGTCAGCAGAGAGTACTAGCGTGAGTGCCGTAATTACCCTCACATATTTATTTAATGTAGGGCATGTCTTGCGGAAGATAAATCAAGGACCTTTGTGAAATATTTTTGTCTCAAGCCCATTCCTAGTCCTGTCTGAGATGGTTGCAAATGTCTGAATACAGTGGACAGCGGTGGTCATGGCTGAGTCTGGTCCCACGCAGTACAACATGTGGCCCCTCTTCACAGATTGAAAATGTCTATTTTTTTTTTAAAGACAAATCTACATAAAAAAGACATTGAAAATTCACCTTATATACTTCTTCTGAAGAGAAAAATCTTATGAAATATAGGAATCCTTGGGCGGTACATAGTATAGTCCCTCTATTTCTGTCTGTTCCCTCCTCAAACTCTCAATCTCTTTTTCTTTTCCTAATGTGTTTTAATTTTCTTGCCAATTCTACATAGTGTCAGTCCTAATGTTTCAAGAGTTGGTTTAATAAAATAAAAAATAATCAACATTTCGGTTAACCTTTGTAGCCATTATCATGCATTTATCACGTTCTCAAAAGGGGATGTCAGCTCCTTAGTGTAAAACACAATGACCTCTGTTTTACAGATACGTATTTTCTCCAATATTCTCATAATATTTTTTTAAATCTATATGGGTAGATTTACAAAAAGATATTAACTCTCCCAATCAAGTCAATAGCATAAAATTCATAATATTCCAAGAAAAAAAAACACATCTTACATTGTGTAACGTTAATTTCACAAAACAGCCTAATAAAAAGTAATAAAAAATGTCATAAATATGTATATATTTACCTCAAAATAGCACTCAAAAATGTAATGTATGAAAACAGCTGGAGAGCAACTGCATTTACTGCTTAACATAGTCACTTCCCTTAGTAGTTTTGGGCTCTCTATAAAATGAATTTGTTCTGCAAATATTATTTTTATGGTTGGTTGTAGAACTTACATGACACAGATTATTTGGGGAGAAAAATGATCCTGTCCAGAAAAAAAAAAATTCCTCATATGATTATTCACCGTGAGAACTCCTCCAATTATAAGGTCCCCATCTTTAAAATACTCATAGTCTTCAAATGGTTTGATGACTTGCAGATGACAGGCCGGTGCTGGGCTCTGGATCTCAGATCTGCAGGGCGTCACACACAGGAGCAACAAACAAACGAGACGTTTCAATGGAAGAGACCCAGCGATCAGCATCATGTAGCCCAGTAATCTGCCGAGTGCCAGAGAGTGTCTGCCGGGTTCGGTGGAATCGAGCACCGTGTGGGTCAGTGGCATCTGCTGCATCTGATATCATTGTAATGAACCTGAACATCTCGGCTCTTTTTATACAGTGCGGTCTCATTCATTGCAATGGAGTCTCAATATAGATGCAGGACTTTGTGTTTTGGGATCGCAATTCTATGTTGGTTTTAAATTATAAGAAAACCGCAGAGCGCCGGTAATTGTCTGCATGGACAGAAATATACAAACGCAGACTTTAATCAAATGTCTTTAGAGTATTAGTTAGTTTTAGAAGGAAGTTTCATTCATCGGCAGTTTTATGCCCTTTAATAATATTTATCGTTTTCTCAGATGTAAATGTTATTCAGCACTTTTAATTTATCATTGATTTTTCTGCATATGTCATGTTTTTTTAAATTTAATTCACAGAGGTGATTGGATATGATTTTATTCTATTTGAATTTCAAATTATATGATTTAATACAGAAATGCACAATTTGTGTTAATGTCCCTTTTGTATTCTAGTTATATTCATATTATCCAGCTCTGACATCCACCATTAGCATAGTTTTTTTTTTATAAAATGTCCGTCACTTCCTTTAATCCCCAGGAAGTAATAACCCACTTCCTGGACTCTCCCTGCATTATATCAGAAGACTGAGCACAAGCCTATAGCGCTAGAGGTTGTTTCCTTTGTGAAGCTGTTTCCAGAACTATCTTTGGTCAAAACATCAAACAGCCATCACATACAGCACTTCAGACGTGTCTTTCAATTAAGACTCAAGTTTGCAATGTAAGCAAATTGATAACTTGAGTTGCTATAAGAATTTAGCAGTTAGGATCGTGTTCTGGGTCTTCTCCAGATGAGTGAAGCTGGAGACTTTGTACAACTTCTCTGGAAAAAAGACTCACTTGAGATGGCAGTGAATCATAACTGTGCTATGGGAATGGTAGCACCTGATTGGTGATCACTAATAAATCCATCCACCTTATTATCATTCACACAAGAGTAATTAGGGACGTTGCGGCCAAACAAAATCAGTTTTTGAAAACCCCTCATATGCCTGGTATTTTCATTTATTTTGGCACTTACAGGGTTAAATATGAATGACTCGCATTGCTGTTTCTGGGGGAGTTGCGCCCCAATAGCGGCCAGAAAAAGAGAAACTGCTCAACAAAAGTATAGATTTTTTTAAAGATGACATCCCAAAGTATTTTACTTGGGGCATTTTAACACTTTTTATTTAACCATTTTAGTGCCAGTCCGTCCTAAACATTGCAGTAACATTTTTTTTTCATTTTTAACAAACCCCTTCTATCCAAACACAGTATTTCAGTATGTTTTACCCTGGTTACATAAAATTACTGAAACAACTCGTGATTTGTCTTCAGAAACACCCCTCGAGTACAGGAATACCCCATATACATTATTATTATTATTATACTTTATTTATAAAGCGCCAACAGATTCTGCAGCGCTGTACAAGGTAAAAATTTTACAGATAACGACAAGTACAAAATGACAAGCATTTGACATACACATACAAGAGGAATGGAGCGGCCTGTTCCTGTAGGAAATTACGTTCTAGATGGATAAGGGGTGAGAAACAGGAGGTGAGGACTGCGTGGTAGTGAATGATGTTATTGTGGGGCGAGATAAGGGTTGTAAGTGGGTGAGAGAGAAGTTTTGATGTTCATGTCAGTGGTAGGCATCCCTGAAGATAAAAGTTTTTAGGGAGCGTTTGAAGGAGGGTAGAGTTGGTGAGAGTCGGACAGCATGGGGAAGAGAGTTCCAGAGGGTTGGTGCTGCGCGAGAGAAGTCCTGTAGGTGGGCATGGGAGGAGGCGATGAGTGAAGATGCAAGGAGCAGGTCATTGTTGGATCTTAGAGGGCGGGCTGGTGTATATTTGCTGATGAGGGAGGATAGGTAGAGGGGTGCGGTGTTAGTGAGAGCTTTGTAGGATAGAGTGAGTATTTTGAATTTAATTCTGCTATAGATGGGGAGCCAGTGGTGGGACTCGAAGAGAGGTGCGGCAGATGCACAGCGTCGGGTGAGTTAGAACAGCCTGGCAGATGAGAGATTACGATGGAGTGGATTAGTTGTTTGTGGTGCTGACAGTCAGGAAATGAGGAATTTTGGAAATTTACGCAGTTGGAAGTGGCAAAATTTAGAGAGTGATTTGATGTGAGGGATGAAAGATAGGTTAGAGTCTAGGGTCACTCCGAGGCAGCGGACGTGTGGTGATGGAGAGATAGTGGCACCGTCAACAGTGATAGAAAGGTCAGATAGGGGAATAGAGTTAGAGGGAGGGATTAGAAGGATCTCAGTCTTAGACATATTTATTTTGAGGTGGTGAGAGGCCATCCAGGAAGAGATGCCAGATAGGCAGCTGCTGATCTGAGAGAGGACAGATGCAGAGAGATTGGGGGTGGAGAGATAGATTTGTGTGTCATCAGCATAGAGGTGGTATTTGAATCCATAGCTGTCGATGAGTTTTCCAAGTGAGGAAGTATAGATGGAGAACAGTAGAGGACCCAGGACAGAGCCCTGAGGTACTCCAACAGAGAGAGGCATAGAGGAGGAGGAGTCGCCAGCAAAAGACACAGAGGAGGACCTGTTGGAAAGATATGAGTTAATCCAGGAGAGAGCAGTGTCACGGACACCAAGAGAGCTGAGAGTCTGTAGGAGGAGGGGGTGGTCGACTGTGTCGAAAGCAGCAGAGAGGTCAAGTAAGATTAAGCTAGAGTAGTGGCCATTGTTTCTAGCAAATAGAAGGTCATTTGTGATTTTGGTGAGAGTAGTTTCGATCGAGTGCTGTGTGCAGAAACCGGATTGCAGGGGGTCCAGCAGAGAGTTTGAGGACAGAAAGTGGGTTAGATGGTCCAAGTCAATGGAGCCCAGCCCAGTCAATGGAGCCCAGCCCAGCATTAATCATAATGTGATTAGTAAAATATTGAAATAATAATAATAAAAACATAAAAAATAATTATGCATCTGAGGAACCATCCAGTTCCAGCAAAATGTAAAAAAAAGTCCAAAAAAAAAATACTATCAAAAAATAAAGTTTTGGTATGGTTGGGGGAGTACTTCAGGAGTTATGATGGGGTATGTTATACATGTTCCCTATATTTTTGATTGTCTTGTTTACCTGCCACGCCTTCTATACGGACATCGTTCATAAACTGCTAATGACTGCTGTCTATATTATGTATCCTTCCTGCTTGCTCGTTCTTTATATGTATTCTCTTCCGCATGGGTCTGCCGAGCATTCCGTCCTGCTGTTTTGACCCTTTTGGGCCTCCTATGATACTGATACATACTCATTGTATTTGTACACTGTATTTCAGTTTCATCTGTGCATTATCCTCTTTGAATAAATTGTTTTGGAAAAGAAATTAAATAAAGTTTTGGGTTAGTTAGCACTGTATCTTCCCCAAAATCTGGAAAGAGTTAAAGTAAAAGCATTTCAGATACCCAAGGGGTAAATTGGAGTGGCCGGGTTCAAAGAAAGGGCGTAGGCACAGACTGACCAAAATGGGGGGAAAGTGCACTTCCCAAATGTGGCCTTTTCGCTCCCAAACACCAGGCAAACCCATACATGGGTGGTATCACTGTTCTCGGGAAATGTTGCTGAACACATATTGAGGTGTTGTTTGATAATGACGTATACCTGGAGCTATAAATTTATACCTATAGTGTAATTTGTGTGAAAAAATACAAAAAAAATTATACCACAAACTATGGCAAAGGCTGGTGGTAGAATCTCATGCATGGAGTTACAGTACTGGCATTTGAAATACCTTGAGGTGTCTAGTTTTCAAAAATATATGGTTTGATTGGGTAAATTGCATTGGACGGCTTCAAAGATACCTAAAATAGAACATGAGGGAAGAATTACTAGATTTGGAAACAAACTGGTTTTGAAATAGCAAAATCCTACTTTTACTTTTTGCCCAATAACTTGTCGAAAAAAGCAAAAATAAAAACCATGAAAACATTAGGTATTTCTAAACGCAGGACAAATAGTATAATCTAAACATGAGACATTAGGCCTGTCACTTTAAATCACCCCTGTAACTATGGAAACCCGAAAGGAATACTGTTACCCAGCTTTACATCTCTCCACACCAGCAGCAAACGGGTTAAATATTACCCTAACCACAGGGGAGCATATAGCGAGCTAAGAGAATCTGCCCGTGGGATACAATCTGCCCTGTGCAGGAGCATACTCTTCCAAAATGACTGGAAAGTGGTGAATCTCTTCCTTTCATAACCTTATTTCCTGCTCACAAGCTCCTCCCCTGTCACTAGTTTCCTGTTCATACCCACCGACCTGAACCCCATGCTCTGCATATGTTAATGATATTCCATGTACAGTCCTAAGTGTTAACCCCTTAAGGACCAGAGCTGATACACTACAGGGCCGGAGCGATTTTTATGTTTTTGCTATGTTTTTCTCCAACCGTTATTTCCCTTTTTCTTATTATTATTTGCATAAGTTGAATAAAATGTAAAAACATTGGTACATAAATTCTATATGCAGCTAGTATAAATGGGAAATGCGAAAGTAAACCCTAAAATATTGATAATTTGCCCCGAGGGTCCTTAGGGTCACAAAGAGGTTAATAAAGGGTTGTACCTGTGATTAGCCAGAAGAAGGCAGTCATTAGAGATCCCAGCATAGTCTACATCAGGGGTGTCCAAGTTTTTTCTGCAGTGGGCCACTTCATCAGAATTGTATATGTGCGAGGGCCGCCCTCTTTTCTCACTGTGAGAAAATCTGGCCTTTAATAAGATATGCAGATTAAAATAAAGTAAATGACACAAAACCTTTACTTTTCCTCTCACTGATTTCTGGGCCTAGAAAGTTTTGTGACTACAAATTCAGGATTCTGGATAGGTTAAAATGAAATAGTTTATTTATTTTAGGGATGCACCGAAATGAAAATTCTGGACCTAAACCGAAAATTCAGGGTTCACTTAGCCAAAACTGAAAATTACCCCACACACACTTAATAAAAGTAAGTTACACACCAAAATTGTACAAAAAATTATATATTATGATTGTTAACAGCAATCTCAGGCATACCCAGATTCCAGCATGTACTGGTTGGCTGTACCAGTATTTTTTGTCCAATTTTAGTGTTAACCACACTTTTATTAAAAGTAACACACCACAATTGGATAAAAAAAATCAACAATATGACTTGGCATGATAGGAGTGTGATTGCTAACACAAGTTTATATCCTTGGTGGGGATCATTCCACCTACGCCAGAAGGTGTGAGCAATCCATTTATTGCTCACCATATTGTGAGTATATAGTAAACTGTTTTTATTTGTTTTATTCATTTTATATATGCAGAAAGCACTATGCCTATTTCTGTTTAACTTTTTATGTGCACCTTATCCTGAGAACCAAAAAAAGAACTACACAGGACTGCTGCTAAAGATATCCCCAGGCGAGGATTGTATCGCCCATGCAAGTTTTGTGGGACTAATTGCTTAAGTCCCCCAAAAATGTGAGTACCCATTCCTTAACTCTTTACCACACGGTGCCAGCCACATATTATATTACTGTGACTTTCTTCTTCAGTATGCGCAACCACTATCTCCTGTGACCTCGAAGTTATAATTAGTTAGTATGCTAAGTTAAATGTCCGTACCAGCGACTTTTTTTTTCTCTCCTGCATAGCAACTAGTGGTAAGGGGCCGTGCGAGTGATTTCTGCTCCCGTTATCCAACGCAGCATCGCAGGGGTTAACGGGAGTGGAAATCAGGAGTTAAAAAGGCCGTGCGAGTGAGCCTATTGGTTACCTGCAGGGTCTTCCTCTGGCATCGACCAATTGTACGCTAGATGGGGACCGGGGAGATTAGTAGACGAAGACGATCACGAAGATTCTTCGTGTGTGTCTTCCTCTTCGCCTACGTTTTTTTCGGAATGAACAAAAAGATGGACTCTTCGTGTTCATTTTCATGTTCGCCCGAAGACAAATGCATAAGTCTAGTACCTACTCAGGAGAGCAATCTCCTATTTTGCTCACTAGCACCAAAACAGCAAAAATCACTCTATTTGAATTTAAGACAAATCACATCCATCAAGACTATCCAGACTAGCAATGCATAGGAAACATCATCTGTACAAACAATACAGCAACCACAGACATGCGTTTTAGTTTTTTGCTGGTCTTACTAGTACAGTGTGGCCAATATCCCTCTCTGTTCCGTGAGCCAGGGACCCATATCTGGCCATATCCTTAATAACTTAAGGTGACAAACACAACATGAGAGCTTTATCTCAGATCATGACCAGACAGCATTGAAATAACCTACCATGTAAGAAGGTTCCTACCCATGAGAAACATGACCATTTTTTATTTACTTGCAGCATTACACAGAACACTTCTCCATTAGCAAATCAGACCAGTTCAGCTCAGATCGCCGTTCTTTGCTCATTTGCTCCATTACAGAGATGATGCTCCCATTAGCACATCAGACTGGACTATGCCATCAGGTCCCCTATGGACGTACCGGGAAGTCTAAAAAAACGCCTATTAAGGAACCCCTATGGACGTACCGGTACGTCCAGCCCTTCGTGCAGCATCAGGGACACATCCCTGCCGCTGCACGGGAGATCAGGCTGTCGTTTGACAGCCTGGACTCCCCACTGACAGGACCTCTAACTGACCTCTAACCATTTTTGTGTAAAAAAAATTTATATAAAAAATACAAAACAAAAAGAAAAAAATATAAAAAAAGATAATAAAAGAAAAATTAAAAAAAACCTTACATCCCATTGCCCTAGCATAACAGCTAGCCAGTATAACCCTCCTGCCCCCGTTCACAACCCCCAAACCCGTTAAGCCATAGTCATAAAAAGTATACAAAAAACGTACACCTTATAGTATGCTCCCTGGAGCTGGGAAAGTATGGAAAATCTATATAAATTAGGTATTTCTGAAATCAGGACACCTGAATTGATAAATTTGGAGGGGATTAAGAGGGAAAATTTTTTAAAAAAATTGTTTTTTTTCTAATTTTCTCTAGTTTTTACTAAATTTCTCATTCACAATTTTCCGCTAATCATCCAACTATGGTATAAAAAGAAAGCTCTATCTCTCCTTGAAAAAACAATATATAGTTAACATGATTACACTATACACAGGAAAACAGAATAATTGCTGAACCAACATAGCACAAAATCGGCAAAATTGCTCCAGGCTTTGAGGTACCAAAAACCCCCGGGACTGAAGGGGTTAAGCATTGTCTGCCCAAGTAATACAACAAGCACATACTAACAATAAAATTTCTCATACACATCCTCTGTATAAAAAGAGTTAGAATCCCTCTAGATACAGTAAGCCAGGGACATATCTCTGGGCATACCCTTATAAGTTAAGGTGAGCAAAACCTGTTAGACAAAAGGATCATGGGAATATATTTTATTTGAATAAATGCAAATCAGCACACTGCCACATATGGCTAATATATGTTCGGACAGAATGCTGCCCTCGATTGGTTATTCATTGAGTAGCATTGTTCCATATGCTTGAAATCCAAAGTTATTGTGCTACTTAATGTATCTAACCAACAGAGGGCAGCATTCTGTCCGAACATATATTGGGCATGAATGCTAGTGTGTTCGTTTGCATTTATTCAAATAAAATATATTCCTATGATCCTTTTGTCTAACATCCCTGATACCCCTCTCTGTTCAGTGAGCCAGGGACAAATATCTGGACATATCCTTAATAACTTAAGGCGACAAAAACAACAGAGCTTTATCTCAGATCATGACCAGACAGCATTGAAATAGCCTACCTTGTAAGAAGGTTTCTACCCATGAGAAACATGACCATTTTTGTTTACTTGCAGCATTACAGAGAACACTTCTCCATTAGCAAATCAGACCAGCTCAGCTTTAAAATGCATAGCAAGCCTCTACTAGAAAAATAATGCAACAAACATAGACAGTCACTGGAGACTCTCTTAAACATCATCGATGAGTTAAAGGGGCTGTGAGCCTGGGACCTACATCTGCACATACCCTGAATAACCTACTGCGAGAAAAACTAAAGATGAGCCTCACTTCAGACTGAGATATCTACTCAGGAGAGGCATGACAAGTTTTTGGCTCACAAGCACAAATACAGAGGCGACCTATCATTAGCATATCAGACTAGTGCCACCCATCAGGGCAGTCCACACACTCAGAAATACAGTTAAAACAGTGTATGATTACAATTCCAGACATGACACATATGATTTAGCACAGTAGTGGAAACAACCTGGGGATATGGGGTAGTGCAGTGGCTGGCGTGGATGAGGGAAGCTAGACCTCAGTCTGTCCATATGTGAGGAGTCGCTCAGTCGGCTGTGGATAAGCCTGTGCCAGTCTCGGATTGTGGCTTGTTCCTTCTTCAGCACAAGGCGGTTCCTGGCAAAAAATGTGACACTAAGCATGTGTTTCTGCAAAAAAGTCTGTGAACTAGAAAGTAGTAGGACAGGTACTTTCTGTCAAAAGAGTCCCTGAGTTCCAAATCCAGGGTTCTGAACAAAGTTTGTGCAAACTGGTACTACCAGAACAAGCGAATGGTAGTTTTTGCCTCCATTTTGCACTATGGGCAGTGTCTATATCTGCACAGCCCCTGGCATGCATAAATGCCCCATTGACAATATTCTCCTTTATAAGCTTTATTTGTTTATTTAGACATTTATTTATCTTTCATGCGAATATTAAAAATGCCCTCAAAAATGTATCAGCTATTCAGTAAACTTCATTAATGTGTCCCCCTGAGCACCTTTACTCAGCAGCAGGTGAAGACAGCGTGATCGTTAGGTAATTACTGTATGGTTTCTTTTAACCTGTTTTTATTTTCTATAGCCAGGTAAAAAGAATTATTGGAATGGGACATATGGTCAGGGGTGGGATATTATTCATTTTTTATACCATGATTCCTATGTTCTAGATCTGAGAACTCATAGAAATAGAAGTAACAGAGTTCTGAAAGAAATACAGAGTGAGCTTGGACTTTGACTTTTGGTTTTTCAAGTCTTTTCGACCACTCACTCAGATCCTCCACAATCTGTGCAAATAGGAGCTGTCCAAAAAGACAGTCCTGCAAAGGATGAGCGACTAGTAACTCTATTGTCGTACTTGTGTCGTCCTTAACGTTCCAGGTCCATCTCATTTAGTTATCGAGGAATCTGAGCTAAAGGCTATAGGCGACTGGCTGGACAATAACCTGCCTAAAATAAAATATGTATCAGTCCGTTCACTTGCAAGAGCTGGAATGTTCTTTGTACAGGCCTGCAGCTGCCTGTGACTTGCATATCCTCACCTGAAACTCACAAAATGCTCAACCCCCATCACCTGCAGCCATTACATATAAAATGGGAAACCTACTATCCAGGGGGGTCACATCTCTTACCCCCACTCTGCATGCAGTGCTACAGGGGACAATTATATAAGCATGAAAGGTATAGTGCCTAATTATACCTACTCAACCTCATCTTGACTTTTGGGAGAATTCATTTAACCCCACCCCCTGGAAGATGATGGTTTAAAAACTCCTAAAAACCCTATGGAGGAGCATGAACCCATATCATGCCTCTCGCTCTCTCTCCTTGTCTGCCCTGTGGAACAGAGGCGCTAAAAAAAGCAAAACAATTCCAAAAAATTAAGGAAGGGAGCAGGCTTACGTCCATTCAAAATCACTGTTAACCCTCTTCAACCCGTGGCAAAGAGGAGTCATCACTAACTTTTCAGGGCCAATCCTGTAATGATTTGCAAGGCCATCGATCCTCATTTTTAGCCCAAGGAAAGATTCTGCACAGAAATTAAAACAAACGGGACAGAAAGAAATCCAGGATTTTGACAGTAGCCAAACAGAACATTTTTTAATAACTAGTTCAGTATAATTAAGGAATTATAACAATGAAAACATTTGCGTTGTATCAATATCCCCGAGAAGCTCTGTGTTCTCAATTACTGAAGTTGATGTGGGGTAAATAACCTAAAGTGTATGTGCTTTAGATTACACTGATTTTATCACTTATGTTAAGGATTAAAAAACATTAACTTCTGTCACTTTTTTCTACCTCAGTTTTGCCAGTTTTTGTGAGATCTGAAAATATATTTTTGCCGACACTCCCATTAAATATAACTCAGCCATACTGCATGCTTCCTGTAGATGTGTATCTTTTGTTATGCCTTTCAGTCAGTTCTATTTTTTCCCTCTTTGCCACTTTTCGCATATAGCAGTGATTGCCGCTGTGTCACTGACTCACCTGCAGTTCTTATGGAGTGACCAGCAGATGCAAAGCACATGGATGAGGTGAAAAAGGGGCCATTGGAGTTTGGGGAGAGGGGTTCAGAGTTGGATGCCAGAGGTGAAGGACCTTTGCTGAGAGAGAAGGAGAGTGAGAGAGGCCTAGGAACAGAGGCCTGCTTGAAATCCACGGTCAGAGGAGAGCTGCAGCATCCTGGCAGAATCTTCCAGCAGACAGAGACACAGAGCTGTTTGCAGCAGAGTTGGCAGTGAAGAGGTTAAAAGCTGAACTGTCCTGATAGCAGACTGTGGAGTGGTAAGCCTAAAACCTCTCCCCCTGTCCCCACAACAGGGCACCCTGAACTTAGTCACACAAATAAAAGATATACTGACATACTGAAAGTGTTCCATATAATCCAGCCCATACCGTGGAGTCAGATACTTATGGGCCCAAACCGTGTCATGTGCACCAAGTAAAGGTACCCAGTTGGCGCTAGGGCGAAGATTAGGGTGGGCCGCGGTGATTGTTGTGGGTGGGTGAACCTCATATCGCATATTCTGTATATTTCATTCTATTATATTTCATGTGTTCTGTTATATTAATGCAGAGTGTTTTGCTGTACAATACAAATTTAATTTTAAGTTAGCCTGTGTCAGTTTTATTAATCACCCTGGATGCTCCGTTGGGTGGAGGTGCTGCCGCAGTTATGTACCCCAACTCCCAGGTAGCGGAGGCTCAGGATTGGCCTGCAGAGCGCAAAGAGGTAACTGGGGTAAAAACCCGTTACACGCACATAAAAGATCCAGTATATAATTATATATGGCTACTCGGGAGATGCCAACAAACATAAAATAATAACTTATTACGTCTATAGCTTTATGAAAACAGCTGTAAGAAGTCATTTTTATACTTTTATTCTGTCACACACTTTAGACTTGAATGCAACTTGAGTACTACAAACATATGCTTTTAAACACGTGATATAGCTGTAAGAGGGTTCTTCTGTGTAATGCAAGCGTATCCTATGACTGCTCCAATAAGATTTCTTAAATTCGTATATCGCCTAAATATAGTAAAGACCTTGTGCTCTAATTGTATGAAAAAGGGTATAGGGCAAGCTCTAAGGGCAAGGTCTCTTTCTCTTTCACCTTCATCTCACCAAGAACACTGAAGAGAGTGAAACTACTAATGCCATGTCAAGCGAAGATCAATCGATCTATGTTAGTCCGTCAATTCCAGTCTTGTCATACCTCTTAAATTTATATATTGTATGAAAGCAGTGTCTAGAAGATGCCAGGGACCCCCCTTTGGGAACGCCCCCCAAATGTCATTTTGAGTTAAAAGAAAGACCTACACATTTTCTCCAAAACGAACAGCTGTCAGGGACAGTGAGGTGCCAGTAGCGTGTAAGGAGGAGCCCAATACGCAGGGGTGACTAGAGAGTCCGTGACAAATGGGACGGTCAGAGAGGCAAAGTCAGGTTACAGACAGCGGTCCAAAAAGCTAAGGTCAATAGTCAATCTGACGTCAGTTGGCAGTCCTGGCCGTCCCACAAGTTTTCAGGTATGGAAATTATACACAGTGAGAAATAGCAGCCCAAGGTTGACCAATTCTCACACAGAAGAATCTCATTTCTCAGTTTTCTCTCTGTAAATGCCCCGACCGAGCTCAGCAGTGTCACATAAAGCAGTCACATTCGTGTGTTTTGAGATCCAAAGCCAAAGAATGTAATTTGTTTATGATTCTCTTCTAGGGAACCCGATCCGAGAGGGTAATAGATAAATGCAATAACCTCCCATCAGTAATGGTAGGGGCTAATACAGTTAGCAAAGTTAAGCATCCATGCAAGAGGCATTGAGCTGTTCGGAATCTAAGACAAGGTCAAGGACTGATCAAGACCAAAGTCTTACATCAGGAAAAGCAGGCCAAATAAATGAGCCAAATAGTTCTTCTCTGCTGTGAAATTCCATGTTTCAATGAACAGAGTCAAGAGTGACAGAGTTAAGTCGTATAGTAAGTAATTATGCCTATCCTAGTGCTTTATCAGTGAAGTTATCATACGAATCTGTCGGTTGACTCAGCAGTTAATGTTAATGGAGTTCAAGGTCATAAATGTGAGTCGGCAGCCAGGCCATCCCTAGTTAGATTGAGCTCTGGTTATACTGGCAAATAAGTTCATATTAGTAAAGATGAGTTTTTTGGCACACTATGTTTGGAAGGGTCACAAAACAGACTGTTGTAACAATACCTTTAGTGACATAGTATTTATTCCATAATAAAAAAGGATGTCATAATAAAGTGTAGTATCAGGCGAGATTCACTGCCCAACCAAGCTTTGTTTTTTTACTTCCCAAATGAACACAAATAGTATAAACATGATCTGGAATATATTTTATTTTATTAGATATGAGTGTCCTTTAAAATATTTTCAACTATCAGTATGCAAATGATCAAGTGCAGAAGGAAATACAAAATAATTTAGGGATTCGTGTTTGATTCATCGTCTTTTTCAGGGATGGATAAGTCTGGAGGGTCCATTATCTCAATTCCAATCATGGAATATTTTAATTGCCCCGAATCCAGACATTGACTAATTTATACTAATAAACATTATATCTACAAAATGTCTATAGAGGTTTATTTTAAACCTGTTGTGTGTGTTTTGCTTTGTGTGCTGCTGAGTTTCTCTGTTTTGCAAACATGTGGACTCCTCACCTTTCCTGTAACTAATAAAAGATAGAAGGGTTAACATAGTTGCTTTTTATAAGTAGGATCAGACTTAAAGATATGCTTCTTAAAAGTCCAGGACATTGGGGTATTGTGTGCAAAAATGTCTTTTGATGTCTAGAAAAAAAAATTCAGATTTCTAAAATTGACCATTGACAGTTATAAGATAATAATACATATAATGCAGAATATGGTTCTTATAACTATTTGGTTAAACCTTTAATTCTGCTTCCAAGTAAATATGTTTTTGTATTCAATTCCTGTCTAAAAAGAATTACGTAGCATTTTGGAATAAATATACATCCTACAAGTCCTGCACTTGAAGCCAGTATGGCAAAAATCTCTACGGCCACCATGTTCTTCCCTTTGGTGCTCAGATAGGCCGGGATCATCGCAATCCAAACGCTGCAGAACACCAGCATGCTGAAGGTGATGTACTTGGCCTCATTAAAACTGTCCGGTAATGTCCTGGCTAAAAAAGCTATAATAAAACTAACAGCTGCCAGAAGCCCCATATAACCCAGGACACAGTAGAAGGCGATAACCGAGCCCTCATTACACTGAATGATGATCTTTCCCTGATAAGAGTGCATGTCCAGCTCCTGAAATGGAGGGGAAATGGCCAACCAGGAAATATTAATGATAACTTGAATGGATGAGCAGAGTAGTACTATAGAATTGGAGACTTTCACACTGACCCAGTTTGCCCAAGAGCTGCCGGGTTTCGCGGCTCTGAAAACAATATAGATCATGATTGTTTTGCTTAAAATACAAGACACGGCTAATGAGAAGAGGACTCCAAAAGCTGTTTGGCGCAGCATGCAGGTTACATCCTCAGGACGACCGAGGAACAGAAACACACAGAGGAAGCTCAGCATGATGGAGATCAAGAGGAGGAAGCTGAGGTTCTTGTTATTGGCTTTCACAATTGGGGTATCTCTGAAGACAATGAAGATCAGTAATATTACAACAGTTACAAAACAAAACAGAATTGATGCAAATGATAAAACAGCAGCAACTGCATCCAAATATGATAGAAACTCCACCGATTTTGGAATACACCGATCCCTTTTCTCATTAGACCATTTATCACTTGGGCAAACAATGCAGTTCTCACTGTCTGAAAAATAACGCAAAGTAACATTATGCCTCAATATGTAAATTAAAAATAAAATATAATATAGTATATAGTTCCCTCCCACTAAGCGTATCCATATTAACTAATGTTAAATTACTTCTTTTTGTTTACATTTCTTAGATTTGAACTGAAAATAACAAACAAAAATAGCCCCAAATCTAATCCCCCCAATTTTCCTTTGCCTTGTTTTAGTTTCAGGAATCATATGCCTATCCCATGCGTGTCACAGAGTACCAGGAGCAGGCTTCATTCCTACACACCTACTATGAGTAAATTATGTGTATGATTCTATATAATCTATTATACCAGATCTGTTGGATATCTCTCCCTCTGAGCACCGGACACAGTCGTAGCAGCAGATTTGTGTTCCAGGTCTCAGGACTTTTCGATATCCAGGCAAACAGTTCTCTGAACACTGAGACCTTGGAATCTACAAACATAAAAAAAATAGTTCTTGTTTGAGCCACTCTTATAAATTAGTAAAGAATAAAGAAGCACAATCACAGAATAATAGATATATCTGCAAAAATATTCTAAATAAAGATGTAATTCCTTTGTTTTGAAAAATACATTAGGAGTAGAACCTGATTGGATGATATAATTAGAAAATCATTCAACAAGATCAACATAATTCATTGCCTTAATTCACAAGCCCCTGGTATTCCCTATTCTAATACATTTATGAAATAACCGTGCAAACAGCAGCATTTGAAAGTGTTCTCCAAGGACAGTATAATAAGTGCACATGCAGTGGACATTGTCCATGCGGTGGCTCCACATAAAGTGCAATCATAAACCTGAAGGTGCCGCGAAGATGCGGACGAAGAAGAAAATGCATGAGTGTGAGAGTGAGTGAATGTGGTCCCAGAAATGTTGCGTTTTGCATTGTTTTCGGGGGAGGGTGTGGCCTCATTTTCTCATTAAAGCCTCATTAACCCCTTGATGACAATTGCCGATCCGGGCACGTCACGGAAAATCAAGGACCGGCACGTCTTTAAACGGGTGCAGATCTATTTTCGCTTTCTGCACCGAAACGGCGTTGCTGTAATGGCTCGACCTCGAGGCATTCAGCAACGCCATGATCGGCACAAAGGGGCCATCTCTGGCCCCTACCCGGGGCGTCAACGCCAGTTTTAAAAGCGTTTAGGAGGCGATCAACGATCGCCTCGTAAACTTAAATGGTGTCGCTGGAATGCCTCGATCAGGAGGCATCCAGCGACACCAAACACTTACCTTGGGATGGACTGTGACCGCTCTGGAGAGCGGTCACAGCCGCAGCTGCTAGTGATCTTCGCCATCAGCAAGATGGCGGCGGCCCGGGAAAAAAAACAATAAAGACGAAAAAGTTCGCTAGATGGTCTCCAGACCCTCTAGAGAACTCTGGCTCCATTTGCAGGTTGAATACAGGTACTGCATTCAACCATGCAAGTCAATGGAGCCCAGCTTTCTAATCACAGTGTGATTAGTAAAAATAAAATTAATATTTAGTAAAAAATAGTAAAAAAACAGTAAAATGTAAAAATAATTTCCCACTGATCTCACTATCAGGGGAACCTTCAAGTTGAAAAAAAATTGTTAAAAAAAGGCAAAAAAAATAAAATATATATAAAAAATATATTTTTGTGAGCAAGTCCTAAAATTAGTATATTAGCTTAACCCCTTAATGACAATTGCCGGTCCTGGCACGGCACGGAAAAGCATGTGCTTTACGACAATTGACGTGCCAGGACCGGCACGTCTTTAAACGGGTGCAGAAAGCGATCTACTATCGCTTTCTGCACCCAAAAAGCGTTGCTGAATGCCTCGACCTCGAGGCATTCAGCAACGCCGCGATCGGCACGAAGGGGCCATCTCTGGCCCCTCCACGGGGCGTCAACATCCGCCATACTTTGTATGGCGGCGGACGCCCGTTTTAAATGCGTTTAGGAGGCGATCGACGATCGCCTCCTAAACTTAAATGGTGTCGCTGGAATGCCTCGATCAGGAGGCATCCAGCGACACCAAACACTAACCTTTTGATGGGCTGTGACCGCTCCGGAGAGCGGTCACAGCCGCAGCTGCCGGCAATCTTCGCCATCAAGGAAGATGGCCGCCGTCCTGTAACAGGAACCACAAATTTTAAAACTTCGCTAGATGGTCCAGACCATCTAGAGAACTTTGGCTCCACTTGCAGGTTGAATACAGGTACTGCATTCACCATGCAAGTCAATGGAGCCCAGCTTTCTAATCACAGTGTGATTAGTAAAAATAAATTAAAAAATAAAATAAAATTAATAATAATTAGAAAAAAATAGTAAAAAAACAGTAAAATGTAAAAATCATTTCCCACTGATGTCACTATCAGGGGAACCTCCAAGTTGAAAAAAAATGTTAAATTTTTTTTAAAAAAAAATAATAAAAAAAAAAAATATATATATAAAAAATATATTTTTGTGAGCAAGTCCTAAAATAAGCTAATAATATTAGCTTAAAACAATTATCGCATGGAAAGAGTTAAAATACTGGCATATTAAATGCCCGTGGGGTGTCTACTTTTAAAAAATGTATGATTTGATGGGGTAAATTGAATGGGCCAGGTTCAACAACGTCCCAATTAACACAGGGGGAAGGATGGCCACACATCTAATTTCCAATTAGAAAAATGCACACGTACCAAATGTGGCCTTTTAGTTCCCCCAAAAAATGACACACCCATGCATGTGGGGTATCACTGCACTCAGGAGATGTTGCTGAACACATTATGGGGTGTCGTGTGACAGCGGCATATACCAGGAGCTGTAAATTCATACATAAAGTAGGTGTGTGTGGGAAAAATACACACACAAAAATATTACTGCAAACTTTGAAAAAATGCTGGTGGTAAAATGTGTGCATGCAAAGAGTTAAAATACCAGCATTTAAAATACCCTGTGGTGTCTAGTTTTGAAAAATATATGGTTTTGTTGGGCACACTGAAATGGCCCGGCTCAAAGATGTACCAAATAGGGCATGGGCAGTGGATCCCCAAATGCCAAAGTTCAACATTGAAAAATACGCATGCCCCAAATGTGGCCCTTTTGCCCCCAAACAGCCAGGCAAAATCATTCATGTGGGGTATCGCTGCGCTCAGGAGATGTTGCTGAACACATATTGGGGTGTTTTGTGATAGTGACATAAACGAGAACATTTTAATTCATACCTCAAGTAAAATGTGTATGACAAAACAAATGCAAAAAAATGACTACCATAAAGTTTGACAAAGACTGGTGGTAGATATGGTGCATGGAAAGAGTTAAAATACTAGCATTTGGAATACCCTGGGCTGTCTAGTTTTCAAAAATATATGACTTGATGGGGTAAATTGCATTGGCCGGGTTCAAAGATACCTGAAATGGCACAAGGGGGGAAGAATTACCAGATTTGGAAAAAATGGCTTTGAAATAGCAAAACGCTACCTGTACTTATTGCCCCATAATGGGTAGAAAAAAGCAAAAAAACATAAAAACATTGGGTATTTCTAAACTCAGGACAAATAGTAGAATCTATTTAGCAGGTTTTTTCATTACCTTTTATAGATGAGTAAAAGATTTTTCAACTAAAAGTTAGAAACAGTCATTTTTTTCTAAATTTTTCACCATATTTTATAATTTTTTTAATAGTAAATAATATGATACAATCAAAACAATGTCATCTAAAGAAAGCCCTTCTTGTCCTGAAAAAAACAATATCTAATGTGTGTGGGTTCAGTAAACGGGAAAGAAGAAAATTACAGCTAAACACAAGCAGCGCAGAAATGTTAAAAAGGCCATTGTCACAAAGGGTACAAAAAGTAAAATCAGCCTTTGTCTCGAAGGGGTTAAAACAATTCTCGCATGGAAAGAGTTAAAATTCTGGCATATTAAATGCCCATGGGGTGTCTACTTTTAAAAAATTTACGATTTGATGGGGTAAATTGAATTGGCCGGGTTCAACAAGGTCCCAATTAACACAGGGGGAAGGATGGCCACACATCTAATTTCCAATTAGAAAAATGCACACGTCCCAAATGTGGCCTTATAGTTCCCCCAAAAAATGACAAACCCATGCATGTGGGGTATCACTGTACTCAGGAGATGTTGCTGAACACATATTGGGGTGTCGTGTGACAGCGGCATATACCAGGAGCTGTAAATTCATACATAAATTAGGTGTGTGGGGGGGAAAATACACGCACAAAAATACTAGTGCAAACTTTGAAAAAATGCTGGTGGTAAAATGTGTGCATGCAAAGAGTTAAAATACCAGCATTTAAAATGCCCTGTGGTGTCTAGTTTTCAAAAATATATGGTTTATTGGGCACACTGAAATGGCCCGGCTCAAAGATGTACCAAATAGGGCATGGGCAGTGGATCCCCAAATGCCAAAGTTCAACATTGAAAAATGTGCATGCCCCAAATGTGGCCCTTTTGCCCCCACACAGCCAGGCAAAATCATTCATGTGGGGTATCACTGCGCTCAGGAGATGTTGCTGAACACATATTGGGGTGTTTTGTGATAGTGACATATACGAGAACCTTTTAATTCATACCTGAACTAAAATGTGTGTGAAAAAAAAATGCAAAAAAAAAGACTACCACAAAGTTTGACAAAGGCTGATGGTAGAATTAGTGCTTGGAAAGCGTTAAAATACTAGCATTTGGAATACCCTGGGCTGTCTAGTTTTCAAAAATATATGATTTGATGGGGTAAAAATTGCATTGGCCGGGTTCAAAGATACCCGAAATGGCACATGGGGGGGAAGAATTACCTGATTTGGAAAAAATGGCTTTGAAATAGCAAAACGCTACCTGTACTTATTGCCCAATAATGTGTAGAAAAAAGCAAAAAAACATAAAAACATTGTGTATTTCTAAACTCAGGACAAATAGTAGAATCTATTTAGCAGGTTTTTTTATTACCTTTTATAGATGAGTAAAAGATTTTTCAACTAACAGTCATTTTTTTCTAAATGTTTCACCATATTTTATACTTTTTTTAATAGTAAATAATATGATACAATCAAAACAATGTCATCTAAAGAAAGCCCTTCTTGTCCTGAAAAAAACAATATCTAATGTGTGTGGGTTCAGTAAACGGGAAAGAAGAAAATTACAGCTAAACACGAGCAGCGCAGAAATGTTAAAACGGCCATTGTCACGAAGGGTGCAAAAAGTAAAATCAGCCTTTGTCACGAAGGGGTTAAAGCCTCATTAAAGCTTGCTGCTGTGTTTTTTTAGGACTGTATATACTGACAGTAGTGATGGGAAGTTCGGATCATTAAAGTGAATCGGATCATTTCGATTCGTTCACTGAAATGATCCGATTCATGATCCGAATCTTCGGATCACTCAGTGTGACTCACAGGAGTTACTGTTTTCCAGTAACTCCGTGCAGGCACACTAACGATTGGCCCCGCCCCTTTCATTATTAATCCTCCCCCCTGCCTCCAGTGATGTCAATGAAGGCAGAGAGTCGTTCAAAGATTCGGATCTTACAGGGATCCGAATCTTACAGTGATCCGGATCACTGTAAGATCCGGATCACTGTAAGATCCGGATCATTGTAAGATCCGGATCTTTGAACGACTCTCTGCCTTCATTGGGATTCGAATCAGTCAGATAATATCACCATACTGTTATAAATAATACATTAATAATCACTGCCCCCAGAATTTACATTCCCCTTTACCTGCAACTGCACCTTAAACTAACTTTATTAAATTAATTAAATTAACCCTCACCATTAAATTAACCCTAAACACCCCAACAACCATGACTGCCCATAATTAACCCTAAACACCCCATTAAGCATAACTGCCCCTAAATTAACCCTAAACACCCCATTAAGCATAACTGCCCCCAAATTAACCCTAAACACCCCATTAAGCATAACTGCCCCCAAATTAACCCTAAACACCCCATTAAGCATAACTGCCCCCAAATTAACCCTAAACACCTCATTAAGCATAACTGCCCCTAAATTAACACTAAAGGCCCCATTAAGCATAACTGCCCCCAAATTAACCCTAAACACCCCATTAAGCATAACTGCCCCCAAATTAACCCTAAACACCTCATTAAGCATAACTGCCCCTAAATTAACACTAAAGACCCCATTAAGCATAACTGCCCCTAAATTAACCCTAAACACCCCATTAAACATAACTGCCCCTAAATTAACACTAAAGACCCCATCAACCATACCAATCTATTAGATAATTTCTCTGGAGTACATGCAATTAATTTAGGGGCAGTTATGGTTAATGGAGTATTTAGGGTTAATTTCAGGGGCTGTTATGGTTAATGGGATCTTTACGGTTAATTTCAGGGGCAGTTATGGTTGATGGGGTATAAGGGTTAATTTTATGCTGATGACTGAGGGTTAATTTAATTAATTTAATAAAGTTAACTGTAGGTGCACTTATAGGTAAAGGGGGGGCAAACTCAGGGGAATCTAAATCCTGGGGGCAGTGTGAACATTATTAATGTATTTATTTATAAAAGTATGGTATCAGTAATATTCTCTGTAAGATTGGAATCTCTGTAAAATTCGGATCCTTGTAAGATCCGGATCCCTGTAAGATTCGAATCATTTGAATCATTGAATCATTCGAGTCTTCGGATCATTCGAGTCTTCGGATCATTCGAATCATTGAACGAGTCTCTGACTCTATGAGTCATCGTTCCTGTGTGAATTAATGAGCTGTAACCTGACCCCAGAATCTGTGTCTGAGTGCTCTGCAGATGACTCACAGCCCTAGGATCAGGTTACAGCTGAATGATTCACAGACTGAACCGCTACAAACGAATCGTTCAGTCTACTGAACCGATTCATCCGGATCACTAAAAAGAACTGGATCAAATGAACGATTCGTTCATGATCCCGACATCACTAACTGACAGCTTTTCCAAGAGACTAGAGCTTTGCAGGATCCAGTCTATGATTCCTATGTGGTCTGCATCAGGCATAGGTGCTGGGCATTAAAACCTGGAGCCTGGCGATCAGAGACTGTTGTGGAAAGAAGAATTTCCTCTATGCTCCCAGGGCAAGGAGAGCCCCTAAAAAAGACCTGAGGTATCCCTGAGGTAAGGAAGGAAATACTTGCCTGGACATTTGTGTGTTGTCTGGGGGAGGTTTTCCAGAGCCTGGCTTAGTGAGGTCTGGCTGGGAGGTCTGGTTTGTGGCTGTTTAGGATGGTCAGTCTTAAGTGTGACGTTTATGGCTCTCATGCTACAGGGTTTTTCACAAGTTAGAACCATTACACCGTCAAAGTGGTTTTGTTTTACCATCTTTAGGATGTATGTGCTGGTGAGTTTATATTATTTCTGTTAAATTATTTTTAATATACTCTATGCCTGTAAAGTTTATAGAAATGTAGCTTAATTTTAATGTAGGAAAACAAAAACAATAATCCCCCCTTACCTGGTTGTCTTTGTTCTTCCATATTGCTAAATGCGAGTCAATGATTAGCTGCTGACCATCTGGAGCCCACTCAGTGAAGTTACCCACAAGGTTTCTAAATGCAGACTTATTTGATAAAAACACCCAATTTGTAATTGTGTAATAAGATGCAAATTCTCCATGTTCATCGTATAATGTGCGGCCCAACTGAGATGCAATTTTTATCCTTTTTATATAGCGATGCATCTGTTAAAAATGATTTAGAACAAAACAAGAGGACATTCACAGTCACAAAGTAGGAGAGTTTTCTTCGTTGGATTTTGCATGTGAGCTGCAATTAGTGTTAGAATGGCGATATAACTTAAGAGGTAGCAAGTAACAATTATATAAAATATACAACAATATACAACATAAAGGCTTCTAATACGTTGCAATCATTTGCAAGGAACTCCTAGACATTAAATGCTATTTCACTTCTCTTTAATGCTGCATGTGTAATACCCTAAGCCTTTTCATGCCCTTTTTCAATTTGAAGATTGCCCCTCTTCCTGTACCACGTGTGTAATAATATTAAATACTAATAAATGTTAAAATAGGTACCAAGCAAGGTACTTTCGCTAGAGATATCATTTAAAAAAACCCTCTCTGTCCCAAGACAAAGTTCAAAAACTGCAAACAATATAATGTAATATTTAAGATAGGATTTTGCTGTCTAATAAAATTACCAAAATCTCTGTATATTCTCAAGGGATGTTGCTGATCATAAAGTAAGATTTTCCCTTCAGTGACACCTAATTTGTGGAAGAAATATGTAAAACTACAAAACAGTGGGTTTTGCTTTTAACTTTTTGATGTTCATCATTTAGTATGGATAATACTATACATGTAAAAGTCATATCACAGCAAAGACCTCTGTCCATATACACCAATCAGCCATAACATTATGACCACTGACAGGTGAAGTGAATAACACTGATAATCTTGTTATCATGGCGCTTGTAAGTGGGTGGGATGTATTAGACAGCAAGTGAACCTTTCTTCATCAAAGTGATGTGTTGGAAGCAGGAAAAAGTGTAAGGATATAAGCAACTTTGACAAGGTCTTAATTGTGATGGCTTGACAATTGAGTCAGGGCATCTCCACTGCAGCTCTTGTGGGGTGTTCCCGGTCTGCAGTGGTCAGCACCTATCAAAAGTGGCCCAATGAAGCAAAAACAGCAAACAGGCTACAGGGTCATGGGCAGCCAAGGCCCGTTGATGCATGTGTGGGGCAGGCTGGCCCATGTGGTCAAATCCCTACTGTAGCTCAAATTGCTGAAAAAGTTATTGCTGGTTCTAATAGAAAAGTGTCAGAACACACAGAGCACTAAAGTTTGTTGAATATGGGGCTGTGTAGCTACAGATCAGTCAGGGTGCCCATGATGAGGGGTTAGCATGGGCACCCTGACTGGTCTGCAGCCAAAAGCACCTAAAATGGACACATCAGCATAAGAACTGGAAGAAATGGAGGAAGGTGGCCTGGTCTGATGAATCACGTTTTCTTTTACATCAGGTGGATGGCCGGATGCGTAATTTACCTGTAGAAAACATATCACCAGGATGCATCCATTGAGGCCCCATCTAACAGACCTAAAGGATCTGTTGCTAACGTCTTGGTGCCAGATACAACTGAAGACTTTCAGTGTAGTGGAGTCCACGCCTCAACCCGTCAGGACCTACACAATATTAGGCAGGCGGTCATAATGTTATGGCTGATCTGTATATACACTCAATGGCCACTTTATTAGCTACACTCTTTGCTAGTACTGGGTTGGACCATCTTTTGCATTAAGAACTGCCTTAATTCTTCATGTCATACTTTGCACAAGGTGCTGGAAACATTCCTCAGAGGTTTTGGTCCATATGCACATGAAGGCATGATACAAACTGTTCCACCACCAAAGGTGCTCTATTAGATTGAGATCTGGTGACTGTGAAGGCCATTGGAGTTCAGTAAACTCATGGCCATGTTTAAGAAACCAGTTTGAGAGGATTATTATTATTATTATTATTATCTTTTATTTCCAACAATTTATGCTGCACTTAATAAAATACATATATTCAAGGGGTATGACAAGACAATTCTTCCTGTATGTCCGTCAGCGTCTGACACGTGAAGCAGTCTGTATTTCATACATACCTGGTGTTTATAGATGTTTTGGATTGTATTTCCTTTTGCGTTCTCGTTATAAAATAAGTGCATGTCATGCAAAGCTTTAGCTAAAGCACTCACTGAAATAAACACCCGGGAAGAAACACCAATGGTCAGATGAGTTTTAACAAATAATTTAGGTTTCCCGCTGCAGTTACACAGAGAGATTTTATAGATCTCTTCATAAAGCCTATTCTTTTCAGAATTTTCCGATATACATTTATAATACAATGTCCATATATCTTCGAGAAGCTTGTCTGCTGGACGGTTTGAAGGATGGATATTATCAAAGAAACTTCCGGTATCCGGCAGCGCTACAGGATGCGGTTCTATGGCCAGACTGCTATTCAGGGGTTCTACAAAGTAATCTGTGAGATGTTCATTGGAAGCCCAGGCAGGAGGAAGGATTAATGTTATATCTTTATGTTTGAGACACAGAGTTAAAATGTCAATAATTCTGGTGCTGAAAGAACCGCAGAGTATAATAATTTGAGCCGATGACATTAAAACAGTTTCTGACATTATTTTCATATTTTCAGAGAGTTCTTGTGATAAACGAATTTTTACAGTAAAGGAAATACAAATTCCATAACTTGTCAGATACGCTTTCAGAGCCTGACTCTCTGTCTCTCCGGTGTCATCATCAACCGCGAGTATTCCCACCCAGGTCCATCCGAAATGTTTTAGAATATTCAATATAATTTTATTATAGACAAGATAATTTTGAACAGAGCGGAAGAAATGCGGATAAACACGTCTATCACTCAGCGCATAGTCTGTCGCTCCATAACTGATCTACAAAATGGAAGAGAAAAGTGTAAACATTCTGCGGTAAAGGTTTCTAATAACAGCTTGGAGTCAGACATGGTTGTGATCTCACCATGAAACTGAATGCTAATGTCAGACAATACATGGAAGACCATTCAGGTTACTCACCTGTGCGTATCCATACACCCCTAGTAACTGTGCTATGGGAATGGTAGTAGTAGAATGGTGATCGCCAATAAATCCAGCCACGTTGTTAGAATTCGCACAAGAGTAATTAGGGACGGTCATGCCGCGGCCAGACAAAATCTGAAGAATGCTTTTCACAGCTTTTCTTTCATCTAAACAGGAGTCATATATATGATAACCCAGGGTAATATTTGGTAAAATGTTTGGGTCGTTGTTCAATGTTTCAATGGTGAAAAGAAAGACCAGTAAATTGATGTAATCCATGAGGCCTGGGCTGTAAAGGTAGAAGAATTAGATTAAAGCAGAAGAACATAGTCAGAGGTCTACCAGATAAAAACACTTATTAAGACTTTGTAGGAATACCATGTTACCATCAACTGACAAAGGTTCTAGATTTAAACGAATGGCAAAACAGGCCATAGGCCAGTAGAGAGTACTAGCGTGAGTGCCGTAATTACCCTCACATATTTATTTAATGTAGGGCATGTCTTGCGGAAGACAAATCAAGGACCTTTGTGAAATATTTTTGTCTCAAGCCCATTCATAGCCCTGCCTGAGATGGTTGCAAATGTCTGAATACAGTGGAGAGTGGTGGTCATGGCTGAGTCTGGTCCCACGCAGTACAACATGTGGCCCCTCTTCACAGATTAAAAACGTTTTTTTTTTTAAAAAAAAGACAAATCTACATAAAAAAGACATTGAAAATTCACCTTATACACTTCTTTTGAAGAGAAAAATCTTATGAAATATAGGAATCCTTGGGAGGTACATAGTATAGTCCCTCTATTTCTGCTCCCTCCTCAAACTCTCAATCTCTTTTTATTTTCCTAATGTGTTTTAATTTTCTTGCCAATTCTACATAGTGTCAGTCCTAATGTTTCAAGAGTTGGTTTAATAAAATAAAAAATAGTCAACATTTCGGTTAACCTTTGTAGCCATTATCATGCATTTATCACGTTCTCAAAAGGGGATGTCAGCTCCTTAGTGTAAAACACAATGACCTCTGTTTTACAGATACGTATTTTCTCCAATATCCTCATAATAGTTTTTAATCTATATGGGTAGATTTACAAAAAGATATAAACTCTCCCAATCAAGTCAATAGCATAACAATCATAATATTGCAAGAAAAAAACACATCATACATTGTGTAAAGTTAATTTAACAAAACAGCCTAATAAAAAGTAATAATAAAATGTCATAAATATGTATATATTTACCTCAAAATAGCACTAGAGCATGTGTGCAAGTTATACCACGCAGGGGGAAATAAAAAATGTAATGTATGAAAACAGCTGGACAGCAACTGGATTAACTGCTTAACATAGTCACTTCCCCTAGTAGTTTTGGGCTCTCTATAAAATGAATTTGTTCTGCAGATATTATTTTTATGGTTAGTTGTAGAACTTACATGACACAGACTATTTGGGGAGAAAAATGATCCTGTCCAGAAAAAAAAAAATTCCTCATTTGACTATTCACCGTGAGAACTCCTCCAATTATAATGTCCCCATCTTTAAAATACTCAAAGTCTTCAAATGGTTTGATGACTTGCAGATGACAGGCCGGTGCTGGGCTCCGGATCTCAGATCTGCAGGGCGTCACACACAGGAGCAACAAACAAACGACACATTTCAATGGAAGAGACCCAGCGATCAGCATCATGCAGCCCAGTAACCTGCCGAGTGCCAGAGAGTGTCTGCCGGGTTCGGTGGAATCGAGCACCGTGTGGGTCAGTGGCATCTGCTGCATCTGATATCATTGTAATGAACCTGAACATCTCGGCTCTTTTTATACAGTGCGGTCTCATTCATTGCAATGGAGTCTCAATATAGATGCAGGACTTTGTGTTTTGGGATCGCAATTCTATGTTGGTTTTAAATTATAAGAAAACCGCAGAGCGCCGGTAATTGTCTGCATGGACAGAAATATACAAACGCAGACTTTAATCAAATGTCTTTAGAGTATTAGTTAGTTTTAGAAGGAAGTTTCATTCATCGGCAGTTTTATGCCCTTTATTATTTATCGTTTTCTCAGATGTAAATGTTATTCAGCACTTTTAATTTATCATTGATTTTTCTGCATATGTCATGGTTTTTTAAAATTTAATTCACGGAGGTGATTGGATAGGATTTTATTCTATTTGAATTTTAAATAATATGATTTAATACAGAAATGCACAATTTGTGTTAATGTACCTTTTGTATTCTAGTTATATTCATATTATCCAGCTCTGACATCCACCATTAGCACAGTCAGGACATTTTTTTTTATAAAATGTCCGTCACTTCCTTTAATCCCCAGGAAGTAATAACCCACTTCCTGGACTCTCCCTGCATTATATCAGAAGACTGAGCACAACCCTATAGCGCTAGAGGTTGTTTACTTTGTGAAGCTGTTTCCAGAAATATCTTTGGGCAAAACATCAAACAGCCATTACTTACTGCACTTCAGACGTGTTTTTCAATTAAGACTCAAGTTTGCAATGTAAGCGAATTGATAACTTGAGTTGCTATAAGAATTTAGCAGTTAGGATAGTGTTCTGGGTCTTATCCAGAAGAGTGAAGCTGGAGCCTTTGTACAACTTCTCTGGAAAAAAGGCTCACTTGAGATGGCAGTGAATCATAACTGTGCTATGGGAATGGTAGCACCTGATTGGTGATCACTAAGAAATCCATCCACCTTATTATCATTCACACAAGAGTAATTAGGGACGTTGCGGCCAGACACAATCAGTTTTTGGAAACACCTCGTATTTTCATTTATTTTGGCACTTACAGGGTTAAATATGAATGACTCGCATCGCTGTTTCTGGGGGAGTTGCGCCCCAATAGCGTCCAGAAAAAGAGAAACTGCTCAACAAAAGTATATATTTTGTGAAAGATGACATCCCAAAGTATTTTAATTGTGGCATTTTAACACTTTTTATTTAACCACTTTAGTGCCAGTCCGTCCTAAACATTGCAGTAACATTTATTTTTTTCATTTTTAACAAACCCATTCTATCCAAACACAGTATTTCAGTATGTTTTACCCTGGTTACATAAAATTACTGAAACAACTCGTGATTTGTCTTCAGAAACACCCCTCGAGTACAGGAATACCCCATATACATTATTATTATTATTATACTTTATTTATAAAGCGCCAACAGATTCTGCAGCGCTGTACAAGGTAAAAATTTTACAGATAACGACAAGTACAAAATGATAATCACATACAAGAGGAATGGAGGGCCCTGTTCCTGTAGGAATTTACGTTCTAGATGGATAAGGGGTGAGAAACAGGAGGTGAGGACTGCGTGGTAGTGAATGATGTTATTGTGGGGCGAGATAAGGGTTGTAAATGGGTGGTGAAGAGAAGTTTTTAGGGAGCGTTTGAAGGAGGGTAGAGTTGGTGAGAGTCGGCCAGCATGGGGAAGAGAGTTCCAGAGGGTTGGTGCTGCGCGAGAGAAGTCCTGTAGGTGGGCATGGGAGGAGGCGATAAGTGAAGATCCAAGGAGCAGGTCATTGTTGGATTTTAGCGGGCGGGCTGGTGTATATTTGCTGATGAGGGAGGATAGGTAAAGGGGAGAGGTATTAGTAGGAGCGAGCTTTGTAGGATAGAGTGAGTATTTTGAATTTAATTCTGCTATAGATGTGGAGCCAGTGGTGGGACTCGAAGAGAGGTGCGGCAGATGCACAGCGTCGGGTGAGTTAGAATAGCCTGGCAGATGAGAGATTACGATGGAGTGGATTAGTTGTTTGTGGTGCTGACAGTCAGGAAATGAGGAATTTTGGAAATGTTACGCAGTTGGAAGCGGCAAGATTTAGAGAGTGATTTGATGTGAGGGATGAAAGATAGGTTAGAGTCTAGGGTCACTCCGAGGCAGCGGACGTGTGGTGATGGAGAGATAGTGGCACCGTCAATAGTGATAGAAAGGTCAGATAGGGGAATAGAGTTAGAGGGAGGGATTAGAAGGAGCTCAGTTTTAGCCAGATTTATTTTGAGGTGGTGAGAGGCCATCTAGGAAGAGATGTCAGATAGGCAGCTGCTGATCTGAGAGAGGACAGATGCAGAGAGATTGGGGGTGGAGAGATAGATTTGTGTGTCGTCAGCATAGAGGTGGTATTTGAATCCATAGCTGTCGATAAGTTTTCCAAGTGAGGAAGTATAGATGGAGAACAGTAGAGGACCCAGGACAGAGCCCTGAGGTACTCCAACAGACACAGGCATAGAGGAGGAGGAGTCGCCAGCAAAAGACACAGAGGAGGACCTGTTGGAAAGATATGAGTTAATCCAGGAGAGAGCAGTGTCACGGACACCAAGAGAGCTGAGAGTTTGTAGGAGGAGGGGGTGGTCAACTGTGTCAAAAGCAGCAGAGAGGTCAAGTAAGATTAAGCTAGAGTAGTGGCCATTGTTTCTAGCAAATAGAAAGTCATTTGTGACTTTGGTGAGAGCAGTTTCGACCGAGTGCTGTGGGCAGAAACCGGATTGCAAGGGGTCGAGCAGAGAGTTTGAGGACAGAAAGTAAGTTAGATGGTCCAAGTCAATGGAGCCCAGCTTTCTAATCATAATGTGATTAGTAAAATATTGAAATAATAATAAAAACATAAAAAATAATTATGCATCAGAGGAACCATCCAGTTCCAGTAAAATGTAAAAAAAAGTTACAAAAAAAATGCCGAGCATTCCGTCCTGCTGTGTTGACCCTTTTGGGCCTCCTATGATACTGATACATACTCATTGTATTTGTACACTGTATTTCAGTTTGCCCTTTATTTCTTTTTATGTGCTTCATCTGTGCATTATCCTCTTTGAATAAATTGTTTTGGAAAAAAAATTAAATAAATAAAGTTTTGGGTTAGTTAGCACTATATCTTCCCCAAAATCTGGAAAGAGTTAAAGTAAAAGCATTTCAGATACCCAAGGGGTAAATTGGAGTGGCCGGGTTCAAAGAAAGGGCGTAGGCACAGACTGACCAAAATGGGGGGAAAGTGCACTTCCCAAATGTGGCCTTTTCGCTCCCAAACACCAGGCAAACCCATGCATGGGTGGGATCACTGTTCTCGGGAAATGTTGCTGAACACATTTGACCTGTTTTTGATAAGAATATGGCTATAAATATTTTTTTACATGGGGATTATGGGTGGAATATTATAGTTTCACATGCTAAGTAACACATTTGACCTGTTTCTGATAAGAATATGGCTATAAATATTTTTTTACATGGGGATTATCGGTGGAATATCATGGTTATAGATGCCAAGGAACAAATTGGACCTTTTTCCGATAAGAATATGGGAGTATTATTATTTTTACATGGGGATTATGGGTGGAATATTATAGTTACACATGCTAAGGAACATATTTGACCTGTTTCTGATAAGAATATGGCTATAAATATTTTTTTACATAGGGATTATGGGTGGAATTTTATGGTTACAAATGCCAAAGAATACATTTGACCCATTTCTGATACGAATATGGGCATTTTATTATTTTTACATGGGGATTATGGGTGGAATATTATAGTTACTCATGCTAAGGAACACATTTGACCTGTTATTATTCTGATAATAATATGGTTATAAATAATTTTTATATATGGAGATTATGGATGGAATAGTATGGTTACACATGTTTAGTACCTTATTTAACAGGTTTCTGTTAAGAAATTGACCTGTTTCTGATAAGAATATGGGTAAAATCATTTTTCTACATGGGGATTATGGGTGGAATATTATCTTCTCTCTCTTTTTTCTCTACTAATGGCCCTCACTATACACCCCACACCTTTCTCACTTTGAACTGGATGACATCGCCAGAATCTTTATTTTTAAACGGTATTTTAGTTTTCAGTCCTGACACCGCTGACATTTGACATCCAAAGATCCAAAACGCATAGCAAGCATCCCCTGCACAAAGAATTCGGCAACACCAGACGTACGTTTCAGCCATTTTAGGTCTGGTCTGTCCTGATCACTTATCTGCCTTTTGGCAGATCTCATGTCTTATCCTAAGGTCCATGCCTATTGGATGCCATTGGCCGGGGGGAACTCCACTGGCAACTTGTACTATTCTGACCAGCCAATGACATGCAGAAGATGGTGTGATGGGTGGGATCAGTCTGCTATGCTAATGCACAGTAGGAATTTCCTATAGGGGAGGCTATTTCAATGCTGTCTGTTCTTGGTCTGAGAAGAAGATCTCATGTTGTTTTTCTCACCTTAAGATATTAAGGGTATGCCTAGACCTGGGTCCCTAGCTTACTGTACATGAAGGGATGATAGCTGGACCATAGTAAACCTAGAATGAACTGATTGCTACCAGTATGCCCTTCTAGGGGGTTGCTAGGTTCAGCTCCTCAACTAAGCCTTTTGGCTGGGCATTTGTGGTAAAGCTGGCCTGCTGGTTTTAATTATTCTTCATATGTCTGAAGAAGCCTGCTAGGCTGCATTTTCCTGGCTGAGTAATATAAGGCCAGCAGAGCCTTTAGGTTCAAAGGGACCCCTTGCTCATGGCTCTCAAACCTACATGAGCAGCAGGGACAGCTGGGTCCCTGAGCCTTCTTCGTGTAAAATAAGAAGTGTAAAAAGAAATTGGTACAAAAGTATGTCTGTGATTGCAGTATTCTTTGTGCATGGGTTGCTTGCCATACGTTAAGTCTGGGGTGCATGTATGTTTATGATCAGTCTGATATGCTAATGGTGAGGCTTTTTCTGTAATAATACAAGTGAGAAAAGGAATTGTGATGCTCAACCTGGTTAGGTACCTTCCTATAGGGAAGTGGTTCTCAGGGTATGCCCAGAGAGGAATATCACCCTCACTCTATCAATGAGCCCTATGAGAGGCATGAACATCTGTGGTTGCTGTATTATTTGTATTTGGGAGACTGACTGTGCATTATTGGTCTGGACTATCGTGATTGGATCAATCTGATATGCTAACGTGGAGGTCTTCTCTGTAATACTGCAAGTGAGCAAACAATGGTCATGTCTCTCCTGGGTATGTACTTTACTATAGGGGAGGTTATTTCAATGCTGTCTGTTCTTTATTTCAAATGAGGCTCCCATTTTGTTTTTCCCACCTTAAGTAATTAAGGGTATGACAAGACATGGGTGCCTGGCTCACTTCACGTAGGGGATATCAGTTATGCAATGTTGATGAGGTCTATAAAATGCTGAAATGTGGGTTTTATAGTCTTCTTGGCCTTTTGGTTTGGATCAAGTGAGTATCTGCGAGAGAGAGAAAGCATAAATCCCAGAGGTTGTGTTTTGTTTCCAGTCCTTTGTTGATGATGGTGAGTGTGTGGGGTTAAGTGTGCTTTGCCTTTTCTGTTGCACATGCTGGTAAGCACTTTTTATTTTTGTATATACTTGACCTGGATTTTTGGCTATCGTACATTTTTTGTGATACCAGCAGCCTTTTCTTCTTCTGGGAGCATGTTTTTGTACATAGTCTTTGTCCGCATGCATATGTGTTTTTTTGCACTTTTAAATAATTATTTTTAATAAACCCGAGTATTGTACACGGTTTTGACACTTGAAAGCCAAGGTGTAGCTGGGTTCCTTAAGATGCGTCTTATACATGGGAGCTTTGTCAGAAGATTTACAGAGGTTCTAGCTTCTGCGTTGGCACTTAACTGAGCACACACAGCACCCTCACAGTGAAGCACTGCACCTCGGGCTTCCAAAGAAAAGTTATTGGGGTAAGTGTTGCTTCTCGCCCTTTTGGCTAAGATCAAGCTTGGTCCTCTGGCCTTAGGGCTGGGATAGCATTAAGCCTTGCGGGAAGGGACCAAGAAGACCCTGTGACCCCCGAAGAAAATGAAGATGGGTACATGGTGTCCACTTCAGCCTTATGGCACGCTTGGCGCTAGCCAAAAATTATATAGGTTTTGCTAGAGCTGAAATAGTTTATAAGATTGTCACCTGACAGTATAACTAGTTCAAAACTACCTAATAAAGTAAATATATTAAGCCTCCCATTAAGGTCCTTATGCTTCCTGACGAGCCCCAGCAATTACTTTACGCCAAACTCCATTATTATGAATTGCAGAACAGCCTCGGACGACATTAACCTTTCAATAACCCTTATGGCTCTCCGTTGCCCCCTGCAGGCCCTAGCTCCATATGACTCTTTCCAATGACACATACACAGCTAGTTGTCACATAACGTCCTTGATACATCATGCGATTAGGAAGTTATAGAAACCATAAGCAGCATATGTCTATGAAGTCTTGTTCACCTGACGCAATATCTCTGCCATATAATGAGCTTCCAGGTCCGCGGACGTAAATGTGGCAGCTGGCTGTAGTGAGTTCCGATTATTAAAAACTACGGTTTAATTTGTAAGTCAAATGTCTGATATTCCCCTAGTTAATGATGGTTTGATGTTTTATTATCTGTGTTAAAAGAATAAAGGGTCATCTTAACTGACATAACCCAAGTGGTCTGAATAATAATAAAATAATAAGATATCGTTGTTGTTATTAACTACAATTATTATTATTATCATTATTATTAATTTAGAGGTATCCTGTATCATAGTGGAATAGGAACTTTATTCATTACATGTAAAGAGCTGCACTTTGTTTGTGACGAGCAGATGGTTAACAGCAAAGCTCAGTGTCAATTTCCAGAGGGAACGGCTGAGACTTTGTTCTTTTCTCTGCTGTAAGAAAGTACCTGGTTATTTCATCATCTGATTTTCCTCTGACTGTAATTCCCGGGTCGCCCCTGTAATTACATATCTGGCGAGACGCGTTTATTCAGAGATCTGTGTGTGAAGCCAGAATAAAGTCCAAGAAACTTTTTCAATAACAAGCAATATGAATCCTCAATCTTCATTTTTTTTCTGAGGCTGAATTCCCAGGAGGGATATGTAGTTCCCTTCTTACCACCCAAAGCAAAGCCTTGGATGCGCCAGTTCTTCGAAGACATACAAGCAATACAGAAATGACAGCATTACATGGCCAATACCCAATCCGTGCAGTGAGCCAGGTACCCATGTCTGGGCATATTCTTAATAACATAAGGCGAGAAAAACAATATTGGAGCTTCTTCTCAGACAGAGAACAGACAGCGCTGAAATAGCCTCCCCTATAGGAAACATACTACCCAGGAGAGGCATTTTTATGCTCACTTTCAGTATTACAGAGAAGACCTCCACGTTAGCATATCATATTGATCCAATCAAGATAGCGCAGACCAATAATGCACGGCCAGTCTCCCAAATACAAATAATACAGCAACCACAGATATTCATGTCAGCCTCTCATAGGGCTCATTGATAGAGTGAGGGTGATATTCCTCTCTGGGTATACCCTGAGAACCACTGCCCTATAGGAAGGTACATAACCAGGGGGAGCATCACCATCATTATTCTCACTTGTATCACTACAGAAAAAGCCTCACTATTAACATAAACATACATGCATTCCAGATCCAAAATCAATCCATTGACAAGCAGTCCATGCACAGCAACCACAGACATAGCTTTTTGGTAATCTCTTTTTACACATCTAATTTTACACCAAGAAGGCTCAGGGACCCAGCTCCCCACACAGGTTAGAAAGCTGTGTGCAATGGGTCCCTTTGAGCCTAAAGACTCTGTGGGACTTTCATTACTCTGCCAGGAAAATGAACCAAGCAGGCTTCTCCAGCCATGTGAAGAGTAATTAGGTCCAACAGGCCTGCTTTACCACAGGTAACCAGCCAAAAGGCTTAGTTAACAAGCTGAACCTAGCAATCCCCTAGGAGGCTTTGCTGGTAGCAATCAGCTCATTACAGACTCCAGAAGAAAGACGCACCCACTTCAAACTCCTTCACTGTGGTTAAGCTACCACCCCTACATGCACAGTAACCCAGGGACCCAGGTCTAGGCATACCCTAAATAACTTAAGGTGAGAAAAACAACATTGGATCTTCTCAGACCAGGAACAGAGAGCATTGAAATAGCCTCCCCTATAGGAAATGCCTACTCTGCATTGGCATATCAGACTGGTCCCACCCATCACACCACCTTCTGCATGTCATCGGTTGGTCAGAATAGTACAAGTCGCCAGTGGAGTTCCCCAGGGCAATGTCATCCAATAGGCATGGACCTTAGGATAAGACATGAGATCTTGGCCAAAAGGCAGATAAGTGATCAGGACAGACCAGACCCAAAATGCATTGCAAGCGGCTGAAACATACATCTGTTGTTGCTGAATTCTTTGCGCAGGGGATGCTTGCTATGCATATCAGATCTGGACTTCCCAGATGGGTGGGGACCAGTCTGATATTCTAATGTAGACCCAGGGATCCAGGTCTAGGCATACCCTTAATATCTTAAGGTGAGAAAAACAACATGGGATCTTCTCCACAGACCAAAAACTGACAGCATTGGATTAGCCTCCTTTTTTTTGTTCACTTGCAACATTAAAGAGAAGACCTCAGTATTAGTATACAGAGAAGACCTCAGTATTAGCACATCAAAGAAGATCTCAGTATTAGCATATCAGACCGGCCCCACCCATCACATCAGTTAAGATCCAAAATGCATGGCAGGCCTCACTGGCACAATGAGTATTACAAGCACAGACATGCAATATTTTTTTGAATATTTATTTTCCATAAGCAACATATTGATACAACCAATGGTAGCATCAGAAAGCAGTACCATGACACATCATAGGGCAACATGTATACAGTACAACTTCAGTGACCAAAAAGCTCAACAATACAGTCAAAGCTGTGTACAACTCCAAGTCCATGCATTGTAACCTCTCATAGGCGTTATCAGCATGGCTAATGTCCCACTAGGTGCAGTGAGGGGCTTGCACTAAAGCAATAGAGCAAGAGAAAAAGAAAAGGGGTGTGGGGTGTATACTGAGGGCCATTAGTAGCCGGAAGAGGGAGGAGGTTCTGCCATTTTACAGATCTCTGGTCTGACCTTACCTAGAGTATTGGGGACAGTTCTGGAGACACCATCTCTAGAAGGACACATTGGAGGGGGTTCAGAGGAGGGCAACTAGATAGTTTGAAAGCTACAAATGATCAGGAAAGACTAAAAGATTTACATTTGTCTTGCTTGGGGATACAAAAAGAGATGGTTTTGTCCATTTATTATATTGAGATATTGCAGATACGTGTAGCTCTAATGGGCCAAATACCTTCAGATCCATTCACAGGCTGGTTATCGTCCATATTGACCTTAACAATGTCAGATACATGCCCCATTCTAAAACCCCTGTTTTAGTAAATGTCTCTTTGTGTTCATGCTCGGTTTCATCAAAATTATATAACATTTTGGAAAAAATATACAGCATAGAATTCCAGCGCTAGAAGCCAATATAGCAAAAATCTCAACGATGACGGAGTTTTTGCCTGTAAAGCTCAAATAAGCAGGAATAAAAGAGATCCAGACGATACAGAAAACCAGCATGCTGAAGGTGATGTATTTGGCTTCATGAAAACTGTCCGGTAATTTCCTGGCCAGGAAAGAGACTATGAAACTCACAGCAGCCAGGAAGCCCATGTACCCCAGAACAGTATAAAAGGCAACCACTGACCCCTCATTACACTGAATAATGATCTTTCCATGATAGGAGTGAGTGTTCATTTCGTAGAATGGAGGAGAAACAGACAACCAGCAGATGCAAATGACTACCTGAATAAATGAGCAGACAAACACAACACAGTTTGGTATTTTGATTCCCAACCATTTCATCCAAGTGCTGCCGGGTTTGGGGGCTTTGACAGCAATGCAGACCATGATGGTCTTGGCCAAAAGAGAAGACACAGCTACCGAGAAGAGGATCCCAAAAGCTGTTTATCGCAGCACGCAGGTTACATTCTCAGGACGACCGAGGAACAGAAACACACAGAGGAAGCTCAGGATGAGGCAGACCAGGAGCAGGAAGCTGAGGTTCTTATTATTAGCTCTGACAATGGGGGTGTCCTGGTATAAAATAAATATCCCCAAAATAACGGAGGCTATGACAGACATGAAAATTGAAATAGATCCAAATACTGACGCAACTGAATCCTCTTTGTAGGACAAGAATTCAATGGGTTTTGGAACGCATTTATCCTTCTTCTCATTTGGACATTGGTTTTCAGGACATTTTTCGCAAGATTCTCCATCTATAAGATATATCAAAATTATACTAATTTATAAAAAGTCAGTTATGGACCAAGTAATGCATGGATAATGAGTCCACTTCACCATAATATCCGTCAGTAACGTGCTCTCTGTTGCAGATTGTCCTATTAGGAAGCTGAACCCATTTACATTTAGCTGTCTGCCAACTAGGGGAGGTTTCCAGAGCCTGGCTTATCTTGTATTAGTGAATACCTGGGCCATTGAGTCCGGGCCAGCAACGTGTAGCCAGAGAGAGCTCCAGTTGGAAGAAAGGCTTTTATTTAATGATATTTTCTTTTCGGGATATTCGTTTTCTTACCCTAGGACTGTGCTTAAGATCCTTAAAAGTGACTTTCTTTGACCGTCAGATAACTGGGTTTTGTCACAATTGTCAGTGTTAAATTTGCTGTTTTAATATGTTTTTATTACTGTAGGAAATATCTATATTTTAGAGTTGTTTCATACAACAGAGCAGAGAGGTACATTTGAGCCCATAAATGACCCTGACTTTCTAGTGGTTTTGCTGCATTTATTGGGTTCAATAATGTGATTTCTGACCTTTCATTAAAACACCAGGGACAAGGTTACAGGGAGTGCTGATCCCGGTCATTAAACCGCGGAAAAAGCTGATATGTACCTGTTGGGTTTTGAGATCGCTCCTTCCGAGCAGGAGACGCAGTCAAAGCAGCAGGTGTGCAAAATCAGTCTATAGCCAGGAGGACAATCTTCAGAACATTGAGAGCGAAGAATCTTAAAACCAAGAAATCAGAATTGGAGGAAATATCATTGCCCAATGTTCCACCCATCGTCCTGCCTTATGATCCTCCCATAAGCACACCTTAAGCTTCTGTTTCACATTCTCCTTCATCATCCTGCCTTAATCAGAATACCTTCAGCCAATTAGGTATAATAATATAATAATACCTTCATTCCAAGCAACGGAACACACCAGCCCAAAAGGGCTGAAGGCGACCACAACTCCACCAGACATGTAGGTAGGTACCCCTCTCCACCCCACACCTCCAGCACATCGGATCACCCTCCAGTCCCATCCTGCTGAGTGCCACCGGAGTCCTATACCACATCGTCAGTATTTTATAAGCCGTCTCCTGGTATCGCGAGGCGATAGAACATTTGTGCGCTACAATGCAGACCGTCTCCCACTGACGATCTGAGAGAGTGTCACCAAGCTCAGTTTCCCACCTACCCATAAACACTGGAGGTATCAATGAGTCCCTCTCGAGGAGCCGTGGGGATCGCCAGCTCAAAAGGCAAGGGGGCCGAACCATTCCACGTCATAGAGACGTTGGCCTTAGGAGACAACTCCAAGGAAGCAAGGTAACCCCCTTCCAGACCCGGGACAAAGTCGGGATTGCCAGCTATAGGGGTCAGCGGTGACGGATAGGAGGATAGAGCGCCACTAATCCGCCTCCTACGCCAGACCCCCAGGAGGCCCTCACGAAGGGATTGGAGCTAAGGGAGGGCTGGAGAGCTTCGAGCCGAAGCCCAATGCAGCCAGAAAGGGGGATCTGGGTATCAGCCTGCTCCATGGCTACCCAAATCTTAGGAACAGGATGATACCGCCACTCGAGGAAGCATAACAAATGAGCGGCACAGTAATAGCCGAAGAAGTCAGGTAGGGAGAGGCCAGCCCTGTCCTTGGGACGCGTAAGTACGGTATAGCTGACTCTGGGGAGGCTGCTCCTCCAGATATATCTAGTTACTAACGTGCGCAGATCTGTAGAGAACAACCTCGGGACCGTCACCAGCAAGGTTTGATAAAGATAGAAAACCCGTGGGAGGACATTCATCTTTATCACATTAACTCGTCCGTGCCATGAAATGTGAGGGAGGGCCCAGCCGGTGAGGTCAGCCTGGAGTTGTTGTAGGAGCCTTGGGAAGTTCACCTTGTAAGTTGACGAAAGGTCCCGTGGGAGCCACACTCCCAGGTATTTGATATGATCTCGACACCATCTATACGGGAAGGAAACACCCACAGCCCGAGACTCCGCAGTGGACAAGAAAACATCCAGAACCTCAGATTTGTCCACATTAATCTTGAAATGGGAGAGGGAGCCGTAAACCCCCAACGCGTCAAGGATGTGCGGAAGCGAGACAACCGGGTGAGAAACCGAGAAAAGCAGGTCATCCGTGTAAGCGGACACCTTAAGCTCGCGGCCGGAGCAGGATAAGCCATGGATGCTGGAATTATTCTGGATAGCCTGCAAGAAGGGCTCCAGAGAGATAGCGAAAAGCAGGGTTGACAAGGGGCACCCTTGGCGGGAGCCATTGCAAATGGGGAAGGAGGCTGTGAGGGCCCCATTCAGGCGAATACGTGCTGACGGGGCAGAATAAAGAGACATAATCCAATGGAGCCAGGATCGACCAAAGCCCATGACCCGGAGTGTCTGAAACATGAAGTCCCAGGCCACCCTGTCGAACGCCTTCTCCGCGTCCGTAGACAGGAGAAGAATCTTCTGGCCCGTCGAATGGGCTAAGTGTGTGGTATTGAGTGTTAATACCGTATTTGCTCGATTATAAGACGAGGTTTTTTTCAGAGCAAATGCTCTGAAAAATACCCCTCGTCTTATAATCGGGGTCGTCTTCTAATCAGACCTCAAATAGAGGTCTGATTAGGAGACTAAGATCCAGATCCCCCGCACCGCTGCAGGGGACCTGGATCCTCCTGTCGTCGCCCCCCCCCCCACTTACCGGTGCTTCCGGAGGTGAAGTTGGCAGCGGGGGTTTGTATGCGTCAGTCGCAAATACCTTCCCCGACTGTCAGACATCAGAGTTCCAGAGTTCCTGATCTCTGACAGCCGGGGAAGGTATTTGCGACGGACGCATACAAACCCCCGCTGCCAACTCCACCTCCTTCCGGCTGCCGCGGAATGAGACGTCAACCCGCTGCCCCGGCAATACAGCAGGAAATTGGAAGCACCGGTAAGTGTGTGTGTGTGTGTGTGTATAGGTAGGGCATTTCTGGAATGCCTTACACCCCTATATGCCACTCTGGCACTTAGGGGGTTAAAAGGCATATTATGGGGCAGAGTGGCATATAGGGAGGTATAAGGCATTTCAGGAGGCAGAGTGGCGTTAAGGGGGCATTTAATAGTGCACTCTGCCTCCTGAAATGCCTTATACCTCCCTATATGCCACTCTGCCCCATAATATGCCTTTTAACCCCCTAAATGCCAGAGTGGCATATAGGGGTATAAGGCATTTCTGGAGGCAGAGTGCTCTATATAATGCCTTTTAACTCCCTTAATGCCACTCTGCCTCCTGGAATGCCTTATACCTCCCTATATGCCACTCTGCCCCATAATATGCATTTTAACCCCCTAAATGCCAGAATGGGATATAGGGGTATAAGGCATTTCTGGAGGCAGAGTGGCACATAGGGGGTCAAAAGGCATACCATGGGGCACAGTGGCATATAGAGGGTTAAAAGGCATATCATGGGCCACAGTGCCATATTGGTGTGGCAAGCCTGGGGGCAGATGTGCGTAACTGGGGGGCAGGTTGGAAAATACAAGAAATAAAAACAAAAAAAAAATATTTTTCTCAATCATAGCTTTTATTAAAAAAAATAGTTTACATGAATTAACATTTACTGGTAAAACTTTTTTCCTTTAGGGTCGTCTTATATTCAGGCTTTTTCTTTTTTTCCTAAGTTAATATTCAGATTTTGGGGGGTCGTCTTATAATCAGGGTCGTCTTATAATCGAGCAAATACGGTATACATTTTTATTCTTTTACACTCTACACTATTGTGGTTGTTTTTTCCCTTTTTGTTTTACATGAGCGCCTCCAAGTGGTTTTTGAGTTTACAATTTGCAACATTTGCTGCTGTAAAAGACAATAGAGGGGTAGTATCATTTGCATCATTATCTTGATTGACTGGCACACACTTTTTATGGTATATTGGTTTTCTACACTTGTTTTTCCGCACGTGTTCAATAATGTTGAATCTAAGGGAAAGGCAAGCCATTCAAGAACTTCAAACTGCCAATGCTTTTACCCTACGCTCCGCCGATAAAGGCGGGGCGATTGTTATATTGAATACTTGTGACTACAATAAAGAATGTCTTAGACAACTTCAGGATACAACTACTTATAAAAAAAACTAATATAAATAACAATAAGTGTAAAGTAAAGTGCAACTTATAACACACCTCGTGAAAAGACCACTTTAAATTTCCACTCAAATAATACAAATAACAATAAACATAAAAGGTGTAAGCGCGCGTGCCCCAATACACAATCTTAGGGTAAATCTGTATACATACTTGCATATAATATGGTTTATATTAGGGCTGCAATTAACGATTATTTTCATAATCAATTAGTTGGCCGATTATTTTTTCGATTAATCGGATAAAAAAATTTACATTTTTAATTTATTTAAAATAATTTAATAAAGTAACGTAGAATGTAAAAAACAAACCGCAGAATAAAAAAAAACTGATAAAAATGCATTTCTTGTTTTTATTTCCAACCCCCCAGTTATGCACATTTGAGCCCAGGCTTGCCACACTGCCTCCCCACACATGCCTTAAATACCCTATATGCCATATATACCCTATATGCCATATGTATACCCCCTGATATGTCACTCCGTCCTCCCAAGGTATGCCGTATACCCCCCGATATGCCATAGTGCACTCATAGGTTTGCAGACTCGTTCACAATACTTTTATAAATAAATACAGGGTTAATCTTCACTGCCCCAGGATTTAGATTCCCCTCAGTTTGCCCCCTTTAGCTCTAACTGCACCTTAAGTTAACTTTATTAAATTAATTAAATTAACCCTCAGTCCTCATCATTAAATTAACCCTGAAGAGAAGACCCCATTAACCATAACTGTCCCTAAATAAACCCTAAACACCCCATCAACCACAACTGCCCCTAAATTAACCCTAAACACCCCATTAACTATAACCATGCCTAAATTAACCCTAAACACCCCATCAACCACAACTGTCCCTAAGTTAACCCTGAAGACCCCATCAACCACAACTGCCCCTAAATTAACCCTAAACACCCCACTAACTATAACTGCCCCTAAATTAATCCTAAACACCCCACTAACTATAACTGCCCCTAAATTAACCCTAAACACCCCACTAACTATAACTGCCCCTAACTTTCAGCAGCCCAAATATACATTTTATACTCACCAGTTAGATGAGTTCTTGAGCCATGTAGACAGTATAAGAAAAGGAGCGGGGCCAATCACCACTTTGACCCGCCCCTTTCTTTCTCCCTGTCCCTCCCAGCAGTCACTGCCGATTGGCCCCGCCCCCTTCTCACTGTCCCTCCTTGCAGCCAATCGGCAGTGACTGCAGGGAGGGACTGGAAGAAGGAAGTGGGGGGGCAATCGGCAGTGACTGCAGGGAGGAACTGGAAGCAGGAGCTGCAGCTGTGAGTCAGACACTAAACGGATTATAAAACGAGGGGTATTTTTCAGAGCATTTGCTCTGAAAAAACCCTCATTTTATAATTGATAAAAATCGATTCAACTAATCGATAATGAAATTCGTTGGCAACGATTTTCATTATCGATTATTAACGATTTTATCGATTAGTTGTTGCAGCCCTAGTTTATATTTTCAAAATCTTTTTATCAGTCTCTTGTTTCCCTGCAACCCACACATCCTCCACATCTATAAAACCCATTTTGATTTTGAAAAAAGATTTTTTCTCTTCCTATGTTTGTTTTTACATAACTTTAAGTTAGCTGGTTTTGTATGCTCTGACCTCCCCTATAAAAAATATTTTTTGGTTGTAAACCCAAATAATCAGATAATTCTTCATCCTGGTTCAACAAAATGTTATACACGATTAATATATGGATAAATACATATTTTATTAATTCATATATATATATATATATATATATATATATATATATATATATATATATATATATATATATATATATATATATATATATATATATATATATATATATATGGTTTTGGATTTATTATTGAATTTTAATTGTTTCTGTTAGTATTTCCCTTTTTGCCCTTTTCCAAAATGGCTGCCGGATTTTGCTTTCCATAACAGCCTTTATAATGTGTGATGCCTTTACAATGTGTGATACCCATATTGTACCAATTGGAAGGGACACTCTAGAGGTTACACCAGGACCTAGCAGAAACCAGAGGTTGCACCGGAAGTGACGTACCGGAAAGCGGAAGTGTCCTACCGGAAGTGACACACTGGGAACTGGAAGTCTGTGAAATTGGCGCCAAAACCAGTGTTAGGTACATTATAAATATGTAACCAGAGGATAAGGAAAATACACTTGAAAAAGACATAGTTGAAACGCGTTGTGTTTTTAAATATACTTTTTATATTTGGGGAAATATAGGTTTTTATACCTTGTTCTCCTTATTTTAATAATAAAAGAATCCAGAAGGAAAAGAACTGTGTGGATCCTTTTACTGCCTGGAGTGGGTTCAGAAGGAAGGCATCCTTTCGTTTACACCCCTAGTGGGCACTCGGAGCTGTTTCTATAGAGCCTGTTCACGGCTCTATCTCATGTGACTTTACTCTATACCCCATTACAATCATTACTGCATTTATGGGTTATACTATGATCTCTCTGTGTCTCAATTTACAGGGCTAAAAGAGAGGTCTAAACCACATTATATGCAAGTATGTATACAGATTTACCCTAAGATTGTGTATTGGGGCACCTTTATGTTTATTGTTACTTATAAAAAACTGACTGGTAACCCAACTGGGGAATATAGCTTGCAGCTAGAGAACCTTTGCAAACAGGCATTAGAGGGAGATATTATTAATGAACATGAGTCAAAATTCATTACGGGTACGCAGGAGAGATTGCCCGTTTTCTACTGTCTGCCAAAAACACACAAAAGTTTAGATAGTCCTCCTGGCCGTCCGATTGTATCTGGAGTAGGATCTTCAACATCAAATTTGTCACAATATGTTGACAAATTCTTGCAACCATTTGTACAAAAGACAATTTATCATTTAAAAGACACTACTCAAGCAATTAAACTAAGAGAGTTTTTCTTGGACCACAGAATATGTGTTAGCTACTTTAGATGTTAGTGCATTATACACTAGCATCCAACATGACTTAGGGATAGCAGCAGTGGAAAGACATCTCACAAGAACAAGTTAAATTCATCACAGAGGCCATTAGATTTATTCTAACACAGAATTACTTTTATTTTGATGGTGATTATTATTTACAGAAAAATTGGGACCGCCATGGGCACCAGGTTTGCGCCAAGTTACGTAAATGTATTTATGTCAGCGTGGGAGGAAGATACCATCACCCCCATTCTTGGCGCAAGCCTGGTGCTCTGGCGACGTTATATAGACGATATTATTTTAATTTGGAAAGGGTCTATATCACAGTTAGAATTATTTGTTGAAAATGTAAATATCAATTCGCACAGTTTGGTATTCACGCCCACAATAAGCAAAGAGAGAATTTTTAGATTTGGAGATTAAGGCTATCCACTCTACACTAATATGTAATACATACAAAAAACCAACAGCAAAGAATAGTTATATTCGTTTTGACAGCTGTCATTTACCCAGATGGCTGATTAACGTACGTACAGGGCAGTTCAGAAGGATTAAACGGAATTGTACTTTGGCAGACAATTTTGAAGATGAGGCATCACTGTTGACCTCGTAATTTTTGGAAAAAGATTACCCTCCAGATCTATTAGAAAAATCTCTGGACAAAATTAGGAGTGCTGATAGGACATCTTTTTTTTTTTGAGGTTCGTGATTGTGAGAAAAACAAGAAAGTAGCTCAAGAAGTGAAATTAATTTTGCCCTTTAACAGAGATTATAAAAAGGTGGAACAGATAATAAAGAGACACTGGTATTTATTAAAACAGGACAAAGTGAGAGGAGGATCTATACCATCTCGCCCACGCAGAGCCGGCCTTAGGCGTTGTGGCGCCCTGTGCGGACTACTCCTCTGGCGCCCCCCCTCACTACCCCCCTCTCTGCCCCCCCTCACTACCCCCCTCTCTGCCCCTTTAAACTATCTCCCCTCAAACTACCCCTCCCCTCTGCCCCTTCAAACTACCCCCCCTCTGCCCCTTCAAACTACCCCCCCCTCTGCCCCTTCAAACTACCCCCCCCCCTCTGCCCCTTCAAACTACCCCCCCCCTCTGCCCCTTCAAACTACCCCCCCCTCTGCCCCTTCAAACTACCCCCCCCTATGCCCCTTCAAACTACCCCCCCCTGCCCCTTCAAACTACCCCCCCCCCTTTGCCCCTTCAAACTACCCCCCCCCCCTTTGCCCCTTCAAACTACCCCCCCCCTCTGCCCCTTCAAACTACCCCCCCCCTCTGCCCCTTCAAACTACCCCCCCCTCTGCCCCTTCAAACTACCCCCCCCTCTGCCCCTTCAAACTACCCCCCCCCTCTGCCCCTTCAAACTACCCCCCCCCCCTCTGCCCCTTCAAACTACCCCCCCCCTCTGCCCCTTCAAACTACCCCCCCCTCTGCCCCTTCAAACTACCCCCCCCCCCTCTGCCCCTTCAAACTACCCCCCCCACTTACCTTGTTGCCGGAGTCCTGCGGTAAGAGCGGGAGGCATCCCCCTTCTCGCTCTGCCGGCATTTCATGTTGAGCGCCGGTATAGTCCGGCGCTCAACATGAGATGCTGGCACCGCGACGTTGTCACGGAGAGTAAGGGGCGCCGAGCGGTTGCCGAGAACTTCACGAGCAACCGCTCGGCGCCCCTGACCGGGACTTAGATTAAAGCATCGTTTTTTTTTTTTAAACTTTATTTAACATCAATGATGTTAAATAAAGTTTAAAAAAAAACAAAAAAAAAAAAACGATGCTTTAATCTAAGTCCCGGTCAGGCGCCCCTGCAACCATGGCGCCCTGTGCGGTCGCACAGGTCGCACACCCCTAAGGCTGGCCCTGCGCCCACGAATAATTTACACTAAAGCACTAAATCTACGCATTATGGTGGCTCCATCTATTAAAAGGCCCCCACCGAACGAAGTAAGCCAGTCATGGCTCTCCAAAGGGTTTTTTCGATGGATGTGGGTCTTGTTCAAATTGCCTGTCTATTCAGGGTGAGAAAAAAAACAGTTATGGTTAAGACTACAGTCAATGATTTTAAGTGGGAAATTGGAGAATTAATCACTTGTAACACTAAAGGAGTTATATATATATTACAATGTAGTTGTCATAAACAATATGTAGGGGGTACAAAGAGATCGTTGAAGACAGGAGTGGCAGAACATGTCTATAATATCAAAAAAGGGAATTTAAAACATCCATTATCTGTTCATTTTGCTCACATCCACAATAAAAATCCGTTAAAACTGAGTTTTATAGGTGTAGAAAAAAAAAATTGAAAGAAACTGGCGAGGGGGCAGTTACCTTATTCAGATGTCGAGGGCAAAAACCAAAAAGATCTATGAATTCCAAAGTTTGGAACCATATGGCTTGAATTCAAGTATAGAACTTTTTGGTTTTATGTAGAAAGATGGGCTCCCTACCCGTGACCCACTCTGGAACAATTGGTACAGTGGCCCCCGGGAGGGATCCTATCATCTACTGATATTTTCTTGTATCTTATTTTCATTTTTTATTTTCTATTTTATCGTTTATATTTTTATTTATTTATTTATTTATTTTACTCTTTAGTTTCATGTAGATAAAGAGAACGAATGACCAAATAGCAATTAAATATGGAATCTCGAGTACTCTTTCCATGTTTTTTCTTTTTGTCTTTTAAGCATTTCCACCTTTATTCTATTGTTGTCATGTGACTTTTATGGTCAGTATAAAAGAGAGGTCAGATACCTCTAAACTTACAGCTACTGAGGAAGGGGACTGCTCTAATAGCTACTATACCCCGAAACGCGTTTAGCTTGTGTTTAAACACACTACTACTATATTGGACACTGTTCAGACACTGGCCGCTAAGCCGGCGGCAATTGTGGAAGTTTGGGAGGCAGTATTTGCACTTTTTGCCTATATGCTGATTGACTGCGGAATCCATGCGAACACCCAGCGAATACCATTACTAAGTTGGTCTGTGTTTGCGATTTCGGCCGGAACGTCCTGCACACAGTTAACAACTGACTGATCATCTGACTGTTACGTCAGACGCCGGTGATTGCCAGTGCGCTCGCCTGTGTGAGAGGCTACTTTCCATCCAGAGCCATATCTCCCAGTTGGAGCGTTGCACTGGGAAAAGATCTGCTAGCAACAAAAATCCGGTCTAACATCAGATGGTGAGCGGTACAGTGTACCATCTTTTTATGATCTGTTAAGAAAAAGAGCATCTGTTTTACCAAATAAGGCACCGGCCAGTGATTCTATAAAGACATAGTGCTTACTGCCTACCCCAAGGGATCCATACCATACTGAATGTTTGAGGACATCTTTCTACAGATATTTTGTTATCAGCACGAGTTTTTGAAGTATTCAGTGCTGAAACATTGTTGATACAAATTCATGTTGCAGGACAATTACTACAAATTCTTTTTTAGTTAGATACATTTTTTTATAGGTTTTTCATTAAGCCTGAACCGTGTACCAATATTGATCAGGAGTGTTATATTATTATATGTTTTACTATTTTTTGGTATTTTTTTCGGTCTATTATATTTGTGGTAATCAAGCAACTGAGTCTAGCCACAAGGGCCCTGTGGTTTTTCAGACTGACAGTTGTGATTTTATTAAAAGTGGTTTTTATACGGTCACATATTTCTAGATTTTTCTTATTTCCCTAAACTGCTATTTCCAAATGTCATTGTGGTTTACTGAGGACTGATACCATTGTTTTAGTATTTTTCCATATGTTGATTCCACTTGAGGTATAGGTGGTGTTTCAGTTAACCTCGTTATCTTGATCGTGAGCTGCACTGTGTTGTGTGTTTTTGTTAGACTTGTGCATTCGTCTTCGGGCGAACATGGAAACGAACATGAAGAGTGCGTTTTCGTGTTCGTTCCGAAGACACGCCGAAGAGAAGACGGCGGTGGTAAAACGTAGGCGAAGACGAAGACACACACCACGAAGACCTTCGTGATTGTCTTCGTCTTCGTCTACCATTCCCCCCCTTCATCTTACCTTGTCTTGTCTTGTCTTCGCGGCTTCGCGGCATCGCGGCAGTTCCCGGAAGTGGAAATCCGCAGGTTCGCCATCACGGGTTACAGGGCAGTGCGAATGAGCCTATTGGTCGCCTACAGGGACCTCCTCAGAGAAAGACCCTGCAGGTGACCAATAGGCTCACTCGCACGGTCTTTGTAGCCCCTGACAGCGAACCTATGGATTTCCGCTCCCGTTAACCCCTTCGATGCTGCGTTATCTAACACAGCATCGAAGGGGTTAACGGGAGCGGAAATCCATAGGTTAAAGGGCCGTGCAAGCGACCAATAGGCTCACTTGCACGGCCCCTTAACCCTTTAAAAAAAAGTTAACCCCTAACTAATTGAACAGGGAGGGAGACCAGTGGCATCGGCAGTGCCGATGCCACTGGTCTCCCTCCCTGTTCAATTAGTTAATTGTCCGTACGAGCGACTTTATTGGTCGCTCGTACGGACATTTAACCCGGCACAGACTAACTAATTGAACAGGGAGGGAGACCAGTGGCATCGGTCTCCCTCCCTGTTCAATTAGTTAAAGACCAGTGGCATCGGCAGGGCAAGTTGCAGCATTGGGGTTTTAAAACCTCAATGCTGCAACTTACCCTGCCGATGCCACTGGTCTCCCTCCCTGTTCAATTAGTTAAATGTCCGTACGAGCGACTTTATTGGTCGCTCGTACGGACATTTAACCCGGCACAGACTAACTAATTGAACAGGGAGGGAGACCAGTGGCATCGGTCTCCCTCCCTGTTCAATTAGTTAAAGACCAGTGGCATCGGCAGGGCAAGTTGCAGCATTGGGGTTTTAAAACCTCAATGCTGCAACTTACCCTGCCGATGCCACTGGTCTCCCTCCCTGTTCAATTAGTTAAATGTCCATACGAGCGACTTTATTGTTCGCTCGTACGGACATTTAATTAATTGAACAGGGAGGGAGACCAGTGGGATGTGCCGGGTAAGTTGCAGCATTGGGGTTTCAAAAGTCTGCACGAACGACCAACAGAGTCGCTCGTGCAGACTTTTAAAACCCCAATGCTGTAACTTACCCGGCACATCCCACTGGTCTCCCTGTTCTATCAGTTAAATGTCCGTACGAGCGACTTGATTGGTCGCTCGTACGGACATTTAACTGATAGAACAGAGAGACCAGTGGGATGTGCCGGGTAAGTTACAGCACCAGGAGCCTAAAAGTCTGTACGAGCGACTCTGTTGGTCGCTCGTACAGACTTTTAAAATCCCAATGCTGCAACTTACCCGGCACATCCCACTGGTCTCCCTGTTCGATCAGTTAATAAATGATAGAACAGGGAGACCAGCGGGATCTGCCAAACAATTACGGCACCAGGAGTATAACATTCTGTACGAGCGACCCTATTGGTCGCCAGCAGGGGGCTCGTCTGCCATCAACCAATGGCAGACGACCAATAGAGTTGCTCATACGGACATTTAAACTCCTGGCGCCAGAGCGGCTTTAACCCCGTTTTAACCCCTTAACCGGGGAAAACGAAGAAAACCCGAGCACGAAGAATGTCCGCGAATATTCGCCCGAAGAGAAGACAGGACCAGGCGAATATTCGCGGAATACGAAGGTTTTTTTTTTGCCGAAGACGAGCACGAAGACGAACACGAAGAGCCCCCTGGTGCCCAAGTCTAGTTTTTATTGTTCAATAAAGGAATACCACAGGACTTGGATGAATGATGAATCATGCTTCTCTATCTGGAAGTCTGATGAATGAATCTGGGTTTATCGGATGTCAGGAGAACATTACCTACTGGAATGCATAGTGCCTACTTGTTTGGTGGAGAAGGCATAATGATCTGAAGATATTTATTTCAGGATTTAGGCCCCCTAGTTCCAATAAAGAGTGACAGAAACCAATTCCCACAGACACACTTTAAAATCTTCTGGAAAGGCTTCTTAAAAGAGGATGGACAGGTGCCCACATACCTTTGGTCATATAATGTGTGTGAGTATATAATATATATATCTATATATACACACACAGTATCTCACAAAAGTGAGTACATCCCTAACATTTTTGTAAATATTTTATTATATTTTTTATGTGACAACACTGAGGAAAAGACTCTCTGTTACAATGTAAAGTAGTGAGTGGATTTTAAACTGTCTCTTTAACAGGAGCTTTACAGTATTAATGTAAGATACAGGGGACAGGGCATCAGATACCCACGAGTATTAATATCAGCAGCAGTAATAGGAATATCATATCTGACTACCCGACTATCCCAATACCCCTTCTAAACAACCCCCTCACCACACAGTTCCTGGAGAGCGGAGCTACACGTGGGCCCTTTTAGATAGCGCTGTCCCTTTAAATGTCAGTCAAGTAGCACACAGGTACCTCACAGCCCCCTGCCTGCAGCACAAGTGGTGTATGGGTAATGGCCACCTACTGGACCCTCTCTGTCAGACTCACCGGCAGCTTCATTCTCAGCAGACATGAGGAGCCTTCCCTCCAGCAGAGCTCAGCATGCGCAGGACACAGCACTCACTCTGCAGACACAGGGTACTCTGGGGTTTAAGGGACTGTGAAGCTGCAGTGGCCTCACCAGCTCCTCTCTGCTTAGGAGGACGCTCCAGCTTCCTCAACACAGTCTCTCACAGGGAGAGCACAAAAATCTAATCAGTCACTTTGGGCCTAATCCTGAGCTCTGTCACCTTGGAGCTTCTTCCTTCCTGCTTCCCTCTCATTCTCTGCCCTCCAGCCTCCCACATCCATCCATAAACACCCAGGCAATGCCTCACTGTCACCTGATTGGTGCAGCTGATCACAGGACCTGCATGTAGCTCCTCCATTTTGAGTCCTGGCAGTGGCTGAGGGGCCCATCAGCAGATGCAGCAGTAAAAGTGAGTGAGAAAATGGCGGGAGCTGCATACATAATACACAGCTGTGAGGGGTCTGAGATTTTACTTCAGGAAAAATAAATGCTGTTTAGGGCCCCAGATGTTTAAAACTCTTCCTAAGTTACCTGTATTCAGGGCACCAGCAACTGAAGTGCTGTGAGTACTTTATTAGTATATAACTCTATTTATCAGTATATAATTCTCTAATGTATATAACTCTATGTATCACTATATAATTCTCTAATCTAGATATCAGTATATAATTATCTAATGTATATAACTCTAAATATTAGGAATATAACTATATGATGTATAGAACTATATATATATATATGTATATATATATATATATATATATATATGTATATCAGTAAGCTTTAGCAGTATATAACTCTATATATCAGTATATGAATCTCTTATGTGTATAACTCTATATAACAGTGATATAATTCTATATCAGTATATAAATCAATATCTGAATATTACTATCTCAGGTATATAAAACTCTGATGTATATAACTCTATACCTGTATATTACTGTGGGAAGCACTATAATGTATATAAATCTATATCTGTATGTAAAGTAAATTTAGTATAGGTGATACCTTTATTGGCTGATAGCTTGTGAGGCTATCAGGGCCTCATATTATAGCTGATAATATATAAATGCTATAATATTCCTGAATGCATTTATAGGGTAATATGTGAAGTGGGGATGTGACCCGTTTGAACGTATAAATAAATACCGTATGTGTTTGATTATCAGAGCAAATGCTCTGAAAAAAAACTATCCAGAGGATGCGATTTCTCTGGGTTCTGCCGCCGGGGGTGCGGTGCTCCCCACCTACTTCATCTCCAACATTGGTGTCATCCTGCGATGTCAGCGGGACCTCCTGCCCCCATGCCATATTGTGTCATAGTTATATATATATATATATATATATATATGTTACATACATATAGTTAGGCTGAAAAAAGACATGCGTCCATCAAGTTCAGCCTTTCCTATATCTGAAAATTTTTTGCTGTTGATCCAAAAGAACCCAGTTTGGCTCCTTTCGATTTTGCACTAACCAGGGAAAAAATTCCTTCTTGACCCCAAAATGGCATTCAGATTTCTCCTTGGATCAATACGCGGTTTCCCCATAATTAAAGATTTTATCCCCAAGTATTATGTTTTTCCAAGTATTCGTCCAGTTGCTGTTTAAACGTCTGTACAGACTCTGATAAAACTACCTCTGCAGGCAGAGAATTCCACATCCTTACTGTCCTTACTGTAAAAAACCCTTTCCTCTGCTTTATACTAAATCTCCTTTCTTCCAGTCTAAACACGTGACCCAGCGTCTTAAGCATAGTCCTGTTTATGAACAGATTTCCACACAATGGTTTGTATTGGCCCTGAATATATTATCATATATATTATATATTATCATAATGCTATCATATCCCTTTCTTCATAACTATAGTGCTCCATTCCTTTTATTAATTTTGCAGCCCGCCTCTGAACCCTTTCTAGTGCTATGATATCCTGCTTTAGAAAAGGTGCCCAAAATTGCACAGCATATTCAAGGTGTGGCCTTACCATTGATTTATAAAGGGGCAAAATTATATTTTTATCCCGCAAATTGATGCCCCTTTTTATACACGACAATACCTTACTGGCTTTAGCGGCTGCTGACTGACATCGCACATTGTTGCCTAGTTTGTTGTCTATAACAATTCCCAAATCTTTCTCATTTGTCTTTATCCCTAATTCACTACCGTTTAGTATGTAGGTTGCTTGTGCATTCCCTACCCCGAAGTGCATAACTTTACATTTATCTACATTAAATTTCATCTGCCATTTGTGTGCCCATTCCCCCAGTCTATCTAAATCTCTCTGCAGCACAGTAATATTACTTTACCTAGTTCAGTGTCATCTGCAAACACAGAAACATGATTTTAAACGCCTATTGCCAGGTCATTTATCATCACTGTCTGGAATAAGGAAAGTGTTTCTGCAGTGTGAGAGCAGCACTACCTTTACCTTACCGAGGCTTTTTAGTAGCACACGTTCCATACAGCTTGTGACATTTCTACTATTTGTTAGTTTTATCAAGAGTCCCATGTTAGATATTCCCACACAAACTATGCATCACTTTTGTTCCGAAAAAATAGGGCTTTTGTTTGAAACCAACGAAACATGCAAAAAATAATAATTTTGAGAACTTCGTCACAGTAGGTGCCTCAATGCCTCAGCTAAACAATGATCGGATTAATGTTCGGGAACATTCCATTATTACACCCCACATAGATATTTTTTCATATTCTAGTGGGCTACATCCACCCTCAAATAGTACCCTATAGGGTAGCATTTTAAAATATCTGAATTGAGGGGTTTGAGAGTAATGAAAACTCAAGTCTTACAGGTATTTCCTAATCTTGCTTCACCTTTTGTGTCTGTACCTGTATATCTATAGGGTAACAAAATGGTCAATGTAGGAAAGAATGTGTGTACAAAATGGTTACAGAAAGGAAAAAAGTAACCATACCTACTGCAAGAAGTTACAAAGCAGGGTTTCAAGTCATTCTCAGTAGGATATATAGGTGAGAGCTTTGCCTATCCAGGTAGGACAAGAAATTACAAGCGTCCCAGAACCTCCCATTTATCTTAAGTGTTTTTTTCTGCCCTAACCTGGGTAGGTGAAGCTTCATCCCTTGTTTGTTTGTCTGAGGACTGTGTCTTATCTCAGTAGCTTCATCTCGTTAGCCTGCCATTGTTTGTTTCTTGGGGACCATTCCTTTCTTCCACATCAGAGTAGGATAGGATTCATGGGCAGATCCGTATTTACCTAACTCTAGCAGTCAGAGGAAGGATCCATAACTTTGTTTCCGTGTAGCTCACTCGGCTGCCCTTGGACTGTGTTTTCTGTATATTGGAGATTCTGTAACACTATATGGCCATATTTTTCTTAGCGGAGCTTCACCCGGCAAACTTCCGGGAATGCCGGGCAGGTATGATTATACAGTAGGGTTGCCAATGTGGAAAAAGTACACTTTCCCCAGCAAGCTTTTCTTCTAATTGAGGTAGAAGCTAAGTATCAAATGATGTGACCCTTGACCTTGAATCTAAAAAAAAAAGTGTGTTTTTAATATTCTGGGTAAAAAATATGTTATACACTTAAATGCATTGTTTCTTTGGTATTAGTTTGGGCTTTGGGAACAGGAGTAAAAAATCTCACACTCAATGAAATACCTTGCCACTTGTTAATGTAAATGATGGTATAATAAAATATGTGATGTCATATAACTTTGAGGACAAGTTAGTGTCTTCCCCTGTAGCTTTTCTTCTGAGATTTACTAGTCCGCAGAAGTTAATGTGTAATTTTTGTCCAGTAGTAATGAGTGGATGAACCTTAGTGAGAACTTGTTCAATATGTCTGGCTGGTGAGGGTACACATAGGATAGGGATGGGCCATTGGGAGGTAGGAAAGTGATTAAAACCTTCTGTGACCCTACATTCATGACACAACCTACCCACCGGTAATTTTCACAGATGCAAATCACACAACCTTTTATTTCTTCCAAAGACAATATGTCAGGATCTGGGTCCATAAAGACAACTGTAATGACCCAGAGCGCCCAAAGATGGTTTTCAGGAGTTATTGCGCAGCAGCTGAGATGCAGCGCTTTAGGCTCGTCAGCCGTTTCTGTCTGGACTTTGTTTTTCCGTTATTCTGGTTACGGTGTTTTGTCAGCTCTTCCTGCCTGTTATGGAGCATGCCTGTTTCTGGACCTGAGTCTGTAAACTGAGGCAAACATAATGGTGTCCCACACCTTATAAAGGAAGCAGAGCTGAAGCGAAGAGCAGAAATGGAATCAAGGAATTAGAAGCATAGCGAGACTGGGGGAACTCTAGCGAGACTGGAGGAACTCTAGCGAGACTGGGGGAACTCTAGCGAGACAGGGGGAACTAAAAGGAAGCAGCTCCACAGCCTGGTTGGAGCCTGACACAATGAATTAGTGTCAGGCTCCATCATAGAGGCCCCGGCGGAAGTGGAGTGCAGGAGTGGAGGTTGTCTGTGTGCATTGAACAGCCGTTCACCGGCTGCCAGAGAGGAGGTTTCAGGTCCCCTGCAGTGAAGGGTTTTTCATTGCAGGTGGGGTACTTCACTACTGGTAGGTAGTTGGGAAAAAGTTAAAATGTATATGCCAAGTGCATTATTCTTCTAATGTACTTTACTACCAGTGGTAGAGGCCGATACAGTAAACGAAGCATGCATACAAGGGACACAAAGCTATTGTTAAGCTAAGACAAGATCAAGAACTGATCAAGACCTAAATGATGCATCAGGAAAAAACAGGCCAAATAGGTTTTATCTGCTGTCAGATTCTATGTTTCTATGAATAGACCCAAGAGTGGCAGAGTTAAGACGTACAGTAAGCATACCTACCAACATTTCAAAATGTGAAAGAGGGACACTTTTTATGTTTTTAAATCTCGCGGAACTCACTGATGCAAGCAATTGCACTTTACAATGTTGCGCTTGCATCGTCACATACACTTCCTTTACACACACATACTCGTACACTGCCCTTACACACACACACACACACACACATACATACATGTACACTGCCCTTACACACACACACATATACATGTACAATGCCTTTACACACATACACTCCCCTTACACACATAGGCACTGCCCTTACACACACATATATACACATACACTGGCTTTACACACCAGCTAACAAATACCAACACTGCTCTTACACACACTGGCCCATACACACACATACACAAACACATACATACACATACACTGCCATTACACCCCTTTCTCCCCATCTCTTACCTTTTCTTCCATCCGTCTTCCTTCATCCTTCTGCCTCCATCCTGTATCCTGCGGTGGGAGCGCGAGGTCTGCTCCCTCATCACTACGTGCCGGCTATTGCTGCCGAGTGTAGGGATGACGTCATATCCCCGCGCTCGGCATTATTTGCCGGCACGTAGTGATTAGGGAGCAGTAAAGCGAGGTCTGAAGTGTCCCTAATGTTGAACCGACTAGAGGGAGATTGCGATCTCCCAGCTAGTCTGCAGGCTGCAGTCGCTGATCGGGCGGCTGTGTGCCCCCCGCAGCTGCACCTGAGGTGAGTACTGATCTTGCCTCACCCTTCTTCTGCTCCTGCAAAGCGGGACAGAGGAAGGGATAGGCGGTACAGCGGGACAGGGACCCAAAATCGGGACTGTCCCGCGTAAATTGGGAGAGTTGGGGGCATGTTGTAAGTAATTTTGCCTATCCTAGTGCTTTATCAGTGAAGTTACCATAAGAATCTGGCGGTTGACTCAGCATTAATTTGAATGGAGTTCTAGGTCATCAATGTGAGTAGGCACGAATGTCATCCCAAGTTGGCTTGAGCTCTGGTCATACTAGCAAATAACTTCATATTAGTATAGATGAGTTTATCAGGCGACTATGTTTGGAAGGGTTACAACCTTTAATGTCACAGTATTTATTCCATGAAATAAAGTGTAGTATCAGACGGGATTCACTGCCCAACCAAGCAATAATTAGATATTATTGTCCTTTAAAATATTTTCAACTATTGGTGTCATGGAGCTGTGTGGTCCGATCAACTACCTCCCCTGAATTGTGCTTCCTTAGCCTGTGACAACCCAATTTCCCCGGGTTCCCAGTCACTAGCCAAGACTCAGTGTAGGGTATAAGCAAAATGAAGACTGCTTTATTTTTCACACACAGTACTGGAAATAGCCAGCAAACCACATATTAACATAAATCAAGATATTGCGATACAAACCGCCCCTTAATCTGCCTCCCAGAGACAACAGGGGCAGTAACGGGATTAACAGTACAATAGGGTCCCAACCTCCACTATCTATTACTGGCCGAAATCAGTTTCAAGGTTTGACTGGGGCTACAACATAGTAGTGCACCATGGGGGTGGGGGCTGACATGAAACTAAAACAATGGCGGTCACTCCCTGGCTGCAGATCCTGGCTGTCTGCCAGAGATAATCCCCTCAGCAAGTGATGAGGTGATATACTTCTGGGGGTGACACAGAAGTCTTTACAAAGCCAGTCAGGCCTCTCCAATGGCCCCAGTGATGGAGGGTTCCGTCACAATCGGTATGCAAATGATCAAGTGGAGAAGGAAACACAAAATAATTTAGGGATTTGTTTTCAGTTTACTTTAATGTCTGACATGAAGTCTGCATCATCTGAATTCCAATAAGGGAATCTTTTAATTGTTCTGAATGCAGTCATTAACTCATTTATACTGATACGATGGGCATAAACATTATATTTACACTATGTCTACAGAGGTTTATTTGGTTCCTGTCGTGTGTGTCTTGCTTTGTGTGGTGTTGAGTTTATCTCTGTGCTTTGCAACATGTGGACGCCTCACCTTTCTTGCAGGATAAAATAGTTGCCTGTTATAAAAAAGATATATGCTTCTTAAAAGTATATAGGGTTTTGTGTGCAAAAATGTATTTTGATGTCCAGAAAACTAATTCAAGTTTCTAAAATTGACCATTGACAGTTATAAGATAATAATACATATAATTCAGAATATGGTTCTTATAACTATTTGGTTAAACCTTTAATTCTGCTTCCAAGTAAATATGTTTTTGTATTCAATTCCTGTCTAAAAAGAATTACATAGCATTTTGGAATAAATATACATCCTAGAAGTCCTGCACTTGAAGCCACTATGGCAAAAATCTCTACGGCCACCATGTTCTTCCCTTTGGTGCTCAGATAGGCCGGGATCAACGCAATCCAAACGCTGCAGAACACCAGCATGCTGAAGGTGATGTACTTGGCCTCATTAAAACTGTCCGGTAATGTCCTGGCTAAAAAAGCTATAATAAAACTAAGAGCTGCCAGGAGCCCCATATAACCCAGGACACTGTAGAAGGCAATAACCGAGCCCTCATTACACTGAACGATGATCTTTCCCTGATAAGAGTGCATGTCCAGCTCCTGAAATGGGGGGGAAATGGCCAACCAGGAAATATTAATGATAACTTGAATGGATGAGCAGAGCAGTACTATAGAATTGGAGACTTTCACACTGACCCAGTTTGCCCAGGAGCTGCCGGGTTTCGCGGCTTTGAAAACAATATAGATCATGATTGTTTTGCTTAAAATACAAGACACGGCTAATGAGAAGAGGACTCCAAAAGCTGTTTGGCGCAGCATGCAGGTTACATCCTCAGGACGACCGAGGAACAGAAACACACAGAGAAAGCTCAGCATGATGGAGACCAAGAGGAGGAAGCTGAGGTTCTTGTTATTGGCTTTCACAATTGGGGTATCTCTGAAGACAATGAAGATCAGTAATATTACAACAGTTACAAGACAAAACAGAATTGATACAAAGGATAAAACAGCAGCAACTGCATCCAAATATGATAGAAACTCCACCGATTTTGGAATACATCGATCCCTTTTCTCATTAGACCATTTATCACTTGGGCAAACAATGCAGTTTTCACTGTCTGAAAAATAACGTAAAGTAACATTATGTCTCAATATGTAAATTAAACATAAAATATAATATAGTATATAGTTCCCTCCCACTAAGTGTATCCATATTAACTAATGTTAAATTACTTCTTTTTGTTTACATTTCTTAGATTTGAACTGAAGATAACAAACAAAAATAGCCGCAAATCTAATCGCCCCAATTTTCCTTCGCCTTGTTTTAGTTTCAGGAATCATATGCCTATCCCATGCGTGTTTCAAGTCACTTGCTGCACTAACCTCTACCACTTTTGCCAAGAATCTGGTCCACTCATCTCACATGGAAGTAAATATAACGGAGGAGCTCAAAGACCAAACAAGGAACAAAAACAAAACCCCACTATAAGTAGATTTCTTGAGTAAATGTACAGTTCCCAAACCCATTGAAAACAATGCATTTTGTCATTAAGGGGTTAAACCATTACTACTTTTTATGTTTTTAATGGGGGTTTTTTAGTGCACTGAGGCGCATTTGTGAAAGTGAACCAGCTGTGTGCAGAAGCATGGAGGTTGGAGCTTGTGTAAAAAGGTCTTTCTCAGAATATCTGTAAGGTGCTTGGTATCACAGCTGGTTGTCGGCTGACAGGTAGTTTTTCTGCTCCTCCCGGGTGGGGAGGTTATGCCCAGCTCTAGTCAACCCATGCCTGTCTTGTTTGTCTATTATTGTGATCACTTATAGCTACACCTGCCTCTCCTTGTGGCTCTCAATACCCCCCAACTCCACCCATGGGCATAAGAACCCCCAGTAACTCATGCTGCCCCCCAGATTTTTAGGGGTTCCTAGGCCCATGACTCCACCCTCTACCTTACCAGGAGCAGGCTTTCATTCCTACACACATACTATGAGTAAATTATGTGTATGATTCTATATAATCTATTATACCAGATCTGTTGGATATCTCTCCCTCTGAGCACCGGACACAGTCGTAGCAGCAGATTTGTGTTCCAGGTCTCAGAACTTTTCGATATCCAGGCAAACAGTTCTCTGAACACTGAGACCTTGGAATCTACAAACAGAAAAAAAAATAGTTCTTGTTTGAGCCACTCTTATAAATTAATAAAGAATGAGCAAATGGTTGGGGCGCAGGTACATGTTGCTTTTTTTAGGACTAACAGCTTGGATCCATGCAGGCTTTTCGAAGAGACTAGAGCTTTTGCAGGATCCAGTCTATGATTCCTATGTGGTCTGCATCAGGCATAGGTGCTGGGCATTCAAACCTGGAGCCTGGCGATCAGAGACTGTTGTGGAAAGAAGAATTTCCTCTGTCCTCCCGGGGCAAGGAGATTCCCTAAAAAAACCCTGAGGTATCCCTGAGGTAAGGGAGGAAATACTTGCCTGGACATTTGTGTGTTGTCTGGGGGAGGTTTTCTGGTGCCTGGCTTAGCGAGGTCTGGCTGGGAGGTCTGGTTAGTGGGTGTTTAGGATGGTCAGTCTAAAGTGTGACGTTTATGGCTCTCATGCTACAAGGTTTTTCACAAGTTAGAGCCATTACACCGTCAAAGTGGTTTTGTTTTACCATCTTTAGGATGTATGGTGCTGGTGAGTTTATATTATTTCTGTTAAATTATTTTTAATATACTCTATGCCTGTAAAGTTTATAGAAATGTAGCTTAATTTTAATGTTGGAAAACAAAAACAATAATCCCCCCCCCCCTTACCTGGTTGTCTTTGTTCCTCCATATTGCTAAATGCGAGTCAATGATTAGCTGCTGACCATCTGGAGCCCACTCAGTGAAGTTACCCACAATGTTTCTAAATGCAGACTTATTTGATAAAAACACCCAGTTTGTAATTATGTAATGGTATGCAAATTCTCCATGTTCATCGTATAATGTGCGGCCCAACTGAGATGCAGATGTTATCCTTTTTATATAGCGATGCAACTGTTAAAAATGATTTAGAACAAAACAAGAGGACATTCACAGTCACAATGTAGGAGAGTTTTCTTCTACGTCATTAATCAAGAAAATAAAAATACCTCCCATTTTACAACAGAACCCACCCAAACACTCGACTAAAATAGACCAATACCTGACCTCTAATATTCATCCACTAGAACTTCATATCATTAACTACCATCAACCCTTCATCAGTCTACAGCACATCGTTAGAACCAACAGCACCAGGGTCACCATGAAGGCACAATTTAGAAGAAAATATTGTTCTTTGGTAAATAACAACATTGGATTTTGCATGTGAGCTGCAATTAGTGTTAGAATGGCGATATAACTTAAGAGGTAGCAAGTAACAATTATATAAAATACACAACAATATACAACATAAAGGCTTCTAATACGTTGCAATCATTTGCAAGGAACTCATAGACATTAAATGCTATTTCACTTCTCTTTAATGCTGCATGTGTAATACCCTAAGCCTTTTCATGCCCTTTTTCAATTTGAAGATTGCCCCTCTTCCTGTACCATGTGTGTAATAATATTAAATACTAATAAATGTTAAAATAGGTACCAAACAAGGTACTTTCGCTAGAGATATAACTTTAAAAAAACCCTCTCTGTCCCAAGACAAAGTTCAAAAACTGCAAACAATATAATGTAATATTTAAGATAGGATTTTGCTGTCTAATAAAATTACCAAAATCTCTGTATATTCTCAAGGGATGCTGCTGATCCTAAAGCAAGATTTTCCCTTCAGTAACACCTAACTTGTGGAAGAAATATGTAAAACTACAAAACAGTGGGTTTTGCTTTTAACTTTTTGATGTTCATCATTTAGTATGGATAATACTATACATGTAAAAGTCACATCACAGCAAAGACCTCTGTCCATATACACCAATCAGCCATAACATTATGACCACTGACAGGTGAAGTGAATGACACTGATAATCTTGTTATCATGGCGCTTGTAAGTGGGTGGGATGTATTAGACAGCAAGTGAACCTTTCATCATCAAAGTGATGTGTTGGAAGAAGGTAAAAGTGTAAGGATATGAGCAACTTTGACAAGGGCTTACTTGTGATGGCTTGACAATTGAGTCAGGGCATCTCCAAAACTGCAGCTCTTGTGGGGTGTTCCCGGTCTGCAGTGGTCAGCACCTATCAAAAGTGGTCCAATGAAGCAATAACAGTGAACAGACTACAGGGTCATGGGCAGCCAAAGCTCGTTGATGCACGTGTGGGGCGAAGGCTGGTCCGTGTGGTCAAATCCCTACTGTGGTTCAAATTGCTGAAAAAGTTATTGTTGGTTCTAATAGAAAAGTGTCAGAACACACAGAGCACTAAAGTTTGTTGAATATGGGGCTGTGTAGCTGCAGACCAGTCAGGGTGCCCATGCTGAGGGGTCAGCATGGGCACCCTGACTGTCTGCAGCCAAAAGCACTTAAAATGGACACATCAGCATAAGAACTGGAAGAAATGGAAGAAGGTGGCCTGGTCTGATGAATCACGTTTTCTCTTACATCAGGTGGATGGCCGGATGCGTCATTTACCTGGAGAAAACATAGCACCAGGATGCATCCATTGAGGCCCCATCTGTTGCTAACGTCTTGGTGCCAGATACAACAGCAGACGTTCAGTGTGGTGGAGTCCACGCCTTGACCCGCCAGGACCTACACAATATTAGGCAGGCGGTCATAATGTTATGGCTGATCTGTATATACACTCAATGGCCACTTTATTAGCTACACTCTTTGCTAGTACTGGGTCGGACCACCTTTTGCATTAAGAACTGCCTTAATTCTTCATGTCATTCTTTGCACAAGGTGCTGGAAACATTTCTCAGAGGTTTTGGTCCATATGCACATGAAGACATGATACAAACTGTTCCACCACATCCCAAAGGTGCTCTATTAGATTGAGATCTGGTGACTGTGGAGGCCATTGGAGTTCAGTAAACTCATGGCCATGTTTAAGAAACCAGTTTGAGAGGATTATTATTATTCTTTTATTTCCAACAATTTATGCAGCACTTAATAAAATACATATATTCAAGGGGTATGACAAGACAATTCTTCCTGTATGTCCGTCAGCGTCTGACACGTGAAGCAGTCTGTATTTCATACATACCTGGTGTTTATAGATGTTTTGGATTGTATTTCCTTTTGCATTCTCGTTATAAAATAAGTGCATGTCATGTAAAGCTTTAGCTAAAACACTCACTGAAATAAACACCCGAGGAGAAACACCAACATTCAGATGATCTTTAACAAATAATTTACGTTTCCCACTGCAGTTACACAGAGATATTTTATAGATCTCTTCATAAAGCCTATTCTTTTCAGAATTTTCTGATAAACATTTATAATACAATATCCATATATCTTCGAGAAGCTTGTCTGCTGGACGGTTTGAAGGATGGATATTATCAAAGAAACTTCCGGTATCCGGTAGCGCTAAAGGATGCGGTTCTATGGCCAGACTGCCATTCAGGGGTTCTACAAAGTAATCTGTGAGATATTCATTGGAAGCCCAGGCAGGAGGAAGGATTAATGTTATATCTTTATGTTTGAGACACAGATTTAAAACGTGAATAATTCTGGTGCTGAAAGAGCCGCAGAGTATAATAATTTGAGCCGATGACATTAAAACAGTTTCTGACATCATTTTCATATTTTCAGATAGTTCTTGTGATAAACTAATTTTTACAGTGAAGGAAATACAAATTCCATAACTTGTCAGATACGCTCTCAGAGCCTGACTCTCTGTCTCTCCGGTGTCATCATCAACCGCGAGTATTCCCACCCAGGTCCATCCGAAATGTTTTAGAATCTTCAATATAATTTTATTATAGACAAGATAATTTTGAACAGAGCGGAAGAAATGCGGATAAACACGTCTATCACTCAGTGCATAGTCTGTCGCTCCATAACTGATCTACAAAATGGAAGAGAAAAGTGTAAACATTCTGCGGTAAAGGTTTCTGATAACAGCTTGGAGTCAGACATGGTTGTGATCTCACCATGAAACTGAATGCTAATGTCAGACAATACATGGAAGACCATTCAAGTTACTCACCTGTGCGTATCCATGCACCCCTAGTAACTGTGCTATGGGAATGGTAGTAGTAGAATGGTGATCGCCAATAAATCCAGCCACGTTGTTAGAATTCGCACAAGAGTAATTAGGGACGGTCATGCCGCGGCCAGACAAAATCTGAAGAATGCTTTTCACAGCTTTTCTTTCATCTAAACAGGAGTCATATATATGATAACCCAGGGTAATATTTGGTAAAATGTTTGGGTCGTTGTTCAATGTTTCAATGGTGAAAAGAAAGACCAGTAAATTGATGTAATCCATGAGGCCTGGGCTGTAAAGGTAGAAGAATGAGATTAAAGCAGAAGAACATAGTCAGAGGTTTAATAGATTGAGACTTTATAACAATGCCATGTTACCATCAACTGGCCTGGACCCAAACAAACAGCAAAACAGGTCATGGGTCGGTGGAGAGTACTATAACATGTGCTCTAAACAGGATCCTTATCCACCTTTGTGAGAAAGATTTCTGTCCCAGGCAGTACAGCATATGGCTCCCCTTTACAGACTGAAAATGTTTTTATTTTTATTTTTTTTAACAAAGTAAAGAAATTATCTATGTTCCTTTAAAAAAGAAAAATCCTTTATAGTATATAGTATCGTGCCACTTTCCTTCTGCAATTTCTGCATATTGTCTTAATGTTTCATGTGTTTTAGAATTAATGCAATATACATAGAACAAAAACTGACAAAACAAGAATAATCTTTCGGCAAAACAACTAAACAAATAGATACTAAATCCCCCTAAATCAAGTCAATAGCATAAAATGTATGATATTGCAAGACAAAAATCTTCCATTGTATAAAGTTAATTTCCCAAAACAGTCAAAGTAATAAATACGCATTTATATATCTCAACGTAATAAACATTACAAATAGTACTGTGTGTACGAGTTATACCTCTGAGATAACACAGGGAGAAATAAAAATGTAATAACTTTAAACAGCGGCACAGCAACTGGATTAACTGGTTAACACAGTCATGGGTATGATTCCCTTGGATTTGGCTCTTAATTTCTTAAATTCACAAACCAAAATTTGTGCTACAGATATTATTTCTTTCCTTTATGGTTTGCTGGGGAAACTTACGCGACACAGACGAGTTTGGGGGAAAAATGATCCTGTCCAAAAAAAAAATTCCTCATTTGATTATTCACCGTGAGAACTCCTCCAATTATAATGTCCCCATCTTTAAAATACTCAAAGTCTTCATATGGTTTGATGACTTGCAGATGACAGGCCGGTGCTGGGCTCTGGATCTCAGATCTGCAGGGCGTCATACACAGGAGCAACAAACAAACGAGACGTTTCAATGGAAGAGACCCAGCGATCAGCATCATGCAGCCCAGTAACCTGCCGAGTGCCAGAGAGTGTCTGCCGGGTTCGGTGGAATCGAGCACCGTGTGGGTCAGGCATCTGCTGCATCTGATATCATTGTAGTGAACCTGAACATCTCGGCTCTTTTTATACAGTGCGGTCTCATTCATTGCAATGGAGTCTCAATATAGATGCAGGACTTTGTGTTTTGGGATCGCAATTCTATGTTGGTTTTAAATTATAAGAAAACCGCAGAGCGCCGGTAATTGTCTGCATGGACAGAAATATACAAACGCAGACTTTAATCAAATGTCTTTAGAGTATTAGTTAGTTATAGCAGGAAGTTTCACTCATCGGCAGTTTTGTGCTCTATAATAATATTTATACAGTTCTCTCAGACGTAAATGCCTTTCAAAACTTTTTAACTTTATTATTGATCTTTTAGCATATGTAATCTTTTGCTCCCTATGCATTTTTTTATTAAATATAATTCATGTAGGTCTTCATATATTTTGGTTTTTGGTGCGATTATATTCTATCTTACTATTTTAAAGGAAAAGTTGGAAAAGTTAGTACAGAAAATGCATCACTTGTCATAATTTAAATTTTTTTCTAATTATGCATTACTTCCTATAATCCCCAGTGTATATTGCATCAGAATCCCAATGTAAGTTAAAACAGGAAGTAATAACCCACTTCCTGGACTCTCCCTGCATTGTATCCAAAGACTGTGCACATGCCTCAAACAGCCATCATTTACAAAACAGTCTTTCAATAAGTTTGCAATGTAAGCAATAGTTGCCAAGTATGCAAATCTAACTTGAGTTGTTACAAGAGATTCACAGTTAAGATGGTGTTCTGGGTCTTCACCAGATGAATGAAGCTGGAGCCTTTGTACAACTTGTCTGGTCTGGAGACTGGAGATAGTGGGTCATAACTGTCCTGTGGGAATGTCAGTACTTGAATGGTGATCACCAATAAATCCAGCCACGTTGTTAGAATTCGCACAAGAGTAATTAGGGGCGGTCATGCAACGGCGAGACAAAATCTGAAGAATGTTTTTTGCAGTTATTCTTTGATCTAGACAGAAATCATATATATGATAACTCATGACAGGAGTAGCCTCGACTCTCGGGCTATGCCACGTCCAATAATCACACAAATAAACACAGACACCAATGGGGGATGATAAGGCCACAGCCGATTTCCTAATAAAGTCATTGCACGCAACATGTGAACATAAAAAGTGCGTTAACACGACAATGACCCCAAACCATTTACATAGGAAACAGGATCAACAGCAGCCAAACCATAAACGTCACCTATAGGATGGCATCCGGTGATGCCCCGGCCGAGGTACCACCAGTTATAACACCACATGACACAAGTCCTATTCCCACCTCCTCTCGCTCTCTTCTACTTCTTCTAGCTTCTGGGGGTATCTCCCCAAACCCTCCTTTGGTGCTCTCTGCCTCATCCTCTCCCAGTCAACATTCCAGAAACCTCAATAATCTTTTCCACATACCCTGCCGCTCTTCTTACCCCCCCCCCCATTTACCTTTGCACTCTGGAATGCACATTCTGTCTATAACAAACTAACAGGCCTACAAGTCTACTTTGTCTCTAGTTCCTTACACCTTCTCTCTCTAACTGAAACCTGGCAAACCTGTTTGGACACTGCTTCTCCCGCTGCTCCCTCCTATGGTGGCCTACACCTCACTCACACTCCCAGACCTGATGACAGGAAGGGTGGAGGGGTAGGCTTCCTACTCTCCCCTACTTGTACTTTTTAACCTATTCCCTCTGCTCCATCACTCTCTTTCTCCTCATTTGAAGTCCATGCTATCCGACTATTTTATCCCATCTCCATACGCATTGCTGTTATATATCGCCCCCCCCCCGGCCCGGCTAACATCTTTCTTGATCACTTCTCCTCATGGCTTCCTCTCTTTCTCTCCTCTGAGGTTCCTTCTGTTGTCCTTGGGGATTTCAACATCCCAGTTGACACCCCATTGAGTCCCATGGCTTCAAAATTTCTTTCTATTACCTCCTCGTTTGATCTCCAACAACATATTAACTCCCCTACTTATGATGATGGTCACACCCTGGACCTTACCTTCTAGCATGTGCTCTCTCACTAACCTTTCTAATTCCCCTTTCCCTCTCTCTAACCTTGCCTCATACTTGCTCCCTTGAACCCCTAACCAGATACCTCAGCTCTATTAATCTTCAGAACTTCTCAATCAATTTACTCCCATTTCTGCAATGTCAAACATGTCATGCCCTAACAATGCTACCTCTGTCTATAACTTTACCCTCCCTTCTGCTCTGGAGCATGTAGGCACACGACTGTAACCCGGAACCTACGACGATGTTCCCGCACTGCTGAACGTAGTTGGCGAAAGTCTCATTCCATGTCTGACTTATAAATTATTGCTACGTTCCTACTACTCTGCTCTCAACCTTGCTAAAGAAACCTACTTCACCCCCCTCATCTCCTCCCTGTCTCACAACCCTAAACGACTATTTAATACTTTCAATTCCCTGCTTCGACCGATCCCTACTACCCCTTCCACTAACCTTAATGCATCTGACTTTGCCACATTCTTCAATAATAAAATTCAAACTATCAGAGATGACATATCTGCACAGTCACGACCCTGCCCTCACCCTCCCTCTGACTATGCACCCGCTACCCACTGAACTCTTCTCACTTCACTACATTAACTCATTTCTCTGCTGTCACCGAAGAGGATGTACATGCTCTTCTTCTTTTATTCTTATCCACATGCCCCCTTGACACGATCCCTTCCCATCTCACCCAGTTTCTTTCATCTACCCTTGTCCCTACTCTAACTTATACCTTCAACCTCTCCCTCACTACTGGATCTGTCCCATCCTCCTTCAAGCATGCTACATTACTCTGTTGGATCAACAGCAACAAATTAACAGATATAGCCCTTTCTCAGCCTATGTAACTATGTAACTCTTATCTTGAAAAAGTCCTCCCTCGCCCCGACTGATCTCTCCAATTACGATCCCATCTCTCTGCTCTCTCAGTTGGGGTACCCCAAGGCTCAGTTTTAGGACCCCTTCTGTTTTCTCTTTACACTTCCTCCCTTGGCAAACTGATCTCATCCTTCGGCTTTCGCTACCACCTGTATGCTGATGACACCCAGATCTATCTATCCTCCCCTGATCTCTCCCCCTCTGTCTTAGATCATGTAACTAACTGGCTTGCATCTGTCTCTACCTGGATGTCTGCACGTTTCTTGAAATTTAACCTCTCCAAAACTGAACTCCTTATCTTCCCTCCCTCCAATGCTAAGATTCCCCCATCTATCTCCCTCAATGTTAATGGTGCTATCATCTCCCCGTCTGCTCATGCACGGTGTCTTGGTATCACCCTTGACTCTGACCTTTCGTTCACAACCCATACTCAGTCTGTCTCTAAAAACTGTTGTCTCCATCTTAAAAACATTGCCTGCATCCGTCCCTTCCTAATACAGCATGCCACAAAGGCTCTTGTCCATGCCCTGATTATCTCCCATCTTGATTACTGTAACTCTGTCTTAGCTGGTCTCCCTTCTTAACCGTCTTACCCCTCTACAATCCACCATGAATGCTGCTGCCAGACTTATCTTCTCTCACGTCACTTCACTAATTCCTCTTCCCTCTGTCTTCCTCTCAGTCTCTTCACTGACTGCCTGTGTGCTTCAGGATTCATTTCAAAGTCCTCACTCTTACTTTCAAAGCCCTTCACAGTGGTTCCCCTCCCTACATCTCCTCACTCATCTCTAAATACACTCCTAACCGGTCTCTCCGCTCATCCAATGATCTCCTTCTACCCTCTCCTCTGATTTCTAGGTCTCATGCCCGCTTACAAGATTTCACCAGGGCTGCCCCTATCCTCTGCAATGCTCTCCCCTGGCCTATCCGTCTTTCTCTGTACCTTTATTCCTTCATAAAAATCCCTCAAGACCCACTTCTTTAAGGATGCTTACAACATAGCACATTAACACCCTCCCATATTCCTTTAGCTTGCCTTTCCTAGTCCCTCTCCTGCAATCTTTTACTAGTCTGGCTGGTCTATCCCTAACATCGGCACTTTTAGCTATTGTGTTATACACCCTAAATCCCTCTAGACTGTAAGCTCGTTTGAGCAGGGCCCTCCTCACCTGTTGTCTCTGTTAGTCAATTTGTTATGTTACATACTACTTGTTATGTCCTGTCTACCCATTGTACAGCGCTATGGAATTTGATGGCACTATATAAAACAATAAATAATAATGACCCGCCCCGGCTACCTGGCAAACTACCGCACCCTGGCTATGACAAAGTGGCTATAACAGAAACCGAGAGAAGATATTAATCAGGAACAAAACCAGAAACATAGCAACAAAAAACAGCTCACAAATAAGGGAGGGATGGTGGAACAAACACACAGGGTAAGCTGGCAAAACAAAACAGCCCCGATCCTCCTTTTCCTAACCTTTTATATTCCTGTCAACTTCCTCCCCCTCTTATCTGAATTTTGACCCCTCTGTATTCCTGTCAAGGACCCCTTTAGTTTATGCATCGATATCCGCAATATTTCCTGAATGTCACCATTAAGAATTGTAACCCCTGTTTGACCAGGAGTGTCACACTTACCGCCCTTCTATGTTAGCACTTTGGCAGATTGTAGTACTTACAGAACATATATGGTTAATATATACATACTAACTATCCCTTGGAAGCAAACAATTCATTTTGCACCCCAGTGCTTGTATTCCGGGTAACACTGCTTGAAGGTCTCTTCTTTGCCCAAATAGAATGTAAAAGTAGCCCACTTCCCTGCATAAATAAAATGGGATAAAAAGCAGTGGACCCCATAAGGACTTAGAAGTAGTTTTTTTTTTTTTTAACATTTACCCCCTCCACCAATTTTAAGAGAATGGTGATGTAAAAGTGGATTGAGGTAGTGCTGCTTCTTTTAAATGTAAATGCAGGGCAGGTGGTGCATGGGTAATGGCTGCCTACCACTTTAACTCACTGGCAGACTCCTTCTGATCAGATATCAGGAACCTTCCCTCAGCACTCACTCTGCAGACACAAGGCACTCAGGGCTGGGGAGGACTGTGAAGCTGCTGCAGCCTCACCGGGTCCTCTCTGTTAGGGAGGATACTTACAGCTTCTGTAACATACTTAAAGGGAGAGCATTAAAATCTATTCAGGGCTCACTTTGGGCCTAGTCCTGAACTCTGTCAGCATAAAATTCCTTCTCTCTCTACCCTCCAGCAACCTACATCCTCTTGCAAAAACAGAAAGTCTCACTGTCACCTGATTGGTGCCGCGAATCACATAACCTGCTTGCTGGGGTGGATGGGAAGAACAGCTAGCGCCTCCATTTTAAGTCCCGGTAGTGGCTGGGTGACGCATCACCAGCAATAAAAGTGTGGAAATGTAGAGGACCGCATAAAGATCAGGTAAGAACCGGCTTAGACTCATTTGTGCTACGAGAACAGTTCCTTTGGGGGTCAGATGCCTTCCTCTATCTTATATGCAGTGAGATGGGGGCTAAAAGTAAATGAAGGGGTTAATTAACAAGGGAGCCAATATTAGTGGTGGGCACTGTAGATCAAATGAAAATCACATGCAAACTTAGCACTGAAGGTATCAAATACATAGGAAGCCTAGATTACAGGCATAGATCACTGGTTGCACACCCCAAAAGCCAGACTGTGTCCACAGTACTTGCCCCAGCATCCAGATTGCATCCACGCACTTACATACATTTTCAAAACACAAACTCTCCCCTTTCTCCTTTTTTCCCTGGCCAAAGATGAGTGTGTGTTGGGGAATCAGTGCAGGAGATAAACGAGAATACTACTTCAAAACCGGTTACAGAAATTGTAGCGCGACGGAGGGAATCATTAAACTTGGCCGACAGTACTATGACACTGTTAGATTTGGAACCACGTATCACGTATACAAAGCAGTTTACGCCGTGGCTTCTTCTTTGCATGAAATGCAATTATACATTATCAGGAATCCAGGGAACCCAATACCTATGTATCAGGTAGTAATTAAATAATAAAATAATTTGGATTTAGATTTCTTTAATGTACAGCGAGTGAATATTGCCAGATGATCAGCATTGAGCATTTTGCTGTGACACCTAGTCTGTGTTAACAGGGAACTGTATTGCATGTGAAAAATAATGCCTCTTTTCCCAGAAAGCTCATATATGGGGTATTGTGGGTTCCCTGAAATGGTTAATGAATTGATATGTATGGTACCATGTTTGGACATACAAGGAGAGTGTTTGATGCAACGGACCCCATCCTGTGCCTTTCCCTTATCTCCATCTCATCCAGGTAGGGTAGGAATGAGGCACCGGATGGCATCATATATCCACTAGATAAAGGTTTATACGTTTAAACCCCACATCCCACTAAATTGATTTAATTAACCCCAGCCCACCAACAGTTAATTGTGGGTCCAAAAGACCCCTATCTATTTTAAGTAATGTTTGGGTGATTTTAAAACAGATGATGTTGCTAGTTTCATATAAGGACAGACTAGCTTCCTACACAAGTATTATGCTACCTCATCCAGGTCTGGTCAGCAGGGGCAGATTAACATCGGGGCTCAATGCCTCCACTTGCACATGGGCCAAAAAAAGCAATTTGGACAATTTTGTGTTATTCTTTTGGTCCAGGTGCACAAGTCTACCAATAATGTAAAATAGCGTAAGCAGAAACCTATTTATTTTGATAAAGAGATTTTGCTTAAAAGGTGACAATGGCATTAAAACCAACAAGTATATAAAACATATGATATATAATATTCTGAAAACATTAAATGTTTCAGCACTTTTTAAGGAGAGTTCACTTCAGAGATCCCACCGGAGAAGAGGTCTACTTTAAAGAAAATGGAGAGATGCCCTCAGTGTATCATGTAAAGAATCAGATTTTTTTACCAAATGGAACCAACATAGAAAAGCATGTCGGAATCATTGACCTATCAGCTCCGGAAGGGAAACAGCTCAACATTCGCCAGAGGCTAATAACTTGGAAATACAACACCAAGGAGGTCAGTAGCATTGAGGATGTCGGCATGCTGTCCTAAGACAATGATCCTTTAACTAACAGGATGGTGGGTGCATGTGTGTGCAAAACTTCAATCATTAATAGTCTTCGGTATGTGTGGAACATGTTTGGTTGTTGTCAGAAAAGGCAAGTTTGTAAAAATCACAAATTGATTGAAGCCAACTCGCATTAACACTCACAAAAAGTCCACAGAAAGCAGGTAACTCAAAAATGCATTAGCCTACAAGTTGCTAATATGAGTAGGAGCTAAGTTCCAATTTAAGGTAATCTCCCCTAAAAATAGTTAAAAAAACCATAAGGGGTTGATAATACCCCTCCTCTTCTCCCACCCCATTCTCAGTAGGATACTAGTAAAGGGGGGTATTGCCATATATACCCCCTCACATCCATACCCTGCTAAAGGTGATGGGTGATGAGATAATATAAAAGCAATAATAATAATACCAGCAACAACGAAAGCAACTATGGGAGGTTGTTGAATGGACCACACAGTTCACCTCTTTTGGCACTTAACGGGTCAAAGAATTTGAAAGGAAAAATCATTTAATTTACCTCTTCAGTGTCCAAATAAAATATCTACAAATCATTTTAAAAGGCTTGGTTAAAGAGTACAAAAAAATGCAAAAAAGTAATCCTTTAACAGACAGGAAAAAGGCAACTAGTTGCACGGCAACATCAGTATTCACTCCTGGGCACCCCCAGTGTTTGGAAGCTGCATTGCATCCTCCATTGACTCCAAGTGGGCCCCATAGACCTCAATGGTGTCCAGATACTTGAATGGGGAGTATACAATGCTGTAATATTATGTATTAACCATGTCATACTTGATAATGTGTAGCCACTGGTGTCTCCCATAAGCTGGTTGAGATTTGGGGGGGGTATTCAAACTATAAATTTCAAGTTCTAATGATTATTATTACTGTGGCAAAAATCTAAAATCTGGATTAGTCAGCGATGTCATGCCATATTTTCACCTCTAGATTACAGTACATATAAGGACACTTTTAAACCAGTAAAACATTATCCGTAAATAGCATACAATAAAAATAAAACAAAAAATACAGCAAAAAAAGGGTTATTTCTCTATGATCCTCCTTAGAAGAAGTCAACAGTTTTCTTATATTTTTGAACTAATATGTGATGCAATAGATTAACATTAATTGCCCAACATTCCATATAGTCATACATTTTCTTGTTTTATTAAGGATTCCAAACGCCACAACATACACCAGCTAAGTGGCAAACCTTGATGATGTACCACCAGTGACAACATACACAGAGTAGTAGAAAGAGTGCCTATGGAGCACAGCACCTGTTACACCCACAACACCTACCCAAATCGCACAATTGCTGTAAGACACCCCACCATTTTCCAGCTTCTGTCACAAAAACAAACACAATGACATACGGTGTAGCCTGGCTGCAAGTTGTTCGGATCCATACGCAGGGTGCCGTGCACTACAAGATTTCAACAGATTGAAAACAGGTTGAAATGGGTCTTCCTGGCATTGGTTCTGCCCGTGTAATTTTTGGTTTTCCAGGTTCCTTATTCTCGTTGTTCCAAAGACTGTCCTTCTGGATATAGAAGGCTCTTGCAAAGGGGAAAGCATACCTGCTGCTTCGACTGCGTCCAGTGCTCAGAAGGAAAGATCTCCAATAAAATAGGTAAAAATACCAAAAATGTTAATTATTAGTATTTTTGTATTTTTCAAAAAATGTTCCAGGGGAATTTTCTAGGGAGAGAAAAGGAATAAAAACCAATAATGTAAGTTGGTATATCTAGTATTTGTCGTCAGAATATTAAATTAAAGAATTGAGGTATGGATTATCACACTGAGGCTTGGAATACCTCAGAAATAGTATTTTACGTAATTTATTGCATCCTCAACCACTTGCGGCCGCTGCTGCACAGGAGTATATGTTAGACGTGTGCATTCGGATTCATATAATTATTAATTTAAAAAAAATTAAGCAGAAAGCATTTTTGCTTTTTTGTTTTTTATTTTCTCACTCTCATCCTCTCTCTCAATGTCTCCCTATCTTCTCCAACAACCACTTCCGTGTCCATGTTTCCTTTCCCAAGGTTCTTCTTTGTTGCCTGTCTTGCCTCTTGTTCTTCTTTCTTTGTCTGCTTCTCGCCGTTTCATCTTTCTTCTTCCACTTCTCTGTGAAATGCTTCTTTCTCAGCGATACTTCTTCATTATCCTGGCTTCTCAGAGTACTTCTCAGAGTACTTCCGCAAAAGAATGGAGCCACAGCTTCTCCCCCAACCCTCCAATGGTTCACAGAGAAGTGGTCGAAGAAAGAAGGCACGGGGAGAAGCAGACAAAGAAAGAAGACATAAGAACAAGAAGAAGAAGATGAGCTGCGGGACAAGGGGACAGTGACACAGAAATGGATAGTGGAGAAGGTAGTGTGACAAACCCTGTAGCATGAGCGCCATAAAATGTCACAGGGGTCTTAAGCACAGGGGTCCTCTAGGGCCATCAGGCTCAGGAACATCAACTTGTAGCATAATGCTGCTTTATTTTTTAATTGCTCAAAAGAAACACCTCAAAACAAATCATAAAAAGAAACAACCTAGCTCTCAAATGGAGCCCTCTCTGACTGTACGATGCTGTCCCAAACTGACCAGCCTAATCACCCACTAACTTGACCTCCTAGCAGACAGCATACAAAAGGTCCCGGTAGGTAATGCCTCACTTGACTCAGGGGTGGTCTTCTTCAGGGCCTTTCCTTGCCCTGGAAACACAGGGAAACGTCCTCTTCCCCCAATAGTCTCTCTGATTATCAGGCTTCAGGGGTTTTTAATGCCCAGTACCTGTGCCTAATGCAAGCCCCATAGGAATCCTGGACTGGATCCTGCAGACCTCTAGCCTCTTTGAAAAGCAGGCATGGACTTTCCACTGAAAGGGGGAATAGAGCATTGGCCCACTCTGCTCTCCAATTGCTCCACCCCAGGGACCTATATGTATGAGATGCATAGCACCTGTACCCAAATGCCAAGCTAATCATCTCCCTTTACAGCCTCACAGCAGAAAGACATTAAGAGAAAGCGAGCAATACAGTGAATGAGCGTGTGAGAGAATGTAAATGAATGTGAGAGAGTAAGTGCATAAGAGTGTAAGAGAACTGATAAGGGTCAGTAACAACACATTTTGTTTCCGAATGTAAAAAGCCCTCAGAATTTCATGTGAACCTAAAGGCCAGGGGACAACATTTGTTGTCCAAAAACAAAACAAAAAAATTGGTCCAAAAGATTTTAGGTCGATGTGCACAAGTCTACGCAACCCTTTCAGCATCTGCGGCCAGTGGATAGATGATGGATTATTTTTTGTGTGCGTATTTTCTTTTTAAGTTTTATTTAATGTTGGAGTTTAATTTATGTTGGAGTTTTCCCTTTTTCGTGGCTGAAAGTGTTGATCGGTTCTTCCTTTAACAATGCTGGATGTAGCTGAAAAAATGTGTAAACGTTTATTCACCCAAATGTTTCTAAGTTTCCAAATGATTGTCACTGATCACCATTCTTCTTGGCACTTCAAGAGTGGTTGAATCGACCTTTTCCTCCCTACTTAGGTGGTACATAAACACAGGCACAAAGTTGGTTTATCCAACTGAAGATCAGCCATGTCTATTCTTTGTTGTTTTTATATGCACATGTATGTAAGTGTAAATGAATACCATGCTTTTGATTGCTCATATACAACGTGTTCATGTATTTATACATTTAAAAATGTATAAAATATATATATTTCTTTAAGAAATAAATAAGGAGACAAAGAAACAAGATGACCTAAGAGAAGGGAGATGGATTCTTTGAGAATGTGTTATGTTCATGTTACCATAAATTGTGTTTTTATTTAATTGTATTTGATAGACAAATACTCTTGTCAAAAATGTCCAGATGACCAGTGGCCAAATGAGAAGAAGGACAAATGCGTTAAGAAGCCCACTGAGTTTTTATCATATGATCGGGATCCAGTTGCACTGGTTCTTTGTATAATCTCTGTTACCTCATCTATCATAACCTCCGTTATTTTAGGTATATTTATTTTATACCAGGACACTCCCATTGTTAAAGCCAATAACTGTAATCTGAGTTTTGTCCTCCTGGTTTCCCTCATCCTGAGCTTTCTCTGTGTGTTTCTGTTCCTCGGTCGTCCTGTGGATATAACCTGCATGCTGCGACAAACTGCTTTTGGAATCATCTTCTCCATAGCCTTGTCTTCTTTGTTGGCCAAAACTATCATGGTCTGCATCGCGTTCAAAGCCACAAAACCTGGGAGTTACTGGAGAAAATGGATTGGAATAAAATTACACAACTGTGTGGTGTTTTTCTGCTCATTTATTCAGGTTGTCATTTGCATCTGCTGGTTGTCTATTTCCCCTCCATTCCAGGAAATGAACACTCACTCCTCTCCTGGAAAGATCATTATTCAGTGTAATGAGGGGTCAGTGGTCGCCTTTTACGCTGTCCTGGGGTACATGGGATTCCTGGCCGCTGTGAGTTTCGTTGTCGCTTTCCTGGCCAGGAAATTGCCGAACAGTTTTAATGAAGCCAAGTTCATCACCTTCAGCATGCTGATCTTCTGTAACGTCTGGATCTCTTTTATCCCGGCTTATATGAGCATCATGGGCAAAAACACAGTAATCATAGAGATTTTAGCTATTTTAGCTTCTAGTTTTGGGATCGTTGGTTGTTTATTTTTTCCTAAATTGTACATTATTCTTCTAAGGCCAGATATGAATTCAAAGAAACATCTGCTAAGATTGTAGTGTTAAGAAAAACTATATTAAAACAGAAGATACGTATTTAAATCTAATGATTTTTTGTGCTAAATTTATATATTTGTTTAGCCCGGTAAAAATTATAAATATGGCAGGTTATATAATATATTCATCTAAGAGAACATCCCCAGAACATTATTGGTTAAAGATATATTTGGTGCCTACTGTAGATCTTGATATACTGGTCCTTTCAGATCTCATTGTCATTTAGAGACTGCTTCAACTCATTGAGTGATCACAGAAAGGATACGGTCAGGCCGTTGTATCCTCTGTTGACATCTCAAAACTGCCCTAATCTAAACAATCAGAGAAAAATACTTTTACACAGGTTTGATTATTTTTTTCTCAGAGTTAGTCCCCTGCACGTAACCCAAGCTGTACTTCCAGAATAGATTTGTAGCGGAAGAGAAGCATTTCTGCAACTCTCTTATACTGTGAGTCTGTATGAAATATTCTTGCCTCTCAGTACGCTTCCCGGAGGCCAGCTTCACGATGAAATAGAAGAAGACAGGAGAACAAAGACACAGGAGAGGTGGAAAGAAGACAGAAAAATAAGAGGCAAGACAAGTGCTGTAGAAAAGGAGACAGGGACACAGAAGCAGTGGGTGAAGAATGTAGAAAAATGTTGAGAGAATGTGAATGAGAGCTTGAGGCAGTGTGAATGAGAGTGTGGGAGCGCATGAATGATACACTGTTTGGGGCAAATACGGCACAGACACACTGTTTAGGTGTACTGATAAGCTGTTTCTTGGCAAAGTTGGCAGAGGCAGGCTGCTTGCAGACAAAGATGGCAGAGACGAGCCGTTTGGGGATAAAGATGTCACAGACAAGCTGTTTTGTGGGCTAAGATGACATGAAGGCCTCATTACACTTTTTTTCAGAATGCACCGTACTTAGGCTATATGCTCTTTCTTTCGAGTGAGGAAAAAGGAGGTTGGTGTAGAAGTATACATTATCTAAAAGCATGCAAATTCAGTCATCTGGGTTTCTGCTAGAATAATAATGGCCAATGATTACCAAGCAGCTGAATCAGTGGGACTGGATTTTAATCCAAATGAGACTCTCAAGCAATGTAAGTCCTTCTCTGGGCACCATTAATGAGGCAACTGTGTGGCAGGAGGGGCTGTTTAACCCTAAAATTTGGTCAGAACCTGTAAATATGCATAGCACAAAAATATACATTAAATATATCGTATTTGCTCGATTATAAGACGACCCCCCAAATTTTAATATTAATTTAGGAATAAAAGAAAAGGCCTAAATATAAGACTACCCTATACGAAGAAAGTTTTACTAGTAAATATAAATCCACATGTAATTTAATAAAAACTATGATTGAGAAAAATGCATTTTTGTTTTTATTTCCTTTTATTTGCCAACCTGCCCCCAGTTATGCACATCTGCCCCACGGCTTGCTGCTCTGCCCCCAGATATGCCTTATACCCCCTTATATGCTACTCTGCCCCACATAAATTCCTTATACCCTCCTATATGCCACTCTGCTTCTCAGATATGCCTTTTGACCCCTATATGCCACTCTGCCTCCCTGATATTCTTTTTAACCCCCTATATGCCACTCCAGAAGAGTTTTACTTTTACTGTTCTTGCTGATGGGTCACCCAGCCACTGCCAGGACTCAAAATGGAGAGGCCAGCTTCTCTTTCTATCCACCCCAGCAAGCAGGTCATGTGATCAGCTGAACCAATCAGGTGACAGTGAGGCTTTGGCTGGGTTTTGAGAGAAGATGTGGGAGGCTGGATTATGAGAGGGAAGCAAGAAGAAGCGCCAGGCTGACAGAGCTCAGGTCTAGGCCCAAAGTGAGGCCTGATTAGATTTGTGTGCTCTTCCTGTTGGAGAGTCTTTACTGAAGTGAAGCTACCAGACAGTTTGAAATCAGCGGTGAAGCCATCAGAAGCTTTTTGTTTTGCCCTGATGGATGAGACCGGTCTAAAGTGCTGAAGGAAAGGTCTCCTCTGTAATGGCGCAAGTAAGCAAAAAAATGGTAATGCCCCTCTTTAGTAGGTACCTTTCTATAGGGCAGGCTATTTCGCATCAGGAGGCTCAGATCCACATAAAACTGGAATAGTTGTTGAAAATTAAGCTTCCCTAGAGTGGATATAAAAACCATTTCCATTCCAAATTTTTTGTGAAGATGTAGCGGTAATTTTAAGATTAAGTAAAAACAACTTTTTATTTATATATTTGTGGACTTTTTGTTTTTTTAAAACGTTGTTGGAACTGGATGGTTTCCCTGTTGGTGACATCAGAGGGGAATTGTTTTTACAAAATATATATATACGTTTTTAGCCATTTTTTTTTTCTTGTATTACTTTACCAATCACATTGTGATTAGTGAGCTGAGCTCCACTGACTTGCATGGCAGCAATGTCATTCACTGATGCCGCTTGTGGTTGCTCCTCGCTCAAGGGTTTACGAGCGATGACACTATGCGTCGCTCGCGATGACACTAGGCGTCGCTCGCGATGAAACTATGCGTCGCTCGCGATGACACTATGCGTCGCTCGCGATGACACTATGCGTCGCTCGCGATGACACTATGCGTCGCTCGCGAGGACACTATGCGTCGCTCGCGAGGACACTATGCGTCGCTCGCGATGACACTATGCGTCGCTCGCGAGGACACTATGCGTCGCTCGCGAGGACACTATGCGTCGCTCGCGAGGACACTATGCGTCGCTCGCGAGGACACTATGCGTCGCTCGCGATGACACTATGCGTCGCTCGCGATGATGTCATGCGTGCTTTGTTCCTATTGGTCATTTTTTGTACTTTCTCGCCCTTGCTCCTGTTTAAACCCTGCGTTCCACTTCCTTAGTGCCTGATCAAAGTTTATTACAGTTGTGTGCTCTGGGTAGTTGCATTTTCCAGTCCTTTGTGTATCCTTAGTGTCTACAGTCTACTCTGTACTGAACCTTGGCTTGTCTTCTGACTTTGATCCTGTACCGCAAGCCAGGACCTTGGATTTCCTTGACCTCGATTCTGTGCCGCCTGCCTTAACCTCAGACTTCCCTCTATTGTCTGTTTACAAAAATAAAATAAAAAAAAAACATTAAGGAATTGTACATAAAGTATGGATAAATATTTTATTTTCCAACTGGTTTACAATAAAGCCAATAGTGGTTTATAGAGCAAGAACTGCAAAAACCTCAGTAAAGTAAAACATCCTTTCATTAAATCTAATGTACAGCTACTCAATAAATACATCTAAAGCCTTGCGTTATATGAATATAAAAAAAAGATACACCGTCAGAGCCTTCATATAATTCATTATTTAAATGTATGAATGTTTGATTTTATTCCAAAATTATTTTCCAACTTCTAATATTTAATAAATGTAAGGATCAGCCTATAAGGCACGTGGTAAGATTCAGAAAGGGGAATGGATAGAGTCAGAAAGGCGTGTGGTCAGGGGTGTGTTTTCCTTACCATAAAGGTAACCTGGATTGAATTTCAGAAATCAAGCAATTCTAAAAAGCACCCATACAAACATTAGGTTCCTTGAATAAAACATTAACAATTCTTCATTGACGTGCGCTGTTATAAAAATGACTTTTTGAAAGTCCTTCTCCACCTTCTTTATTACAATGTGTGATGTCATACAAGAATAGGAAACACTTGCTGATGCACATATGCACTCTTTCAGGTCTCTCTAACTAATTGAATACATAAGTTTTAGAGTTTTCTGCATAATTCCATAAGTAGGCCTGTGATGGTAACCAGGAGCTTATAAAGGACCCTTTTGGGTGTATTAACCTTAATTATATGTACAGATTGTTATTTTTGCTACCAAACAATTGTGTTTTTGAGTTAATCTCTGGTCTGAATATAATTATATAACATTTTGCAAAAAATATACATCCTAAAAGTCCAGCACTTGAAGCCAGTATGGCAAAAATCTCTACGGCCACCATGTTCTTCCCTTTGGTGCTCAGATAGGCCGGGATCATCGCAATCCAAACGCTGCAGAACACCAGCATGCTGAAGGTGATGTACTTGGCCTCATTAAAACTGTCCGGTAATGTCCTGGCTAAAAAAGCTATAATAAAACTTACAGCTGCCAGAAGCCCCATATAACCCAGGACACAGTAGAAGGCGATAACCGAGCCCTCATTACACTGAATGATGATCTTTCCCTGATAAGAGTGCATGTCCAGCTCCTGGAATGGGGGGGAAATGGCCAACCAGGAAATATTAATGATAACTTGAATGGATGAGCAGAGCAGTACTATAGAATTGGAGACTTTCACACTGACCCAGTTTGCCCAGGAGCTGCCGGGTTTCACGGCTCTGAAAACAATATAGATCATGATTGTTTTGCTTAAAATAGAAGAAATGGCTAATGAGAAGAGGACTCCAAAAGCTGTTTGGCGCAGCATGCAGGTTACATCCTCAGGACGACCGAGGAACAGAAACACACAGAGAAAGCTCAGCATGATGGAGACCAAGAGGAGGAAGCTGAGGTTCTTGTTATTGGCTTTCACAATTGGGGTATCTGAAGACAATGAAGATCAGTAATATCACAACAGTTACAAGACAAAACAGAATTGATGCAAAAGATAAAACAGCAGCAACTGCATCCAAATATGATAGAAACTCCACCGATTTTGGAATACATCGATCCCTTTTCTCATTAGACCATTTATCACTTGGGCAAACAATGCAGTTCTCACTGTCTGAAAAACACAAAGTAACATTATGTCTCAATATGTAAATTAAACATAAAATATACTTCTCAACAGCTTCATTGTGCTTCATGGTAAACCAGCAATGCTATATATTAATTGTAAGTATAATCATTCTTTGTTTAATTATCACATACATTCTTTGTTTAACCTCAAAAGATGTAACATGATTTAAAAACGTGCTTTGGATATCACTGGTTTTATTTCAAAATCAACTTTCTTCAAACGTTCTCTTGGACAATATTAAGAATTCTCCAGAGCTTATAATTGCAGCTCTTTTTTAAAAATGGGCATATATAGGTCCCTCCGACTGATGTGATGCTAAATTACTTCTCTGTCTTATATAGAATTTGACTACAGATAAAAAAAAAAAAATATCCATCTTATATTCAGGAGCCATATGCCTATCCCACGCATATTTAAATTCCCTCACTGTTATAACCTCTACCGCTTCTCTGAGGGGTCTCTTCCACTTATACACTACCCTCTCACATGGAAAGGAAATGTAAAAAGTACAGAGGAGCTCATGAACCAAAAAAAGAAGCAGACAAACCTCACTATGGCCAGATATCCTGAGCAAATTTACTAAGCAAACATTAAACTGTTGACAAATATAGGATTCTAATTCAAGGGGCTTATTTGGAGCTACTTGGTTTTTTTTCATGAAAAAAAAAAAAAGCTGTGGAGTTTGGGGCTCCTGTAATAGAGTGTTTATCATTATACCTCCGACGTCCCGGGTATCACAGCTGGTTGTCGGCTGCCAGTATATGTTGCCCCTTGGGTTGGGGAGATGATGCTGAACTCCAGTCAACCCATGCCTGCCTTGCCCATTATCTCCTCTTTTACAGTTACACCTGCCCCTCCTTGTGGCTCGCAAAACCCCCGGCCCAACTCCGCCCTCCGACCAGGAGCAGGCCTTCATTCATACACACCTACTATGGGTAGATTATTTGTATGTTTTATGTAATCTATTATACCAGATCTGTTGGATATCTCTCCCTCTGAGCACCGGACACAGTCGTAGCAGCAGATTTGTGTTCCAGGTTTCAGGACTTTTCGATATCCAAGCAAACAGTTCTCTGAACACTGAGACCTTGGAATCTACAAACAGGAAAAGAGAACAAAATGATGATAGTTTAGATGACTTTGAAGTCCTGTAAACCTTTGCCTTTCATATTTGTCAAGCTCATGTGAGGGAATATTAAGGTCTAGATTTCCTCTCCCATCAGTGGCCGTGCGCTGCATATGAGTGATGGAGCAGATTTAACACCCCAGTTCCTTAATTCTCTACAGCGTAACTCAGTAGAATATTGAGAGGAAAGTTTTGTTGTCTAGAACAATAGGCATTGTGACCACTAACCACCCTGCCGACTACTATGCTAGTGTGCTCAGCTAGATAGTGAGAAATGGGGAGAGGGGATAGATAGTGAGAGGGGGTACATATTGAGAAGTAGGGAAGGGGGTACATAGTGAAAAGGGGGAACATAGTGCGAAGGGGCAGATAAGATGGGGAGAGGGGGTAGTGTGAATGTGTATGAGAATGAATGAATAAATGTGTGGCTGAATTGTGTGAATGCGTATGACAATTAATGAATTCATGTGTGGATGAATTGCTTGAATGATTTGTGAGACTGCATTAATGAATGTGTTAATGATTTGTGTGAATAAGTGAGTAAATGCAAAGATGGTACATGAAGGGTGGGCTTTAACAAAAAATAAATAAATAAATAAAAATGGGCTGCTCAGGCTTAAATGCCCGGGCCTATTTTTTTGTCCCAGTCCGGGCCTGCCCACATGCATTCGGCTTTGTGGAAGATGTAGGGCTCAAAGATGTTGACAGTTGTTTAGGATTTTTGTGTAGGTTATGTGTCATTTCTAAATACCCCCAAATTGTTTTTCTTTCACTAGCCCCGGTCTTTCTCCCCTGGCGTTCATTGGCACCACATTTTCATTATGTATGGTTGACAGGCCATAAACGTTGTTTTTTTATCTATGTGCCTTGGGAGGTTCTTGATTACGCAAAGCACTTGCATTACCGCACTTTTGCTTGGGATGTAGTTGTTGCTGAAGGAAGCCCTTTCCATTTTTCTGCATGGTGCCAGTAACATTGGTGTCAAAATAAAATAAAAAGGATCTGAGTAGGTCCTGATAGCTTAGTGTGCTCACGATTCGAAGAATGGGGAATTGATAATATGGAGTTTGCATTTCCAAAATGACTCACTTACAATCAATCTGGTATGTTCCCAATTTCCTTCATTTCATGCGGCCAGTGTGGTGCCAGGTCAAACATTTGCATAAGGCTGTACACCGATCTTTTCTGACAAAACTTAAAATTAATTATAAAACAAAGGCAAAAGTGTATGAAGTTCATTGCATCACCGGCATCAATAGCGGTTGTGATGTCAGGAGTCTGTTTAAAAGGGGGGATTTCAGGGGCCATTAGGTTTGGGGGAATCCAGCAATCCTCCACTACAAGCCCAGATTCAGTCTGCCTCCTTTTGTGGCATAGATTCTGATCAGTGTCCCCTTGTGTGTTACTTTGAATGTCAATGTCACGAGCAGTCCCGGGATCAGCAGCCCACTCCATCACACTTACCAAAAAGGAAAGGGCTCAGGTGAGTAGTGGGGCACCACTCCCCTTGGTCACATCTTTGTGTGTCACCTCTGTCCTCTATTTTGTCTCTCCCCACGTTCCCGTGAGGAGCATGATAGGGTAGGGGCAGTGACATCAAAAGAGGGGTGGAGCCCTCCTTTGGTGCCACTGTTTTGGGGGGCGGCGCCAGAGGTGTCTTGCATGAGGAGATGCCCAAGGGCTCCATAAAAGCTACACATTCATGCTCTAATCCTGGAGCTCTCCTGATGACCCAGTGTCCCTCATTACTCCTGCCTGCTGACCCCTTGATTGTTTAAACAGACTTTTGCATTACTGCCTTCTGCCTGCCTGCTGACCCCTGGAATGTTATTGCAAACTTTGCTTTCTGCCATCTGCATATCTGAAGGGCCATCTGAATCATTTGCAAGAATAGCATAAACTTTGAGAAAATTACAACGAAACACAAACACCGAAGAAATGTTAAGACAGAAATCTTGTCAAAAAATAGCTCTGTTCTTAAGGGGTTAAAGTAGGAATCTTCCCCCCCTTACCTGGTTGTCCTTGTTCCTCCAGATTATAGATTGGGAGTCAATGATGAGCTGCTGACCCTCTGGAGCCCACTCAGTGAAGTTACCCACAATGTTTCTAAATGCAGACTTATTTGATACAAACACCCAATTTATAATTATGTAATGGTATGCAAATTCTCCATGTTCATCGTATAATGTGCGGTCCAACTGAGATGCAATTTTTATCCTTTTTATATAGCGTTGCACCTATTAAAAATGATAAATGATTTTCAACAAAATTAAAAAAGATTCAGTCACAATGTAGGAGAGTTTTCTTCTATGTTGTAAATCTAGAAGAGAAAAATACCTCCCATTTTAGAACAGAACCCACCCAAACACTCGACTAAAATAGACCTTTACTGGATCTCTGTTATTCACATACTAGAATCATATCATTAACTAGCACCAGCCCTTCATTAACCACATATACATGGGTAGCGCATGTCTCTGTGGCACTATGGGTTCATAAGTGCAACTTGCACATTAGTTTTCACTCATGGACTTTTGACAGATAAGTTTGTTGGGTCCAGGTCTAATTTGAGATACAGTAGAGGTCCCATATTTCATTTTAACCCCCTAAAACTATAAACTTCCAAAGGGAGCAGAAATTCGTAGATTCAGGTTCGTACGTCAGGAGTTAAAGGGCTGTGCGAGCAACTCTATTGGTTGATGCTAAAGGAGGCCCCTGCCTGCAATGAATAAAGTTGTTCTTATGGCCCTTTAACTCTCACGGCGAGCCTACAGATTTCCTGTTAACCCCTGAGATGCTGCATAGATAACGGGAGCGGAAATCTGTAGGTTCGCTGTCAGGAGTTGAAGGGACTTGCGAGTGAGTCTATTGGTTGCCTGTAGGGGCCTCCTCTGGCATCAACCAATTGCAGGTGACCAATAGACAATAGTACAAGCGACTCTATTGGTCATTTGTACGGACCTTTAACTCTTGGAGAGGCAGACCAGTGGTCTCCCCCAGCCAAGTTGCGGCACCAGGATTTTAAAAGTCTGTACGTGCGACTCTATTGGTCGCCTGCAGGGGCCTCCTCTGGCATCAACTTGGTGGCATCAACTTGGTGGTCTGTACAAGTGACTCCATTGGTCGTTCCTACGGACCTTTAACTCTTGAAGCGGGGAGAACAGTGTTCGGCACCAGGATTTTAAAAGTGCACAAGTGACTCTATTGGTCTGCCATCAAGCAATGAAGTACATGTACACTTCATTGGTTGATGGCAGAGGAGGCCCCTGCTGGCGACCAACAGAGTTGCTCCTACGGACTTTTAAAATCTTGGCGCCAAAGCTGCTGTGAAGTGCGTACCGCGTTAACCCCATACAAAAAACGAACACAATGAATGTACACGAATATTCGCCCGAACCGAACACAGGAACGGGAAAAAAGGATGGACATGGTCAGCAACAATACTCAGGTAGGTTGTCGCATTTAAACGATGCTCAATTGGTACTAAGGGGCCCAAAGTGTGCCACCAAAAGTGTGCCACCACCAGCCTGAACAACTGGTACAAGGCAGGATGGATCCATGCTTTCATGTTGTTTACGCCAAATTCTAAACCTGCCATCCGAATGTCACAGACGGAAGCGAGACTCATCAGACCAGGCAACATTCTTCCAGTCTTCCATTGTCAATTTTGGTGAACCTGTGTGAATTGTAGCTTCAGTTTCCTGTTCTTAGCTGACAGGAGCTGCTGCTGTAGCCCATCTGCTCCAAGGTTCGACGTGCTGTGCGTTCAGATATTCTGCATACCTCGGTTGGAGTGAGTGGTTATTCTCGGACCAGTCTGCAAGTTCTCCTGTGACCTCTAACATCAACAAGGCATTTTTGTCCACAGAACTGCCGCTCACTGGATATTTTCTCTTTTTGGACCATTCTCTGTAAATCCTAGAGATGGTTGTGCAAGAAAATCCCAGCAGATGAGCAGTTTCTGAAATACTCAGACCAGCGATCTGGCACCAACAACCATGCCACGTTCAAAGTCACTTAAATCCCCTTTAGTCCCCATTCTGATGCTCGGTTTGAACTTCAGCAAGTTGTCTTGACCACGTCTACATGCCTAAATGCATTGAGTTGCTTCCATATGATTGGCTGATTAGCTATTTGTGTTAACAAGAAATTGAATAAGCATACCTAATAAAGTGGCCAGTGAGTGTTTATATATGGACTGTCATGTATGAAAAGAAAAGTATACCTTATGATTCACTAGCTTGTGGAACATTGTTTTCTGTATGACTTTATCATTCTCTCACATCGTTATGGATACATTTTAGTCCACTCTACTTTACAAAGTTGCTTCAATTCATTAAGGTTAACGGGCATTTGTTTCTGCACACATCTCTTAAAGTCCTGCCACAGTATTTCAATCAGGTTGAGATCTGGCCATTGAACTTTATCATTTATATTGCTAAATGAGGCCAGTCTGAGATGTAACTCTTTTTTGCAATTTCTCTGAGAATTGCACAGTCTGACCTTGGGATGAATCGCTGGGACTTCCACTCCTGAGAAGATTGGCTTGAATATTTTACACATTTGAATAATCTTTCTCACTATAGAATGATGGACTTGCAATTACAACCCTTCCTAGACTGATGGGCTGTAACAATTGCTTCTCTAAGATCATTGCTGATGTCTTTCCACATTGGAGGCATTGTGTTAACACAAACCTGAATGCTCCAGACCAGCAAACTCATAATACTTAGGCTTTTTATAGAGGTGGTAACACCTGCTGATCATCAATTAATCAAAAGCACTTGATTAGCATCAACTGCCTGCTACCTACCAACATCTTAATTTGTATAGAACCCGCAAGGGTGTACTTCGTTTTTCACATGTCTTCTACATTTTGGCTTTATTTTTGTTGAATAAATCATGACACAGTGTAATGTCATGTGTTGTTGTTCATCTGAGGTCATATTTGTAGACAGATGATTGTTATTAGACATGTGCAAATGGGCCAAGAACAATTCACACTCAATTTTTCTGGTTCATTTTTGGCCCATTCATTTCCGAGCATCCTCTTCCCTGTTTGGAGTTGCTGGGTTATGTCCGTGGAGATGCAGATGAAAAAAGAAGTTACCAGATTAAGAAAGGAAGATTGAAGTAGAATGGAGAAGATGAGGAAGTGGAAGTGGTCGGCAGATAAACTAGGGAAACATTCAGAGAGTGTGAGAAAGAGCGTGAATGAGAATAAGCGTGAGAAAATTCTGATCTTTTTGCTTCATTTTCTTTTGATTCCAATGGCCTTGTTTTTGGGGCTTCATAAGAATTTCTGAATTTACCAAAACTCTGTAAATTTGCAATTCGTACAAATCTGAATGCAGAAGTCCAATTGTTATTATGTCCCGATATGTATAACAATAAAATTCAAAGAGGATGTACATTCTTTTTTGCACTACTGTATTTATAATTAGGTATAAAAGCTGCTAGGAAATATATTCATAAATAAGTTGCTTCTTAGAAGTTCCTCCTGTCTGTCCGTCAGCATTTCGAATGTGAAACAGTCTGTAATTCATACATACCTGGTGCTTATAGATGGTTTGCATTTTATTTCCTTGTGCTTTCTCGTTAACCAAGTGCATTTCATGGAAAGCTTTAACTAAAGCACTCACTGAAATAAACACCCGAGGAGAAACACCAGTCGTCAGATGATTTTTAATAGGGCTGAAACAACTAATCGATAAAATCGATAATAATCGATAATGAAAATCGTTGTCAACGAATTTCATCATCGATTAATCGGATCGATTTTTATTGATTATAAAAAGAGGTTTTTTTCAGAGCAAATGCTCTGAAAAACTCCTCTCCTTATATAATCCGACCTCAAACAGAGATCGGATTATAACACCGGAATCCAGATCCCCCGCAACGCTGCAGGAGACCTGGATTCCTCTCACTGTCGGCCAGTCTCTCACTTCCGTCTCTCTCCCCCTCCCATCTGCCTCCTCCCCCCTCCCATACACTGCTCTGCCTCTCTACCCGGCACCGTTACTGACAGGCACTTTCCCTGCAGCTTCATAGAAGCCTCAGTGTAAGTGAAGGTGAGTAACGGAGTCTGTCTGTGCGATGCAGACCCCCACCGGCTGACAGAGAATCATCCTCTCTGATAGCCGGTGAGGGTCTGCATCGCACAGACAGACTCCGTTACTGCCCTTCACTTACACTGTGGCTTCTATGAAGCTGCAATGAAAGTGCCTTCAGTAACGGAGCCGGGTAGAGAGGCAGAGCGGTGTATGGGAGGGGGGAGGAGGCAGAGGGGTGTATGGGAGCCACCCTCCAATACACCACTCTGGCTCCTCCCCCTCTCATACGGCACTCTGCCTCTCTACCCGGCTCCCTGGTGTCTTGTCAGAAACGGAGGTTCACAGAAGGCAGAGTGGAGTATGGGAGGGGGGAGGAGGCAAAGTGATGTATGGGAGGGGGGAGGAGGCAAAGTGATGTATGGGAGGGGGAGGAGCCAACATGATGTATGGGAGGAGGCAGAGTGGAGTATGGGAGGAGCTAGAATGGAGTATGGGAGGGGGAGGAGCCAGAGTGGTGTATGGGAGGAGGCAGAGTGGAGTATGGGAGGGGGAGGAGCCAAAGTGATGTATGGGAGGGGAGGAGGGAAAGTGATGTATGGGAGGGGAGGAGCCAAAGTGAAGTATGGGCGGGGGAGGAGGCAGAGTGGTGTATGGGAGGGTGGAGGAGGCAGAGTGGAGTATGAGAGGGGGGAGGAGCCAGAGTGGTGTTTGGGAGGGGGAGGAGCCAGAGTGGTGTATGGGAGGGGAGGAGCCAGAGTGGTGTATGGGAGGGGGAGGAGCCAGAGTGGTGTATGGGTGAGTTATAGTGGTGTATGGGGGGTATTATGAATTTTTAGGGCATATAGGGGGTATAAGGCATATGGATATTAGGCATATCAGGGGGGCATAAACATATCTGGGGGTAAAAGGTATATCAGGGGGCTCAGTGGCATATAGGGGGTATAAGACATCGATATTAGGCAAATCAGGGGGGCATAAAACAAATCTGGGGGTAAAAGGTATATCAGGGGGCTCAGTTGCATATCACTGGCATATAAGGAGTATAAGGCATATCAGGGGCACAGTGGCATATCAGGGGGCATAGTGGAATCTGGCATATAAGAGGTATAAGGCATATATGGGGGCAGAGTGGCAAGCTGGGGGTCAGATGTGCATAACTGGGGGCAGTTTGGTAAATAAAAAAAATTACACAAGGCTTTTTTCTCAGTTTTTATTAAATATGAAAAATAGTTAAAATATGAATTAATATTTACTAATAACTTTGTATTAAAACCTAGTATGAGAAGCACTGTGTTTGGGTTCTTGTAGCTTTTATTATTATGTCAGTAAAATAAGAAGGTGAATAGAGAGAGGCCATTGCAATAAAGAGATGAAAGTGTAAATTGTACGTTTTTTTATTGCAATTTTTCTTCAATTTAAAATAATGTATTTTTTTATCCGATTAATCGATTAATCGACAAAATAATCGGCCAACTAATCGATTATTAAAATAATCGTTAGTTGCAGCCCTAATTTTTAATAAATAATTTAGGTTTCCCGCTGCAGTTATTCAGAGAGATTTTATAGATCTCTTCATAAAATATATTCTTGTCAGAATTTTCTGAAAAACATCCAAAATGCCTTATCCATATATCTTCGAGAAGCTTGTCTGTTGGATGGTTTGAAGGAGGGATATTATGAAAGAAACTTCCGGTATCCGGCAGCGCTAGAGGATGCGGTTCTATGGCCAGACTGCCATTCAGGGGTTCTACAAAGTAATCTGTAAAAAAATCATTGGAAGCCCAGGAAGGCGGAAGGATTAATGTTATATCTTTATGTTTGAGACACAGAGTTAAAATGTCAATAATTCTGGTGCTGAAAGAGCCGCAGAGTATAATAATTCGAGCCGATGACATTAAAACAGTTTCTGACATTATTTTCATATTTTCAGATAGTTCTTGTAATAAACTAATTTTTACAGTGAAGGAAATACAAATTCCATAACTTGTCAGATACGCTCTCAGAGCCTGACTCTCTGTCTCTCCGGTGTCATCATCAACCGTGAGAATTCCCACCCAGGTCCATCCGAAATGGTTTAGAATCTTCAATATAATTTTATT